>NC_137862.1:3788599-4193300 GCF_963924005.1 Protomyctophum bolini | reverse complement strand
GCCCTGTGGACGAGAGAAGTTGATGACATGACCTCACATCATTATATAATATATTAAAATGTAATTAATGGGCTTGAACCATTCGTTTTTTTTTTTTTTTTTTTTTTTTTAACTCGAAAATATTTCTCGGCGATATGCATAATAAGAGTACTATGTTCATGTTGTGTTTACATGTTACATGTTTGGATGTTATTCATAATCAGGGGGGCACACAACCGATGCGCCAGTGCGCATACGTACGTCGTCAACATGTTTTCTGAGCGTAGATCAAAGGCATGCAAGGTGCATTTATGTGCACCAACAGCTGAGACAGTTATGTAGAGAAATCTGACAGGCATTCAAAAGGAACTCAAATGTGATGTTAACGTCCTGTAAGTAGACTTAGAAATAAAACTAGTGTTGACTATAATCATTGCATGTGGCTCTTATTTTGAAGAGGAGGTTATGCACAGGAAGTCCGTTTCAGTTGTAAACAAGCTACTATGACACTGTCCCAACGTTACGTGCTCCCCCCCCCCCCCTCAGCTTCTGTTTTTATTACTTATTTTTGTCAAGAGCAAAGACCCAAAATTGCAATCCCCACTAACGTCTAATTCCCAATCCCCACTAAACAACGTCTAATTCCCAATTCCCACTAAACAACGTCTAATTTCCAATTCCCACTAAACAACGTCTAATTTCCAATCCCCACTAAACAACGTCTAATTTCCAATCCCCACTAAACAACGTGTAATTTCCAATCCCCACTAAACAACGTGTAATTTCCAATCCCCACTAAACAACGTCTAATTTCCCATGCACACATACAGTATATTGTACGGTAAACTAAAGCCCCACACGGTCAACCGCTGATTAGAGAGAAAAGACAGATCTAAAGCTGGAGTCAAGCACAGAGGTCTTTTGAAGTGAATACCTAACATGTCCCGGCCTCGCTTTTGTGTTACTTCTGCGATAAACATGCACACGCACTCAGCATGTGCCAGCTTACGTCAAGATGAAAGATTTTGCTAGCCATTATCAGGAACACACAGATTGTACGGGAGGGTATTAGCTACCCTGTGAAATGTGCTACGGTTGCAGAGATCTTTGCCCCGATTCGGAAACATTCTGGATGCGAAGGCTCCGAGACTCTCAGCACTTTGAGATGATCTCTAGATGACAGACGGGAGATTAGCCGGTTAGCCACGTGTGGGGTCGTCAGGACCGCTCAGCGTGTGGCAGGCTACACTCTACAGCATGTGCTACTGTGTAATAAAACATATATTATTATTATTAATAATAACTGGTCCATCCATTCTGATTTATCTCCTCGCACTCTCAGAAAACAATTACCGGTAGTTTAGCATAGAAAATCAATTAAATCATACAACTGCCCCTCATGTAAGCACAAGCACTTACACATGTATACACAACCCCCCCCCCTCCCCCCCCACACACACACACATGCGCGCACACACACACACACACACACACACACACACACACACACACACACACACACACGCACGCACACACACACACACACACACACACACACACACACACACACACACACACACACACACACACACACACACACACACACACACACACACACACACTTTAATCCAGCACTTAGCTCTAAACTACAGAATAATATAAGTGTGCCATCCTCCTAACCTGAGCCGCATCTCTTCCTTCCTTCTCTTTTACTAGTCTTTGTCTCAGAGGACACTCTCTCTCTCTCTTCTGGGTGTATTTATTTATTTACCAGCCGTTTTCAAAGCTTTTACCTCCAGGAAAACACAAGAGGCTGATCTGCCTCGTCTTTTACAATGATTCATCTCGCCCCGCATCAGGCATGAGGCATAAACGCAATACAACCAAATTAACCCATTCTGAACGGGGAACCCATGTTGGTGTTATAGCATCATGTTATGCTTTAGCTATTGAAAAACAGCAGATCTACAAGCTCATAGCGCGCCACCGAGTGGCGCGCTACGAGCTTGTAGGTCTGCTATTTTTGAAAAAATCGAAGAACGACTGACATTTTTAGAATCTGATCTCAGGTCAGAATGGGTTAATCAGACCCAGTGTGTGTCCAGTGGAAACCTCGTATGAATCTGATCTCAGGTCAGAATGGGTTAAGGCCCGCTCAGCCAGACAAACAACTATAAGCAGGCGGGGATTTCACAAAGCCATGGTGCCTTTTTTCATTTTGCTTTTGTGATATACTAAAATGTATTGCTGTATTAACCCATTCAGGCCTGACTTCGAAATGTACAAAACGCCATGGACCCCAAAAATTATATGTATTTGGCCCGCCGACCCCCGCATCTAAAAACATGTAACGATTTGAGTTAAAAAAAACCTGAAAGAATATAATTATATTCAAAGATTTGCGCCACACTTTGACGATTTGTCAAAAAAAATAGCAGATCTACACGCTCATAGCGCGGCACCGAGTGCCGCGCTACGAGCTTGTAGATCTGCAATTTTTTTTCAATAGCTGCTAAAGCACAACATATAATGCTTAAATAAAACACCAAAAGGAAGTTCCCGTCTCGGACGGGTTAAGACTAATTTCTTCAAGCCGTTTTTCATGTTGTCGTTGCCTTCTCTTTCATTAGATTGTTTTTTATTTATTTATTTCAAAGGCGGCGCTGTGTAAAAACGCACGGCGGTTATTGTGAATAAATGGATTGACTGCTACAGTCTACAGTCTTTGCTGCAAGTCGACATGACTTATTTTTTTCCCCTCCTTTTTTTCAGAGCGGCAGCAAATAGATGCCATTAGCCCATTCTGGACGGGAACCCCTTTTGGTGTTTTAAACATTATCTTATAATTTAGCTATTGAAAAATAGCAGATCTACAAGCTCGTAGCGCGCCACCGAGTGGCGCGCTACGAGCTTGTAGGTCTGCTCTTGTTTTTAAATCGTAAGAATGTGGCGCAAATATTTGAATATATATTATTTTTCTTTTTTTAATAAATTCTATCCCACGATTTTGTAACCCATTTTTCACCCCTGTGTCAATCATCTAATGTGATCCTGGGCTCTACACACCCTCCACCAACCTAGTCCCCATATATGGGGGACAAGGGGAGAGCAACCTAGTCCCCATATATGGGGGACAAGGGGAGACCAACCTAGTCCCCATATATGGGGGACAAGGGGAGACCAACGGACTTGAACTCATGCTTCCTTCATGTAATATATATTCTTTCAAAGTGGATGTTTTTTAAATCAGGTCTAAATGGGTTAGTGTAGTTGTTGAACCTAAAAGTAGCTGAATTTCTCACCAGAATGACGGCGGCAATTTGTCACACTGCGATTTGTAATTAACGCAGTTTATCTGCATTAGCTATTTGATCGATCAAAATCATGTCCTGCTACAAAATGAATTTCGGGACTGCCTATCAAAAATATTAAAGCCCTCAGAATAAAAGATCTAAAAGTCCTACTGGTATCGTATCATTGAGTATGGGATGTTTATAGCTTCTGAACAATGCTGTCAATCTTCTGTGAGCTTCAATCTCCACACTGTGAGCTACCATCTCTTTTCTTTTCAAAATCTTTTTTATTTTCGTTTTGTAACAGTATGGGTTTCAGCTAGGTCACAGATTCATAGAAGAAATAAATAAATCTGATTTTAGGATCAGTGACTGAGGTAAACAAACCTGAATGAATCACAGAGATCGTGGGCGGACATAATGAAAAGACTAAAATGTTATTGTGCAAAAAACATGCCCTTTCAAGACAAAATAAAAACATTTGAGCTACCATCTCTACATCTATTGTCCTCCCCATCTGAGACCTTACACGGCATCAAAACATCTGGACTTGTGTGTTTGGAACAAAGTACTAACACTGATGTTAAAAGATGTTAAAAGTAAAACATATTTAGGACGACCGTTGAGCCGATTCTACTCTATGGCTCCGAGACATGGACACTTTCAAAGAAACTAGAGAATCGGTTGGATGGCACTTACTTGGAAGAGCCACCCATCGAACCATCTAATACACGGCAACCTTCCCTGTGTTTCTTCACTGGTCCACCCATCGACTGATCTAATATACGGCAACCTTCGCCGTGTTTCTTCACTAGTCCGATCCAGAAGAACACAGTTTGCCGTCCACTGCTACAGAGCTGACAATGAGGTTATATCCTCCCTTTCTTCTCTGGAGTCCTGCCTCAAAGCAGACCAGAGGTAGAAAACTGTCGTTCCCTGATGTCATCGCTATAGGAACACATGTCATCGCTAGGGACACATGATGTCATCACTATAGGGACACATGATGTCATCGCTATAGGGACACATGATGTCATCGCTATAGGGACACATGATGTCATCGCTAGGGACACATGATGTCATCACTAGGGACACATGATGTCATCGCTATAGGGACACATGATGTCATCGCTATAGGGACACATGATGTCATCGCTATAGGGACACATGATGTCATCGCTATAGGGACACATGTCATCGCTATAGGGACACATGATGTCATCGCTATAGGGACACATGATGTCATCGCTATAGGGACACAGGCATCAGTAAAGCAGGAACTGGGGATGGCAATGAAGGACCGGGAAGTCTGGTGTGGCGTTGTGAAATCCACGATCTCGACCGCGGTCTAAATAAATGACTAATACTACTGCATTATGTAATGTAAAACATGCTGTAATTGCAAATGTGAAATGGTGTCTTATAAACCCATGAGGGTTTTGGGCACAAGGTGTGCATGACACGGAAATAAATGATCAATCAATCAATCACTACTATGACTGCTCAACCGCCATCGGAATCAGGAGCTGATCCCATCATCAATATGCATAGTTAAACGGTATATAGTCTTTTCAACCGTGAGCTATAACCTCTGCCCTGCAATCTGCAAGACAGCCACGTCAAGGCAGGCGAGTCAAGACATGCAGCCGAGTCAAGGCAGCCGAGTCAAGACATGCAGCCGAGTCAAGGCAGCCGAGTCAAGGCAGCCGAGTCAAGACAGCCGAGTCAAGACAGCCGAGTCAAGGCAGCCGAGTCAAGGCAGCCGAGTCAAGACATGCAGCCGAGTCAAGGCAGCCGAGTCAAGACAGCCACGTCAAGGCAGCCGAGTCAAGACATGCAGCCGAGTCAAGGCAGCCGAGTCAAGACAGCCGAGTCAAGGCAGCCGAGTCAAGGCAGCCGAGTCAAGACATGCAGCCGAGTCAAGGCAGCCGAGTCAAGACAGCCGAGTCAAGACAGCCGAGTCAAGGCAGCCGAGTCAAGGCAGCCGAGTCAAGACAGCCGAGTCAAGACAGCCGAGTCAAGATAGCCGAGTCAAGGCAGCCGAGTCAAGACAGCCGAGTCAAGACAGCCGAGTCAAGACATGCAGCCGAGTCAAGACAGCCGAGTCAAGACAGCCGAGTCAAGACAGCCGAGTCAAGACATGCAGCCGAGTCAAGACAGCCGAGTCAAGACAGCCGAGTCAAGACAGCCGAGTCAAGACAGCCGAGTCAAGGCAGCCGAGTCAAGGCAGCCGAGTCAAGACAGCCGAGTCAAGACAGCCGAGTCAAGACAGCCGAGTCAAGACAGCCACGTCAAGGCAGCCGAGTCAAGACATGCAGCCGGGACACATGATGTCATCACTAGGGACACATGATGTCATCGCTATAGGGACACATGATGTCATCGCTATAGGGACACATGATGTCATCGCTATAGGGACACATGATGTCATCGCTATAGGGACACATGTCATCGCTATAGGGACACATGATGTCATCGCTATAGGGACACATGATGTCATCGCTATAGGGACACAGGCATCAGTAAAGCAGGAACTGGGGATGGCAATGAAGGACCGGGAAGTCTGGTGTGGCGTTGTGAAATCCACGATCTCGACCGCGGTCTAAATAAATGACTAATACTACTGCATTATGTAATGTAAAACATGCTGTAATTGCAAATGTGAAATGGTGTCTTATAAACCCATGAGGGTTTTGGGCACAAGGTGTGCATGACACGGAAATAAATGATCAATCAATCAATCACTACTATGACTGCTCAACCGCCATCGGAATCAGGAGCTGATCCCATCATCAATATGCATAGTTAAACGGTATATAGTCTTTTCAACCGTGAGCTATAACCTCTGCCCTGCAATCTGCAAGACAGCCACGTCAAGGCAGCCGAGTCAAGACATGCAGCCGAGTCAAGGCAGCCGAGTCAAGACATGCAGCCGAGTCAAGGCAGCCGAGTCAAGGCAGCCGAGTCAAGGCAGCCGAGTCAAGGCAGCCGAGTCAAGGCAGCCGAGTCAAGACAGCCGAGTCAAGACAGCCGAGTCAAGGCAGCCGAGTCAAGGCAGCCGAGTCAAGACATGCAGCCGAGTCAAGGCAGCCGAGTCAAGACAGCCACGTCAAGGCAGCCGAGTCAAGACATGCAGCCGAGTCAAGGCAGCCGAGTCAAGACAGCCGAGTCAAGGCAGCCGAGTCAAGGCAGCCGAGTCAAGACATGCAGCCGAGTCAAGGCAGCCGAGTCAAGACAGCCGAGTCAAGACAGCCGAGTCAAGGCAGCCGAGTCAAGGCAGCCGAGTCAAGACAGCCGAGTCAAGATAGCCGAGTCAAGATAGCCGAGTCAAGGCAGCCGAGTCAAGACAGCCGAGTCAAGACAGCCGAGTCAAGACATGCAGCCGAGTCAAGACAGCCGAGTCAAGACAGCCGAGTCAAGACAGCCGAGTCAAGACATGCAGCCGAGTCAAGACAGCCGAGTCAAGACAGCCGAGTCAAGACAGCCGAGTCAAGACAGCCGAGTCAAGACAGCCGAGTCAAGGCAGCCGAGTCAAGACAGCCGAGTCAAGACAGCCGAGTCAAGACAGCCGAGTCAAGACAGCCGAGTCAAGACAGCCACGTCAAGGCAGCCGAGTCAAGACATGCAGCCGAGTCAAGGCAGCCGAGTCAAGACAGCCGAGTCAAGGCAGCCGAGTCAAGGCAGCCGAGTCAAGACATGCAGCCGAGTCAAGGCAGCCGAGTCAAGACAGCCGAGTCAAGACAGCCGAGTCAAGACATGCAGCCGAGTCAAGGCAGCCGAGTCAAGACATGCAGCCGAGTCAAGGCAGCCGAGTCAAGACAGCCACGTCAAGGCAGCCGAGTCAAGACATGCAGCCGAGTCAAGGCAGCCGAGTCAAGACAGCCGAGTCAAGACATGCAGCCGAGTCAAGGCAGCCGAGTCAAGACAGCCGAGTCAAGACAGCCGAGTCAAGGCAGCCGAGTCAAGGCAGCCGAGTCAAGAGAAGTAACTGGAGAAACTGTAATCTGTGACTTCAAAGAGGTGAAAAAAGGGCCAATGAAGAGATGATGCTTATAGTGGAGAACGAACCTCTGCAGGAGGCACGCCACTATCGTTTGTGTGGCGCATGTGATGGCATTGTTTTGGCATTGTGTGTGTGTGTGTGTGTGTGTGTGTGTGTGTGTGTGTGTGTGTGTGTGTGTGTGCGTGCGTGCGTGCGTGTGAAAAGGCACAGGGTAATGGGAAAAGGCTATGACAAAGGATGCTGAATAGTTAATGCCTCGTGTCAACTCTGTTTGCACAGGAAAAGACTGGGAACACAAATAAGGGCAGAAATGTAAATGACAGCAGCCCCATATGTCAGTCTGCAAATTGACATGAAAATAATAAAGTACTTAGAGCTGCAGGCAGCCAAAGGTTATGCCAACCAACTGATATGAAAGTAATTAGACCGTCGTGGTGGGTTGCAACCTTCCAGACGCAAGACGTCTGAGGAGGAAAATAGTGTTTGTGTCTAGTCATTGGTCTAGGCATTGGTTAGACATGGGTTAAGGTTAGGTTTAGGGTGCATACTTAGTTTAGAGTGACTAGTCATTGGTTAGACATGGGTCAAGGTTAGGTTTAGGTGTGCTGCCCCGTGGGAGGTCATAGGTTTAGGGTGAGGGTTTGAGATAGGATGTAGTTGTAGGACTAATGACTGGTCTAAACCAATGACTAGTCTAAACCAAAAACTGTCTAAAAGTACTGCACCCCCTTGGGCGAGTCACTTAAACCCCAACTGTTCCACTTGGGCAGCGCACAGCTGGGTTGAGCTGAAACCCAATTTCCCTCGCTTGAGCAAGTAGGTCAATATCAATATGCGGTGCTAATTTAGGGTCGATCATGAAGTGGGTTTTTTTTATAGTGTTAAGCCCAAAACCTCTAAAGGAGAATATGTGTTTGTAAGAAGCTAAGATTCAAAATGGTTAACTAGGACTAAATGGGTGTGCAGGCATGCGTACATGCATCATCATCTACCATGGAATCCAGTGGAGAGTCATTTTCAGTCTCTGACCTTATGGTTCAAGACTTAGATTGATTTCCTGGGGCCGACTGACAGTGTGCACAACAAATGTCACGCTGACTGCTGGAGTAGTTTGAGAGATTTGCTGTGGACAGACAGACAGATGGGCGGGCGGGCGGGCGGGCAGACAGACAGACAGACAGACAGACAGACAGACAGAATTTCCAAAACGGTTGCTTTTCAGGATTCAAATAAAGAAATAGCAAAGCTTTTAGATTGGCTATTTCTGCTATACATACATCTGTGTGACATTATAGTTATGATGAGCGAGTAGAGGGCATTCTATTCATTTACCAAAAAAATGTAAAGGATAAAAGGTGGAAAATACTGCGTTATAAGAGGTTTTTCTGTCCAACAACGGTGGCGAGCGACTCCATTGTGGAGGAGGATGAAAAGATACTATCCCATTCTGGGCGGGAACCCCTTTTGGTGTTTTAACCAAGCATTGCGTTATACTTTAGCTATTGCAAAATAGCAGATCTACAAGCTCATAGCGTGCCACAAGCTTGTACAGGGGTGTGTGTCAGGTCTGCTATTTTTTTCAAATACCGTGACGTGAAAATGAGGCACACATTTTTGAATATATATTCTTTTCAGAAGACTTTTCTTTTAATTTCGACGTCTGGCCTAAATGGGCTATGCTAGCTCTCTCTACCTACTGTACCCCATGGACACGGAAATGACAAAGAGAACTGTAAAGACGTATTGAAGATCCATTGTAGCGCTCTCTGTTCCTAATGATGGATCAATCTCACCATCGGCTACCAAATGGTCCCTTAAATTTGCTCTCAGAGATCAGGCAATGAGGGTGATTTTCCTGTCCACTAATAGTGCTACTGTTTTATCTCATGGGTTTTTATTTTTGGTTGAAAAACCACATGATAATACCCAACAACTGACTGCACTGTACTTTAACCCATTCTGACCTGAGATCAGATTCATACGAGGTTTCCACTAGGACACACACTGGTCTGATTAACCCATTCTGACCTGAGATCAGATTCTAAAAATCGTTCTTCGATTTTTAAAAAAATTAGCAGACCTACAAGCTCGTAGCGCGCCACTCGGTGGTGCGCTAAGAGCTTGTAGATCTGCTATTTTTCAATAGCTAAAGCATTACATGATGCTATAACACCAAAACGGGTTCCCGTTCAGAATGGGTTAAGTATATGGATTATGCAAAAGCTTCTATTTTCATGCACTAAACTGTGACACCCAGGCGCTGACAATCAATTCCACTTTTCATGGCTAACCACTGTGACATGTTTTCAACTCAGAGCGTAAATTGTCATTTCTCTCATTCGGTTAGAGACTCGAAGAGGAGGAGGACATTTATTTGGAAGGTTCCACCTAATCAGTGTCTGTTTGGTCGATGACTTTGGCATCAAATGAAAATACTAAATTAAATTAAGCGTCATTTCTAAAACATGTACTGTAGCTATATTATGTGCAACTCATATTCAGGCACACAGGCATGCACAAACAATAACAGGTTCAATAAATCTCAACAAAATAATCTTTGGGGGTCAAGGAGGACCCCCAAATTAACATGTATTAGGCCACGGACCCCCCCCCCCCCCCCCCCCCCCCCGTTTGAAAACATATGCCAGTGACCCCGCCGATAAGGGAGGATTCTTACGGCTCCAGCAGTGATTCCGAAACACATTAATTCCATGGACCCCCCCCCCAGTTCCACACGCATTATGCCACGGACCCCTCGATTTAATGGCATTTCTACCTCTGGGACCCCAACTAATATTGTAAAACCACTGTTACAAATGGAACCAACTCTACTGATAGAATGCAAATTGGGTGACAGTTACTTTTTAGTATGGCACAGACGACGTCTCCTCATGCAGTCATTATAGAAACCGACATGTCAGACAGAGTACAGTATCTTCTTTTTTTTCCCCTATTATTGAAACTTACTGTAAGGGGGAAGAAAGAGAAAAGGAGATAAGTCCTTCTCTAAATGAATTCGGCTGAATTTCTCTAGAGACCGGAGATGACTGCATGTGGAGGCCTGTCTCTCTCTCTCCTCTCTCCACAGCCCCACCGTACCAATCTCCTGCTCCACTTTCTATTTGAAGGGTAGTGATGTGTATAACCCATTTTGGCCGGGGCGGCACCCGTTTTTGGTGTTATAGCATTACGTTATGCTTTAGCTATTGAAAAATAGCAGATCTACAAGCTCGTAGCGCGCCACTCGGTGGCGCACTACGAGCTTGTAGATCTGCTATTTTTGAAAAATCGTGAAAATGTGCCTCAATTTGGAATATATTTTTTTCAGAACAAACGTTTTTAACTCAAATCTCTGCTTCTGGAGGGTCCCTGGAACTACATATTTTCAGATGAGGGTCGGCGGCCAATTACAGATCATTTTTGGGTTCCTTGACATGAAATATCGAGTGATATTGTAGGCCTGACATGGAAACATAGCTTTTTCAGAAAACTGTCCTGATGTATAGAAGACGTTTTTTAGAATCTGATCTCAGGGCAGAATGGGATAATACCTGCTCTCCCACCCAGGCAGCCTCTCCGTTGATGGATTGGGAGGGCTGAGGTGAGAAAGGGAGAACGTACAGGAAGACCCACTGTATGGAGGCGTGATATGAGGGGGGGATCAGATGATCATACCATAGACCAGGGACCGGGTCGGTCAACTCCAGAATCAAACCGTCTCAGAGCAAACAGAGGCCAGTGCCGTGTGGCCAAAGATAGATTTGAGTCAAATGGCTTTGCTGCCTGTCTGTCTGCAGGTCTGAGGAAGTGTCCGAAGCACACCTCCTCTCTCTCCCTTAACGATATACGCTTTCTACCAAAATAGCATCGATCATAATAACCAAAACTGGCATATGACATGACCCCATGATCACGTTTTTTGCTTGACAAATGAATGAATGTACCGTGTCTTCCTTAAATAACATGTCCGTCTTGTTTAGTTATTATTACCAAATAGCACTTCCCTGCACCCATGGGTGAATTATGGGTTTGAAACCATTTAACCCATTTTTGACCTGAGATCAGATTCTAAAAATGTCTTCTACATCCTGACAGTTTTCTGAGAAAGCTATGTTTCTATGATTTTTCGAAAAATAGCAGACCTACAAGCTCGTAGCGCACCTCTCGGTGGCGCGCTATGCGCTTGTAGATCTGGTATTTTTCAATAGCTAAAGCATGACATGATGCTGACACCAAAAGGGGTTCCCGGCCCCCAAAATGGGTTCATAATTAAGATTTGATTCGTATTTGTCACAAATAAAAAAAACATAAAAACAGAGAGGCGAGTCAATCACCTACAGTAAATATAACCATTTAACCATAATTATTGTTTTGATGTCAGCCGCTGAGCAAAGCATTGTAAGGCAAGAAAAAATAGTTTGATTAATCTTTGTGAAATGAAGGAAATAATTATTGATTTTCTTTCTGGGAGGTGTACAGTAGAGCTGCTGTCACTAAAACTGCATTCTTTACAAAAAAGATATGTACAGTAATTCACGGGCATGCTGTAACCGAGTAGATAAATCAATTAAAATGACTACATCTGACAAGTACAGTATAGGCTCATCGACAGACAAGTTTAACGGCTTTTAGCTATTGAAAAATAGCAGATCTACAAGCTCATAGCGCGCCACCGAGTGGCGCGCTACGAGCTTGTAGGTCTGCTATTTTAGAAAATTCGAAGGACGACTGACATAGAAACATATAGGCTTTTTCAGAAAACAGTCATTTTCAAACAGACATTCAAACAGTTTTAGAATCTGATCTCAGGTCAGAATGGGTTAATGGCTATAGCAAGCGTCCAAATCTCATCGCATATACAGTAGAGCTTCCTTTTCTTTCAGTAAGATCAAAATAAAAGATGGGAGGAGATTAGGCTGGGGAGGAAAGATGGCCACGCTACACCGTTAATCTCGCTTGAGAAAATTAGAGGACATCCTTTTTTATGAGGATTTTTAATCATAAGTTTAATCAGAGGAAGGTCACATGTACTGTACAGACCCAAAAGTCGCAGTTATTATGATCCAAAAACTGTTAAATGTATTCCATTCCACTAATGAATCAATGAATCAATGAATCAATCAATCAATGAACCAACCAATCGATGTCAGATTTTATGTTACTGTATGAAGCATGCCCAAGATGGCAATATGCTTAAAGGACAATTTCACCACTTTTCAACCTATCTTACAAGTATAATTATAATAAGGACCTATAATTGGTCTTCACCAATGATCATGATGAAATGGCACCATTTTTTTCACACACACACACACACACACACACACACACACACACACACACACACACACAGCTTGTATATCGGCTACTTTCAGTGTGCGCAAATGAAGTACATGGAGTACTTTAGTAAAGTCTAACCTTTTGAAAGGTCACTTCAGTATACAGTATGCCATACACGGTTATAGTAATACTAACACTGTACCACGACAATATGCAACCATGCGATGACTTTATTAAAGCTGTGAGACAGAAGCAGTAGAGTCTAAATAATGCCTTTGTATAGACAGTAGCCTACAAAATGTTATTGTGTTTATTATTAAGGGACTCAATTATTTCCGCTCCTATGCCACCAAAATGTGGAACGCCCTACCAACAGTCATTAAGACATGTGAATCCCTTGACTCCTTCAAAACCGCTCCCAAAGGGCACCTACAGTATACGGACGGCTGCAATTAGAAACTGGCCCCCGTAAAAATTTCCCCCTCACTGTATATGTTTCTTTTCCCTTTTTACCTCCTTTATGATGAATTCCTGTTCTGTTCTTTAGCTATATAGAAGTGTCTATTTGTACGTCTCTGAATGTTTTGATGAATTGAACAAGGTGAACCCTCTTGTAAACAAGTGTAATGCTTCATTGGGTCGTCCACTCACAGTTAAGTATAACAGTCTTTGTATTGAGTTGTGCTTGAAATGTACTGTAATTCTTCAAACTGTTAATAAATATTTCAATCAATCAAAATCTTGTTTTAACACGGTCTTTGTTGCATGATTGTTTTTGTGGTCAACAGAATCCCTCTCATTAATGTATCTACTGTACACGTGAAGACATACACTAGATGAATTACATTCTCTCATGAAAGGTCTCTTTTATTAATTAACGTCAATATAAAATATCATTTCGGATTTTAAGTTTAGAATCCAAGGGTAATTAAATTCAAAATATAATTTGCCCAAGATTGTGTGAAAAAGAGAGACCTTGATCAGAAGAGACATGTCATTGTTAACTGAAATGCAAATATAATTAATGAAACATACCAGGCATCATTAGAGGGGCTTAACCCATTCTGGGCGGGAACCCCTTTTGGTGTCTTGACTAAGCATTATGTTGTACTTTAGCTATTGGGAAAATAGCAGATCTACAAGCTCATAGCGCGCCACCGAGTGTAGCTTGTAGGTCTGCTATTTTTGAAAAATCATAAAAATGCGGCACAAATCATTGAATATATATTCTTTCAGAGCGAACGTTTTTACCTCAAATCTTTGCTTCTGGGGGAGGGTCCCTGGAACAACATATTTTCAGATGGGGGTCGGCGGCCAATTACATATATTTTTGGGGGTCCTTGACATGAAATATTGAGAACGTGCACCGACATAGAAACATAGGGTTTTTCAGAAAACTGTCCGTATTTAGAAGACACGAATCAGGTCAAAATGTCTTAAACACAGTGGCCACTAACCAACGGGTCCACATGGCGCCCTGACATTACAAGAGAGGAGTGAACCGAGAGGGATACCAAATCTCAGGCCACAACTGATATGACTAATTAATGTACATCAAGGGGTCTTTTATCCTCTGAAGGCTGGTCTCTCCCCCCCCCCCCCCCCCCCCACCCGCCTTTTAATCAAACCAAAGAGAGCGCAGAGCAGGCAGGCTACTAAAATGCTATTTGTCTTAAGCAGATCGCAAAGAAAAGTTAAATTTTTAATGATTTGTCTGGGACTATTAGTACAGTAGAGCCTATATACTTCAAATGCTGCAGCATATAGTGATCCTCCAAACAGTGCTTTGATGATGGGCGACATCTAATACTCTGTATTAGTAGAATTATTTATTTTATTTAGTTATGAATTATTGTCAGAGGGTAAAAGAAAAAAAGTTTTTTTGGATAAAAATAATAGAGTAGAGACTGACAGGGTCAGGCTATTTCTTTTAACCCATTCTGACCGGGCACCCATTTTGGTGTTGGCATCATGTTATGCTTTAGCTATTGAAAAATAGCAGATCTACAAGCTCATATCGCGCCACCGAGTGGCGCGATACGAGCTTGTAGGTCTGCTATTTTTGAAAAATTCGAAGAACGACTGACATTTTTAGAATCTGATCTCAGGTCAGAATGGGTTAATCAGACCAGTGTGTGTCCCAGTGGAAACCTCGTATGAATCTGATCTCAGGTCAGAATGGGTTAATAAATCATACGCGCATGCATGTGTGCGTTGTGTGTACATGTGTGTGTGGACGTGCATGCATGAGTGTCAGTCAGTGTGCTCATTATGTTTGCGTGTGTGCGCGAGTGAGCATAGCACAAACACCTACAGTATGTGTGTGTGTGTGCTTCGATGTGTATTTTGTGTGTATATATATATATATGCTATGCACCGATGGTATAAAAAGTGTTAAAGTGGTAAAAGTGGCAGATGGCTGTGGCAGTCAGTGTGTCTTCTCCGAGGTTGCTGAATGCTTTGGCCCGTCATGAGAACCCTTCCTGCTACTGTCAGCTGTCCGAGTGTATGTCGAGTGTTCAGGGGAGAAGCACAGACAGCACACACATTTCATCCAGCTCTATCGCACACACACACACACACACACACACACACACACACACACACACACACACACACACTTTGTACCGCTGTGTGACATCCAGGGACCGATGGATGGACGGACAAACCCTTCTGACCTTTACAGCAAATTAGGATCACTGTTTAAGTGCTGCTGGGAGCAAACTGAAACACCTGGCTACCCTTACCTCAGAAGGTGTTTGATTTTAAACTGACAATTATACTACGTTGTTTAACCCATTTAGAACTGAGGGCGAGCCGCGATTCTACTAAAGTCTTCTAAATCCATGATAGTTTTCTGAAAAACCTCATGTTTCTATGTCAGTGGTTCTCAACCTTTTCATGTTTCAAGGACCCCAGAAATTATCTGTGTTTGTGCCGCAGACCCGCATCTGAAAATATGTTGTTCCTGCAGCGACCTCCCCCCAGAAGCAAAGATTCGAGTTAAAAAACGTTCGCTCTGAAAGAATATATATACCAACTTTGTGACTCATTTTCACGATTTTTCAAAAATAGCAGACCTACGAGCTTGTAGATCTGTTTCAATGTTTCAATAGCTAAAGCATTACATATTAATGCTTGAAACACCAACAAGGGGTCCTCGCCCAGAATGGGTTAAGAAAAGAAAAACAAGGGAGCGTTTATAATAAATGAATTCAAGCGTCAGTGAAAAATTCCAGTGTCTAGGAGACGATCGGTCTAGCTCCAATGGAGTGTATACTGTGTAGCTCAAGGTCCCTCCACTGTTTCTCGCATGGGGAGGACTGTTAGTTACAGTCAGTAACGGTACAGATAATCCTGTAATCCTTCCATTATTTTTCATTAGACTTTGATGCACGCTGACCAATTACCATTCTTTCATCATCAACTGTCTGTCATGGTGTGCATTGGTCTATATTTAGAGCCACCGTCTCGACGGTCTCCGAGAGATAGTTTTACTTTTTTCTCCTTTCAAATATTTCCTTCGTTAACCCATTCTGAACGGGAACCCCTTTTAGCGTTAGCATCATGTTATGCTTTAGCTATTGAAAAATAGCAGATCTACAAGCTCATAGCGCGCCACCGAGTGGCGCGCTACGAGCTTGTAGGTCTGCTATTTTTGAAAAATCGAAGAACGACTGACATTTTTTTAGAATCTGATCTCAGGTCAGAATGGGTTAATCAGACCAGTGTGGTGTGTCCAGTGGAAACCTCGTATGAATCTGATCTCAGGTCAGAATGGGTTAACAACCTTCGACAGCATTGCAGTGCAGACATTATCGTCACCCTGGCAAAGTAAACGGCACTTTGGCAACAACTCCTTGAACTTGAACATCTCAAAACTTCCCATAAAACCCGCAACCAAATAAACAAAAACGAATAAAAATGTTACTCACACTCAATTTTAATCTCTCAGAGAGAACAATTCATCTCCGTGGAGACAATAGAGCTGCCAATAGAGATGAGTGGCGTTCTTAAACGTCTCCAATGATGTCAGCGTGGTATAATGTTGGCCTGAATATGAATGATATACTCATACAGGGAAACTGAACTGTTAACCCAAGACATCTCTTTAAATTACTATAATACTACTGCTACTACTACTACTATTACTACTACTACTACTAACCAGTAAGACACGTTAACGCGGGAAGCGAACGCAGCTGCTGTGGCATTCTGACACACACACACACACACACACACACACACACACACACACACACACACACACACACACACACACACACACACACACACACACACACACACACACACACAGGCGAAAAGACACAAGAAAACATTTGTAGCTCTCTGTAGACTTTTTTTAAAGCACAGCTCAAGACCCACTTCTACACCCTTGCTTTTATTTTGTGTTATTCATGTCCTCACTGTATTGCATTACTGCTTGTTTTAAAAAAAAAATGTTTATGCCTTTTCTTTCTTTTCTCTCCATTGTTCTGTAAAGCACTTTGAGCTGCATTTCAGGTCATGAAAGGTGCTTTTAAAGGTGCTTTTATTATTATTATTATTATTTAAAAGCGGCTGCACCAGAGGACTTCTACACTGAATAATGGAGTGAAACAAAATGAAACTTCAGGCTGTATTTTAGTGTTACAGGTTATAGTAGGTGTACTGTAGGTAGGTGTACTGTCAGGCTAATGATGTTTACACGTGTAATTCTGTACTGTTGTATAACCCATTCTGACCTGAGATCAGATTCATACGAGGTTTCCAGTATACTGGACACACACTGGTCTGATTAACCCATTCTGACCTGAGATCAGATTCTAAAAAAATGTCTGTCGTTCTTCGATTCTTCAAAAATAGCAGACCTATACAAGCTCGTAGCGCGCCACTCGGTGGCGCGCTATGAGCTTGTAGATCTGCTATTTTTCAATAGCTAAAGCACGACATGATGCCAACACCAAAATGGGTTCCCGTTCAGAATGGGATAAGCTGCAAGCTTCAATGGCCAAAAAAACCAACGAACACAAACAGAGTGGACTCCTGAGAGGGCAACGTTGCACCACTCAGTTCACACGGGTGTGATATATATTTTTCTTCCATACCAGAGTATAATCGAACTTTCGCTGTGATTGGCCGAGCTTTGCATGCATAACAACGAGCAAAGGAAAAGCCAGAACTTGAGCTGTCAGATAAATGTGTACATGCAGCTTTCTAACACTATATAACTAATTAACTATAATACCCAAAGATGGAGGAGGAAATTGGCCTGTGGCCACAGCTAGCTCACCAACAAACCCTTGATATACACTGTTCTACACAGCTAGGTCAGGTTGTTATCCTCGCTCGCATGTCTTGAGGTAAAACAAAATATCTACTGTATACTGCCTCTACTAGCCCATTCTGACCGGGAACCCATTTTGGTGTTAGCATCATGTTATGCTTTAGCTGTTGAAAAATAGCAGATCTACAAGCTCATAGCGCGCCACCGAGTGGCGCGCTACGAGCTTGTAGGTCTGCTATTTTTTGAAAAATCGAAGAACGACTGACATTTTTAGAATCTGATCTCAGGTCAGAATGGGTTCATCAGACCAGTGTGTGTCCAGTGGAAAACTCGTATGAATCTGATCTCAGGTCAGAATGGGCTAGTCTTCATCTGTATCTATGCAGACACACACACACACACACACACACACACACACACAGACTTTGACACACACCTTCCTCGGTGATATGCAAGGCTAGCATTGGTACACCAATTACTCCCATGTACTGCACTGCACTTGAAAGGCTTTCTGCTTCCCTCTCTCATAGAAAGGGATGTCATGCACCCTGCCACACTGCCTGCTCTTTCAGATATCATCTAATCCATTTAAAAGTATACACAGTTACACACCAGTGAATTGGACTTAACCCGTTCTGACCTGAGATCAGATTCTAAAAAATCAAGTCTTCTACTGTACATCCTGACAGTTTTCTGAAAAAGCTATGTTTCTATGTCCGTCGTTCTTCGATTTAAAATAAATAGCAGACCTACAAGCTCGTAGCGCGCCACTCGGTGGCGCGCTATGAGCTTGTAGATCTGCTATTTTTCAATAGCTAAAGCATGACATGATGCCAACACCAAAAGGGGTTCCCGACCAAAATGACTTAATAGGCATAGGTTGTTCGGTATATGAGAGGGCATATACTACTGAACTCGGTTGAAGTTCAAATCAAGTCAGAGACAATGTTCCATAATATTGGGGGAAAGATATTATGGAAATGTGGGAATATTGATATGGAAAAATCCTATAGTTCAAACCTTATACTTTTCAGAAAATGGATAAAAGAAACTGTGTTCCAAATGGATCCATAAGGGGCGACAGACGGTGGCTCAGCGGGTATAGAGTGGCTGGATGGTGTTGCCGGTTCGAACCCTGTGGGCTCCTCCCCCAGAGTTATATTGTGGAAGTGTCCTTGAGCAAGACTCTGAACCCCTAATTGCTCATGATGTGACTGGTTTCCGCCGCCATCGGTGTATGAATGTGTGTGTGTGTGTGTGTGTGTGTGTGTGTGTGTGAATATGTGTGTGAATGTGTGTGTGAATGTGTGAATGTGTGTGTGAATGTGTGAATGTGTGTGTGAATGTGTGTGTGAATGGGTGAATGTGTGTGTGAATGTGTGTGTGAATGGGTGAATGTAATGCATTCTATCTATATGTGCATCTAAAGATGTGTTTTTAGTTCCGTTAGCTGCCTATAATAAACATAATCAAACTGCGTATTTACAGTAAGGCTTTACTTATACAGTATTATATTATGAATCGGACATCACACTTCTACTACTTTAGAAGACCAAAACCGTCGGATTGTATTCCATCTACACATGCATACCCAACCAACCACACTGTATACACTGTATAGATTATGTGTGTATACATGTATGCTATGCACTCACAGACGTGCGCACTGATGACACACACACACACACACACACACACACACACACACACACACGCACACGCACACACGCGCTCGCTCTACAGTAAGTGATGTCAGTGGTCAGATGTAGTTTCTCTCCATGCTGCTGATCTAAAGGGTTTCCCAGGAGAAATTACATCCTGTATGCCATCTACAATAAGCAGATTGTATCTCACTTAAAATAGCGTTAATCCTCTAACGAGGTCACTTGAAAGTGCTGTATATTTTTTACAGCACCAAGTCGTCCAAATGCTTTTCTGTGTCTCCTCGACATCCAGCTGAATTATGGGTAGTTTGTTTCATTGTGTAATTTGAGAAAGCCTTCCATGAAGGAAGGCACGGCGACCGTGTTCTGGTGTCATTAATAAAGCTTTCAGCGTTCACGCCGTTCTGATATTAGGCTGCCACGGAAACCGAGAGTGCTATAATACTACGTAACGTAGAGAAAGATATCTATGCAATTATAATCTGCACCACTCTCTCTCCCTCTCTCATGCACGCACGCACGCACGCACGCACGCACGCACGCACGCACGCACGCACGCACCACACATAAATAATCTCCGGCTATAGTGGGACAGTGTCATCGTTAAGGGCTTAAAACCAACAGCGTAATAGTGGAGGCAGGCCTGTGGAGGCGCTGTAGAGTCATAGAAAATGACTGTGAGTAAAAAGCTCTTAGTATCCACACACACATTCACACACACACACACACACACACACACACACACACAGTCACACACACAGTCACACACACACACACACACACACACACACACACACACACACAGTCACACACACACACACACACACACACACACACACACACACACAGTGACCATATGTTGGGAATGGGATATGTTCTGAAGACATTATGCAGGCGGAGGCACGCATGCATGCACGCACACATGCACGTGTCGCATGCACGCGCACACACACAAACACGCACGGGTCACACGCACGCACGCACACACACACACACACACACACACACACACACACACACACACACACACGAGGAGACATTTTTTACACAGAAGCAGAAACACATGAAGCGCTCTTTCAACCCCCCGGACAATTTCTGCCAGCAGCCAATATGACAACTATCTGTTGCAATTTATAATCAGGCTCCCTCTTCTTGTCTTCTCGTCTACAGTACTGTTGTCTGTCTGTTTCTCTCTGCTTTCATCCCCTCCCTCTCTCCGTCTCTCTCTCCGTCTCTCTCTCCGTCTCCTCTCCCTCTCCTCTCTCTCTCCCTCTCTCTCTCTCTCTCTCTCCCTCTCCTTCTCTCTCTCTCTCTCTCTCGTCCTCTCTCTCCCTCTCTCATTCTGTGTAGTGAAGTCAACCATACTGTATGGTTGTGTAGAAGAAAAGACATTGTACAAATGGTGTCATGTTTCTACATAAAGGCAGAACCTTCAGGAATAAAAGCTGAACATTGGGTCGTATCGCGGCCGTCTATCCGTTGAAATAAATGATCAATTATTGACTGATTTGTATAGATGACTCATAACACATGTATGGATATAAAGAGATGCCACGAAAGAGAGAGAAGAGAGGGAGGGGGGGCGGGGAGGGGGGGGGGGGGGGGGGTTAGGCAAAGATAAAAAGGAGAAGGAGAGAGAGAGAGAGAGACACACACACATCAGTGACCCGAATGGGCTCTCTCTCTCTCTCTCTCTCTCCTACAGTGCTCTGTGCTCTGAGTGGTCTCAAGGGGACTCAGTCAACAAACTCACTGAACTCCATTCCCATCAGCAGCTGCTTCCCCCGGGGCTGGAGAGGACACTACCACCCCCTCCAACCATGGAGTGGTGGTCACCTCACCACCGGAGCGGTGACCACCGCCTCACCACCGGAGCGGTGGTCACCTCACCACCGGAGCGGTGGTCACCTCACCACCGGAGCGGTGACCACCGCCTCACCGCCGGAGCGGTGGTCACCTCACCACCGGAGCGGTGGTCACCTCACCACCGGAGCGGTGACCACCGCCTCACCGCCGGAGCGGTGGTCACCTCACCACCGGAGCGGTGACCACCGCCTCACCACCGGAGCGGTGGTCCACCTCACCACCGGAGCGGTGGTCAGCTCACCACCGGAGCGGTGGTCACCTCACCACCGGAGCGGTGGTCACCTCACCACCGGAGCGGGGGTCACCTCACCACCGGAGCGGGGGTCACCTCACCACCGGAGCGGGGGTCACCTCACCACCGGAGCGGTGGTCACCTCACCACCGGAGCGGTGGTCAGCTCACCACCGGAGCGGTGGTCAGCTCACCACCGAGCGGTGGTCAGCTCACCACCGGAGCGGTGGTCAGCTCACCACCGGAGCGGTGGTCACCTCACCACCGGAGCGGTGGTCAGCTCACCACCGGAGCGGTGGTCAGCTCACCACCGGAGCGGTGGTCAGCTCACCACCGGAGCGGTGGTCACCTCACCACCGGAAGCGGTGGTCAGCTCACCACCGGAGCGGTGGTCAGCTCACCACCGGAGCGGTGGTCAGCTCACCACCGGAGCGGTGGTCAGCTCACCACCGGAGCGGTGGTCAGCTCACCACCGGAGCGGTGGTCAGCTCACCACCGGAGCGGTGGTCAGCTCACCAACGGAGCGGTGGTCAGCTCACCACCGGGAGCGGGTGGTAGATCTGCTAGTTTTCAATAGCTAAAGCATAACATAATGCTTATAGGTTATAAAACACCAAAACGGGTTCCCGTCCATGAATGGGTCAACCTCCTAACATTTGTTATGTTGATATTATGATACAGTATGGATCATATTATGGTACACAACAGTGTCTTTACTTTCATTTCTGCATCATTTACGTAATCGTCTATAATCTGTCTTTCTGAAGCTAGTGTACCTCCTGCATGAGTCACATAATCAATATGATTCGTGCTGTCGGTCTATTACCCAAACCTACTTATGTCAAAACGCCTGCATCCATCATAAAATATCAAGGTCATCATGAACTGTGGATAAGGATAAAGGCAGTGAGATGCATGTGTGTGTGTGTGTGTGTGTGTGTGTGTGATTTCCTCTGTGTGTGTATGTGGTGTGCGTCCGTGCATGCGTGCGTGAGTGCCGGGGAGGGGCTATCATCAATGTATGTTAGACAGAGAGAGAGTGGGTGAGGGGAGAGAGGGGAGAGAGGGAGAGAGAGAGAGAGAGAGAGAGAGAGAGAGAGAGAGAGAGAGAGAAATGGAGACGGGGGGGGCGGGGGGGGGGTAGTGAAAGGGATAATGGAGGAACCGAATGAGGTTCGCCGTGACCCAAAGCATCTTCTGGAGAAGGACTGACTTGAGCAGCACTATGTATGGCTGAAACAAGTCCATTTTTCACGGGGGAGAACACGGCAGACTATCTCTTCTCTCGGTGGGAGAGGAGAGGAGTGGTGAGGGAGAGAGGGAGGGAGGGAGGGGGAGAGGAGATGCGAGGGGAGGGGAGAGGGAGGGGGGTTTTCTTGGCGTTTAACCCATTTAGGCCTTAAAAAAAGTATTTTTATAATGTCTCATTGGTTCTCAATATTTCATGTCAAGGACCCCAAAAATGAATTAATTGGCCACCGACCCCCATCTGAAAATATGTAGTTCCAGGGACATCCTGACAGATTTCTGAAAAAGCTATGTTTCTATATGTCAGTCGTTCTTTGATTTTTCAAAAATAGCAGACCTACAAGCTCGCTTGTATAGGTCTGCTGTTTTTCAATAGCTCTAAAGTATAACATAATGCTTATATAGTTAAAACACCAAAAGGGGTTCCCGCCCAGAATGGGTTAAGTTAACAAGATTAATATATTTGCCTCATCTCTTTACTTCCTTCTCCTTGCGGAGGCTCCTTGTCAAATCTCTTCGGACAAGCCCTCGTAATATAACGTAACACTGGAAGGAGAGCTGAAGGGCATTCCACACAGTGGCAGGAAACAGGAAGGCCTTAGACTCCATTTTGTGTCTTCCTTCTAATTAACACAGATCTAATGCTTGTCAACGCATGGCAGGCTTCATGTGGTTAATTTTCATTCCGGAGGGAATTCTTTGCCAATTCGTCTTGCAGACGATTTAGGAACCGATTCATTTCCAACACAGTGAAAATATACGGTGTTTAAACACTGAGTGTAAAAAGAACCCACTGAGTTTTGAATGAACAAACATTATACAGTGTTATAACTTATAAGCAAACTGTAACACATTATAAATAGGCCCTGTGTTTAAAATGTATTATAAATGATGCGATTCATATAGAAAATGTTATCAACACATACCTGCACACATTGGTGCAGGTCGGACAGATTAGTGGAAAAAAGTAATTAAATCAAAAAAGCCAAAACAATATCTTATGAGAATAGAATGCTTCATGCTTTAGAGAGAAGAGCCAAACATTATGCTAGGAATTACGGTTGTGTGTTGTGAGGATGCAGAATCTCTCTGAGGAGATTAAAGCACAGGTATGATGAGATTAAGGGGACGGATGATGCGATTAAGACCGACTACTTTGAAATGATTATGAAGGGCTTATAGAAGGGGAGGTCGCGCGCGTGGCATATTAGATAGATGTAGGGAGAGGTGGAGGGACACGGAGCAATTTGGAATGTTTTTGATCCGTTGGAAAACAACAAAGAGGAGCTATAGCTAGGCTTGTTAAAGTCTTATGTCAATACGTACAGTAGCATCTTTCAGCGGTATGAACGCTTGATATGATATCGCTGCAACAGAAACAACAGTAGAGGAATGAAAACAAGGCGTGCTCAGTCTCTCTCTGCGCTGCTACTCCCCAACGACCTCCTCAGAGAAGCAATGACAATCTAATGGCCTGCAGCAGTTTTTAGTTCCCTCCTTCTCATTCTCTCTCCCTCTCTCAGTCTCTCTCTCTCTCTCTGTCTCTCTCTCCCTCCCTCCCTCTCTCTTTCCGTCCCTCTCTCTCCCTCTCCCTCTCTCCCTCTCTCCGTCTCTCTCTCTCTCCCCCTATCAGTCTCTCTCTGTCTCCCTCCACCTCCCTCTCTCTCTCTCCCCCCCCTCTCTCTTTCCTTTGATGTATAAAACATACCCATGCACAAATAGTGCCATTATTTTCCAATGCCTACCTACAGTACAGTTTGAGCGTTCTCTCATGCCTGCCCCTCTCTCTCCTCCTTCTGTTCCTCTCTCTCTCTCTCTCTCTCTCTCTCTCTCTCTCTCTCTCTCTCTCTCTCTCTCTCTCTCTCTCTCTCTCTCTCTCTCTCTCTCTCTCTCTCTCTCTCTCTCTCTCTCTCTCTCTCTCTCTCTCTCTCTCTCTCTCTCTCTCTCTCTCTCTCTCTCCCTCCTCCTCGCACCATCCTATGTCCATAACGTCCATTCTATCCAAACGCTATATGCTTTCTTTCAAGGAGAGAAAAAATAAAGTTTATCTCATGGTAAAAAGGATTGCATAAGAACGGGGGAATAATAAAACTGTTATATTGTCTACAGACGGGGCAGCCGCTGGCCATCCAGATATCACATGGTGTTACTGTACAGAGCTCTGTGTTTGGACTGACAGTGACAGATAGCTTTTCTAAACCGTCTGCTGCATTAACCCATTCTGACCTGAGATCAGATTCATACCAGGTTTCCACTGGACACACACACACTGGTCTGATTAACCCATTCTGACCTGAGATCAGATTAAAAAAAAAAAATGTCAGTCGTTCTTCGATTTTTCAAAATCAATAGCAGACCTACAAGCTCGTAGCGCGCCACTCGGTGGCGCGCTATGAGCTTGTAGATCTGCTATTTTTTCAATAGCTATAAAGCATAACATGATGCTAATGGTGTTCCCGTTCAGAATGGGTTAAACCAGCAACACCTCTGTCTTTATTTTTGTATTATACTGTCAAACCTTTCACACATCAGCCCCACAACGGGAAGCAGCCCGCCAGCCAGCCCCAGATATGGAATTCTGATCACTCTGACTGTCTGCAACAGACAAAACACAAATTCATTTATTACCTTTCAGTAAATTGGTTTGTCCAGAGAGGGAAAATGTCACGCTGTTTTCGCTAGACACTGTGTGTGTGTGTGTGTGTGTGTGTGCGTGTGCGTGTGTGTGCGTGTGTGTGTGTGTGCGCGTGTGTGTGTGTGTGTGTGCGTTCGTGCGTGCGTGCGTAATGGATGGGGGAGTTGACCTCAGTTTTCCCTCAAGGACAAGGCAAATCCACAGCATTACAGGCTTTCCATTAGTCTTGCTGTATAGAGTTTTAGAATAATGTGAAACATCTGATAAACATATACTGTACAAAAACGTACTGTATAATATGTAGATTTAATCTTCTGGCATACATTTGATTATTGTTTTGTTATTTTGTATAGAGTTTTAGTGCAAAACTGACAGTAATACATTTAAACATACTGTACCGTGCAGCATGGCGCATTAAACAATAACAGCAGCCTATATACAATATGTTCAGTAACATTATGATTCATTGACATATTACTGCATTATGGGGTAAATACTGATATTAAAACGATCATTATTTGGGTTATTTGGATCTCCAGCCACAGCCACCGCTACAAGAAATGGTATTATTATTATAAAAAAACAATATAGTCTATTTGACATACATCTATAGTCAAATCATGCTATTGAGAATGACCTTCAATTCTACCACTTTATAGTGATTGTACATGTACTGTATTTGATGTACTGTGTAGTTACATTCAAACCATTACATGTTATCCTGGAAATATGCTCAGTTTTGCTGCCTTGGACGCATAAACGTGTGGCAGCATCAAAGAATCTATAACTACAAAGTTGTCCCGTTTTCCTGCTTTAATGAGACTCTCCATAAGCAGATATTTTATTCCCTATAATAAATACAGTAAACTACTAGGAAAGACTCCTTGCAAATGACCCAGAGTTGCCATTGCCACCGATGTTACCATGGGAAACAGAGATGTCTTCCGCGGCTAAATCAATTTTGAATGGCACAATATTAATGCACATCCCTTTGTGAGCAGGATATTACGGTGTAACTGCGGTATTGCACCATGCAGTGCCACCTACACCTTCTGTACTTTGTGCATTTAGAAAGTGGAAAGGAGAGACAACCGCACTTAGCTGGGTTAAGAGCATTTATTTAAGAAGCAACGTTTCGCTCTTGTGACCTAAGGAAAGGAAAGTTACCATGTTTACCCAGGGTAACTGGACTAAGCTCAAGAACTTGTTTACAGCCAGGCCCTGCTCATATAGAACATTTCATGGTATAGGGGTTCAATGCCTTGTCCAATAAGGGCACTTCAGCGGTGGTAATTTTAACGTGCCGGTCCGGGGATACGAACTATAGCGACCTTCACGATATCAAGACCGCTCCGCAAACCGTTCGGCCACCGCTGCCCTTATAGGCTACGAGCCTGAGGAAGGTCGCGAGACCGAAACATTGCTTCAATAAAATGAATGCTCTGAACCCAGCCAGTGGCGGTGTGCAGGTGTCTCTCCTTTCCACATTGTGTATATGCCTCGTCATCATCGCACCTGCTCCAAATTACCTACCGGGTGTGTGTAAGTCATCTCTTTATATGCATTCATAAAGTGAAATGATTCATAATTCCTTTCCTTCTTTGTTCCAGTATAAGATGATGCTTATGTTGTACTGTTTGTTGCTCCCGATCAAGAGACGCCACTATTCAAAGATGTGCACATAGTGCCAAATAAATAAAAGACTGTAGCCTGGTAGTGAAATAAATACCCAGCTCCGTGAACAAAAACATCAATAAAATCTGTATACCGTTTAAATCTGGAAATAAATAGTTATTTCATTTATTTATAAAACATAATGCCTGTTCAGAGGACCTCTGAAAGCAGTCAGTATACTACACACACACACACACACACACACACACACACACACACACACACACACACACACACACACACACACACACACACACACACACACACACACACACACACACACACACACATTGATTTCCAGCTGTAAGGAAAGGGTGTCCTTGTGGGTGGAAAGAATCTACAACAAACATCAAGAGGAGGTTCAGTTCCTCCTAAGACCTTCAAACAACAAAGAATATTCACAGTAATGAATGAACACACAAAGACACTAATGCTCTCTCAGCCGCAACAACGTACGGCACTCATAATACAAACACAACAACCTGATGACTGCCAATGGAGGTTACGTAATCATGAAACAAGAACATGAGTCACCTACAGGTTTTCATTTAGCCGAACGGCCTTCATGTCACTATATCTAAGGGCAGTGGTGGTGCTGCTGGCTTGGCAAAACGATATGGATGAGTAATGGAGCGCTGCCCACATCCGGGGACACCGCGAAGGTGAGGGGCTCTGCTGCCAACACCCCAGTCCCTGTTGACCTCTCTCTCATCCTGAGCACTCAGCAGATTCGCCCGTGACACCCCCCCTTGGGGATATGCTCTCTCTCTCTCTCTCTCTCAGTCTCACTATAGCAGTATGACACACACAGTATGTCAGCCATCTTGGGTGGTCTATTATAGATGGTGATATTGGATGTGTCGTGGTTATGAATGAACGAACGTCTAGGAATGGGAGAGAAAACTACTACCTGTGGAGAGCCAATATGCAATTAGCACTGTCACAGCTTTCCAGCCGTTCCAATTAAGAGAAGCCATTGTGGCGCGATGATTGTCTCAATGACAACCAACAGCAGTCAGTCAGTGCCCACCATGTGTTAAATCTTTTTTTCCCTTCCTTTTTTAAAGATTTGAATGATCCTGGATGCCCAGAGGCAGGTGGACGGACACAGAAGAAAAGGGGGCCAGGCTACCAGAGCGCACCACTGATTCACCGTTTCAGCAGAGTGAATCTTAAGGCATGGAGCTGAGAGCAAAGAGCTGGCCATTCTGCAGTTTTTTGCTCTCATCTGCCAATTTTCTTCCTGGGGCTTTCAGAGTCAATCAAAGAGCCTACCAGAATGCTCACACCAGTCTTTTAATTATTCATGGTAATTCTATGCCACTACACACACACTCTGCAGCCCTCAGTCGCTTCCCCCTAGTGAGGTGTATGTGCTCTGATGTGTTTATGTGTACTGAATATATAAAAAGGGGGGAAAAAAATGAAAAAGACCCTCCAACCATTTCAAAACAGACCCTGTGCTGCTCCATGTGCCATGCTCCAAAGCAGCCCTTTTTCAATGCTGTCTGGCTTCTTATACTGACTGAGGTGGGAAGGAAGCCGAGCTGACAAAATGCCCTGTCCCCCGATTCAAACCCCCTAATCTTTCGCCGGATATACGACCGTCCACACTTAAATCTGGCTTCTATTGTGCAGCCATTCAAACGAATCTGCCTGGAATTTCCAGGCATCACGTCAAAAAGGCGGCACCTGGCTGTGCTCTGACATCCAAAAGGGGAGGCATTGGGAATCTATTTTGATTGCCGCTATATCCTCTGTTGAAATTGCGTTCACTTCTCCCTCTGTGAACTAATTAGCCGGAGAGGGCCAAGCTGCCATTCTCGCCTGTCGATCAAACTGCCAACAACTGCCGACATCACCAAGAAGATGTCAAGTTCAGCCTTTTGTCTCTGAGACAAGCCTATTATACCAAGAAATGTGAGCAGGAGATTTTAAGTGGGTGGAAACAGGCAGAAAGAACCATGATGATAACACAAAAAAAATCCCACGCTATAGAAAAAGAGAGCAGAGAAATAAATAAATTACACTGCCAATTTCACTCATGGCCCCTCATAACCCCCCATAACAGCCTGTCCTGGAGTGAATAAGAAAGTGTAAAAGAAAAAAAGAAAGGTTGAAAAAATAAATAAAACTGCAACTGAAGCTGCTCATCTGCTATCAGTCAATATTCCTACATCAGACGAAGGGGAGCATGATGTTACTGTAAGAGGCTATAGTAGCAAGAATATCCCATTCTGAACGGGAACCACCTTTTGGTGTTATAGCATTATGCTATGCTTTAGCTATTGAAAAATAGCAGATCTACAAGCTCATAGCGCGCCACCGAGTGGCGCGCTACGAGCTTGTAGGTCTGCTATTTTTTGAAAAAAAATCGAAGAACGACTGACATTTAGAAACATAGCTTTTTCAGAAAACTGTCAGGATGTGTAGAAGACATTTTTTTTTTAGAATCTGATCTCAGGTCAGAATGGAATATGCAGTATACAGACTAGCGCGCTTGATGTCCGTTCATCTCAGGTATTTCACAGGGTCTCCAAAGGGAATTATTCAAGCAGGTTTTGCTGCTGCCACTGTTTCGGCCTTTGAGAGCGAGACGGTTTGAATGATGCACACCAGGAGCTGTTCTTCTATTTGTTGTGCTCGGTGGCGAGGTGGCTACAGAGAGGGAAAATGGCACACATCCTCTCCTCTCTCTCTTCAGCACACTGTATAGCACCTTCAGAAGACTTGTCAAAGATAAGAGGAAATAAATAAATAAATAAAATGTTTCGTCTGTCGCGGCATGCCAGAAAGTAAAAAGTAAAGGTAACAGAAAGCTTAGATAGATACAGTGGCGTGTACGTACCAAAGGGAGGAGAGATGAAAAGCATGTCATTTTGTAAAAGGATGATCAGGAAAACTGTCCCACCCGCCTTTTTTTTTTTCACGTTACCTCACCTGCCAACATCTAGAATTTGTCAGAATTTTTGCTAGGATTTAGTGTTTCTTCTTCTTCTTCTTTGCCCCGGCACTCCATAATGGAGAGACTTTGAAAAAACACGTAGTGTTTACAAGCCAGTCAAATACGTTCCTTTTGATATTTAGTGGCAAGGCACTTCAAAAAGGAGAGACCGAAAGGTCTGTGATCCTCGACGGTGCTGATTGTAGTCGGATCCAAACTGAAAGGCCGTTTGTTAATTGACCCTCCCCAGTGCGTCGGGGGGGTCACAAAAAAACGTGTGTAAATATTGTGCTAACACATGGATCTGCAGTTAAGATGTCATCCTATGCATGCATTGTACAGTTGCATTGTTATTGTACAGTGTGTATTGTATTGTACAGATGCTCACATCACTTCTGTCGTGCTATTTATAGGCACACGAAGATATTATGTACCATAACAAACGTAATTAATCTTCATAAGTCATAACACTACAGCAGATGCCATTTCAAGTTGTGATCCTGACAATGTGTTATTAAATATTATTCTATTCATGCTTTTCCACTCTAAGCCCGCAGGACAAAGAAAGTTGGTTTGATGAGCAGTTGGGACTAATCTAGTTTAGTTCATCTGTCAATATTCTGCTCTATTTAATTACAAGGTCTTGTAATTATTTTTCTAAAATGAGGGGAAAGCTTTAAATACTATACGCTGTACAATTGAGGCTTGAAAATCCATTCAGATCTGGTTCCACTAAGCTGAAAGATGTCATAATCCATACAAAGGGAGAAGTGTTTGTTTCACCAGCAGAGAGAAGGAATCTGGAACACCTTCTTGTTATCAGATTAACTGCAAGCATTCTTGAAACAAGCCGGTACATCTCAAAACAAGCCGTTACATCTCAAATACTGTTGTGGCCTCTCGTCTCAACATGTGATTCAAATCTGGGGTTGGTCTTTTCTTTATCAAATAGGCCCTATAATCACCGTGTCTCTCCTCTCCGGAAAAGTCCTTATGCTTTCTTGCTATGCTGTCAAGGAAAAGGAGTCTGTGTTGCAGAACTGGTGATTTAATAAACCAAATAATAATTAAAAAAAGGACAAACGTGATCATAGCCAGGGTTCTAATTCTGTATCCAACCTCCGTAGTGAACAAACAAAGTAATATATCTCTTCCTCTTAATAATGCGACCGCTTCCATGCACACCAGAACAGAAAAGTCAACACAAGATATCCCATAATACTCCTCGTCCCAGCCTCAGCCCGCCTACACAGTTAAAGGAACAATCCCCCTGTACTGTATATACCTTAGGGTTACAGCCCCTCCTCCTCCTGCAAAATGTGCAAGGCAATGATATCCAATTGGCATGAAAAACAACATCAAACAACATCTGGTGGAGTGCAACAAAAAAACCCTAAAATGATTGAAATCTACAGTTTAAGAGTTTTGGGCTAAAATGTAAAAACGGACTGGTTTGAAAAAGGTCGTTGTGGAGTTTCTTATTTGGCCTTTACTGAATGAAATGTCTGACCCTGCTCAGTCCAGCCATTTCCCAGATTATCTGTAAACACACATACACACAATCAATCTCTCTCTCTCTCTCTCTCTCTCTCTCTCTCTCTCTCTCTCTCGATACAAACTTTACTACATTCAACTTTTCATGTAACTGATAATGATAACTGACTCTGTATTGTTCCCAGTGCAATAAGAGGTCAATTCAGGCTAATCTGATTTATTATTATTCAGCAGAGAATACAATAATTAAAAACAGAAGAAAGAGAAAATAAGGGAGACGTCGTGAGGGACTTTCTATGAAGTATAAAGGAGAAAGGAGTGATGGTCTCATGGCTGCCCCAGTTAAGCCAAATTCCAAGCCCCAAATCTCGGCCACTCGCTCACTCACACTCGCTCACTCCAGCATGGTGGCGTTACGGTGAAATTGGTGACCTGCTGAAATAATGTGAAAATCTTGCAGATACATCACATAATGTCAGTGTCCGAATGAAAATCGTTGCAGTTTGTTCATTAGCAAAGTTCAACCTATAGCGGTATTCAGGCCACATATTTAAAGACCTCCATGTAGTTGTGTGTGAAGTCCACAAGATGGTAACATATTTCGGCAGGTCACCAATTTCACCATACTTTGCCATGCTGTAGTGACCGAGTGGGAGTGAGCGAGTGGCTGAGATTTTGGGTATTGGAATGTGGCTTTAGACTACCACTGTAGTGTACAGGCAGCTCCACGCCTCTCTGCTGTGCCGTGCATCACTAATCTCCTCCAGGCCGGGCGGCCCACCCCGGGCCGTCCCGCTGCGGTCATCCCTACCCAATCCCCCCCCTCCATCCTCTGGTCCCCCCCCCCTCCCCTTCCCCTGGCACCGGTCCCATGCCCTTCCTCCTCCTGGAAGCCTGTCCAAATGTCCGGTGGCTCCGACGTTACGACCACGAGCAATCCACCATACCCGCGACCCCCCCGCGGGGCACATGCACACACACACACACACACACACACACACACACACACACACACACACACACACACACACACACACACACACACACACACACACACACACACACACCACACACACACACACACACACACACACACACGTGGAGAATTTCACCTTCAAAGGATTTTTTTTAACACCACTATCTCCTTATCATTGAATAACCCATTCTGACCTGAGATCAGATTCTAAAAAAATGTCTTCTACATCCTGACAGTGTTCTGAAAAAGCTATGTTTCTATGTCAGTCGTTCTTTCGATTTTTTCAAAAATAGCAGACCTACAAGCTCGTAGCGCGCCACTCGGTGGCGCGCTACGAGCTTGTAGATCTGCTATTTTTAAAATAGCTTAAAGCATAACATGATGCCAACACCAAAAACGGGTTCTCGCCCAAAATGGGATAAGGAGAAACGGATGAATCAATGAAACAAAGTGTTGTAAAACACGCTGTCTTTCCCGGGTCTGTCATGTGGGTAATGTGTCAGCAGCAGAATACTGTATATAGAAACCTCTCTCTAGCAGCACTCTTTGTAATCAGCTCGCATGCGTTTACAGGACACTCACAAGGGTAAGGCCAACGGTTCTACAGAGGTGAGCCCGGCACGGCGCACGCACGGAGCCGCTGGCCATTCATCACCACCGCCGCCGCCGCGTGGTGGTGGAGGATGGAGGATGGAGGAGAGACGCACCCTGAATGCAGAGTGGGTTATTATGGTCTGGCTGATGGTCTCCACTGATAAACACTGAGCCTACAGAGAGACAGCGGTGTCTCGTCTTCCAACGAGAGCTGAAGGGTTTGGATTGGAGACGTTTATAGTAAACAAGATGACTATTAAAGGTAGAGTTAAGTGACCATATAAGGAGTTCCTCCCTGTCCCCAGTTAACCCCTGGGGGGCAAAAAACCTTAGGTTTCATTTTTGACTCTCTATCCTGATTGGACGAAGGCTTAGGTCCCACAGCCAAAAACGAAACCTAAGGTTTTTTGAGTGAAATCACTTACTCTACCTTTAACAACCAAAAAGGTTTCTATACACTATATGGAAAGGAAACAAGGATGTTCCTATAACTAACTAGCCATTGCTATAGTCTGCTAATTACGGACCACTTTAAAAGGTTTTTTTTTTTTTAAATAGTAAAAAATGGCAAACTCCAGTCACTTCACTTCAGAACAGGTACTGTTCTGGGACGGACCCAGGGACGGACCCAGGGACGGACCCAGGGACGGACCCAGGGACAGACCCAGGGACGGAACCAGGGACGGAGCCAGGGACGGACCCATGGGACGGACCCATAGGGAAACACATAGCCGTCTATAGGAGTGGTTGCACCACTCAAAAAGGTTTTGCAGGCCATAAATACTGACCCCTTGCAAGAGACAAAGGGAAGCACAGACAGACGGACGGACGGACGGACGGGGAAATCACGTGAATGCTGTGATGGCTGTGTGAGTGTGTGAGTGTGTGTGTGTGTGTGTGTGTGTGTGTGTGTGTGTGAGTGTGTGTGAGTGTGTGAGTTGTGAGTGTGTGAGTTGTGAGTGTGTGAGTTGTGAGTGTGTGAGTGTGAGTGTGTGAGTGTGTGAGTGTGTGAGTTTGTGAGTGTGTGTGAGTTGTGAGTGTGTGAGTGTGTGAGTGTGTGTGTGTGTGTGTGTGTGTGTGTGTGTGTGTGTGTGTGTGTGTGTGTGTGTGTGTGAGTGTGTATCACTACAGTTTCTGCTGCTTGGAGGAGAAAAAATATAATAATAAAAAATAAAAATGCAGGCTGCCAAGTAATGGCTTCCAGATCTTGACTTGCTGTGATGTAACTGTCATCTTTTCAAAGGAAGTGGGATATCAAGGAGAAATATGGGTGCATGTACCATGTCTTTCACTCTGCCTTTTCTTTAACCCATTCTGGGCGGGATGGATCCCCTTTTGGTGTTTTAAGCGTTTAATGTTATACTTTAGCTATTGAAAAAATAGCAGATCTACAAGCTCATAGCACTACGCGCTACGAGCTTGTGTAGGTCTGCTATTCTTTTTGAAAAGTCGTGAAAATGTGGCGCAAAATCTTTGAATATTATATTTCAGAGCGAACATTTTTAACTAAAATATTTGCTTCTGGGGGGTCCCTGGAACTACATATTTTTAGATGGGGGGTCCGTGGCCCAATAATACAGATAATTCTGGGCACAACTGACATTTAGAAACATAGGGTTTTTCTGAAAACTTAGGATTTCAAAGTCTTTTTTTTTTGTAATCGACATCAGTCCAAAATGGCTTAAGTCCAGGAGAAGATGCAGTTACTTTCCGTTGCATCTGCATGGAAATACATGCCGCGTTGGGGGGGGGGGGGGGGGGGGGGGTGTCATCCAGCATGCCAGTCATAAGCCCCCCCCCCTCCCCCCCACAGCCCCCCCCCACAGCCCCTCCCCTTCCCCCCACAGCCCCCCCACCCCCCTCCTCCCACAGCTGTAGCCAGCAGAATACTTGAGAAGAATAAGAATAAACAAAAACAAAAAAACACACAAGTTGTGTGAAAATAACGATCAATGATAGTCTGTATAGGTTAATTACTTTCATGCATAATCATGTTGTTTTCATTCAAAGAGCAACAACAACAACAACAGCTATGATTGATCAATCTATTGATTGATTTATATATTGGATGTTATGGAATTCAAATTTGGACCAATTGTCTGGCCTGCACAATAGTGTTTGTTGTTTGTTGGCTTCATCACAGTGGTTATTATGGAGTCAGGATCAGCAGGAGAAAAAAGTCAATAAGATATATATATAAAGGTTCAGGAGGTCGGAGGTCAACGGGTTGGTAAAACACATAGCCACGGCCCCACGGATCATAGGCTTGTTTACAATCCCTTAAGCAATATATAGGTCACAATCCTAATCAGATCCATACTAATATACAGCAGTCATCCAACAGAAGAGCCTCATTGCTCCTTTTTTACTGCAGTTAACCCATTCTGACCTGAGATCAGATTCATACGAGGTTTCCACTGGACACACACTGGTCTGATTAACCCCATTCTGACCTGAGATCAGATTCTAAAAATGTCAGTCGTTCAGTCATTTTTCAAAAAATAGCAGACCTACAAGCTCGTAGCGCGCCACTCGGTGGCGCGCTACGAGCTTGTAGATCTGATATTTTTCAATATCGAAAGCATAACATGATGCCAACACCAAAATGGGTTCCCGTTCAGAACGGGTTAAAGCTACAAGCCTTCATCTTTGCCTCCCCTCACAGAGAGATAGGTATAATTGCAATAATGGTTATTCTTTTTCATCATTGATATGCCCTAGACATAACCTTTGAAGAACAATATGGCTTTTTTAAGGATATCATCATCATTTTTCGACCCACCCCCAGTTCCTGATTACTGATGCATGTGTCCCTATAGCGATGACATCAGGGGAACGACAGTTTTCTACCTCTGGTCTGCTTTGAGGCAGGACTCCAGAGAAGAAGGGAAGATATAACCTCATTGTCAGCTCTGTAGCAGTGGCCGGAAAACTGTGTTCTTCTGGATGCTGAGGGTGCAACACTTCATCTCCACAATGTTATCGTTAAGAGAATCCTCCTCAAGATCCTCGCTCGACCTACAGACGAATTCTGAAACGGGTCTCATTTGACATCCCATTTTTGTAATGTTGCCACTACTGTTGGAGCAGCCATAAACTACACAGGTTCATCTCTACTGTTGGAGCAGCCATAAACTACACAGGTTCATCTCTACTGTTGGAGCAGCCATAAACTACACAGGTTCATCTCTACTGTTGGAGCAGCCATAAACTACACAGGTTCATCTCTACTACTGTTGGAGCAGCCATAAACTACACAGGTTCATCTCTACTGTTGGAGCAGCCATAAACTACACAGGTTCATCTCTACTGTTGGCGCAGCCATAAACTACACAGGTTCATCTCTACTGTTGGAGCAGCCATAAACTACACAGGTTCATCTCTACTGTTGGAGCAGCCGTAAACTACACAGGTTCATCTCTACTGTTGGAGCAGCCATAAACTACACAGGTTCATCTCTACTGTTGGAGCAGCCATAAACTACACAGGTTCATCTCTACTGTTGGAGCAGCCATAAACTACACAGGTTCGTCTCTACTGTTGGAGCAGCCATAAACTACACAGGTTCATCTCGATGTTCTGGAGCATCTTTGTAATGTTAGTGTTAGTAAAAAAAAGCAGGTAAAAGAGTAATGTTTGAGGCAGACTAATATCAGTCACTGTCTATAGCAGGGGGGCAGTCAGACAGATATTTAGTGAAGCCACTGAGGAAATAGGGATTTCCTGAAAGTTCATATAATGGCCTGTTGTGGCGCTGCCATTGGGCCCAGAAAAACCCATAGCCCCATAGAAGTCCATGTATTTGGGCCCAACTTCACCTAGACTGTATTACCTTAATAAACATGGTCATGAATACTTTCTGCTTCCAGTCACTAGTTTAAAGTCTCATTTCTAATGTCATAATATTCTTTTTTGGAAAATGATGGTGCCATTTATTTAAAAATGTACCATAAAGTCGCGTATATGTTCTGAGGGGCGTGGCTACCGTTACAGTCTATGATCGGGATTCCCCTCCCACTCGAGTCCAAATAATAAAACAACTAAGAAGAGGGGGGGGGGGGGGGGGGGGGGATGGGAGTCCCGCCTCGTTGTCTGGGCCAGCCAATGGGCCAGCTGGGCCCAGCAAACGGATCTAGAAAGATGGCGATTTATACAATTCAAGGACTGACAGGCTTCATTTTGCGTCCATATCAGACCTGGAGAACGCTTTGTCCATATTTATTTTTTTACAGTCTATGGTCTATACTGTAGGAGCAAAGCTACAGCTCCACCATCAGTGACTGAGTGTTCTGCTTCTCGACAACCTAGTCCGACTGAAAGCCTTTTTATTGCCATAGTTTTGCCTCCAGGCAAAAACATCACCCATATGTGCTATAGACGGTATAGGGTACTTCCGGGCAGGCACCAGCCCAGCCGGCCCACATTACATATTTAGTATTGGAAACACACATCATGGTGTTGGAGAATGAAGTACAAAGCAGTAAAATGCTTCCCAAAGCCCCAGTCAGTCACTCCACTTTGACTGTCTACAGTGTGTTGCACCTCCACTGTGCCTTTGGCAAGATAAATAACAGCAGTATGGGCTTTGAATCCCTTTCATCTCCCCTTTCTGGGGAAAGAAACTACAAATTGGTTGTCGTTTTTTTTTTTTTTTTTTTACCACAACAACAGGGCCAGGCCTAATATAACCTAGAAATGTTTCTGAGACTGTCACTGATTGATGAAATTACACCATTGGTCCATTGGTGTGTATGTTTGAGTGTGCGTGCGCGTGCATGCGTACAGTATTGGCCCGTTAGCTTAATAAAAATGCATCATCAACATATAGTCAACATCCTTGACTATAGTGATGCGACTCCATCATATTACCTGACCTTTTTTTGCAAGGCTTCACAGTGTGAATATTAATATTGCACTCACATTTTCCCCTAAAAATACATTAGATTTGTGCAAGCGGAAAAAAATTCAAAGTAACCAAGAAGTTATACTTAAAAAAAAAAAAGAATCACACCTGTTGTGAAGTGAGGAGCGCTCTAATCATCGTACAAAAACAAAAACATTAACCATTAACGGAACTAGGGTCTGTGTTTATGTTAGATAGGCCTACAGTACAGCACAGCACAGCACAGCACAGCACAGCACAGCACAGCACAGTACAGTACAGTACAGATAAAACTGTAAATATGCAATGACAATGTTGTTCTTTAAGCATGCCAAACAATGTCTATAATACCAGTACAGTACAGTACAGTACAGTACAGTACAGTACAGTACAGTACAGTACAGTACAGTACAGTACAGTACAGTACAGTACAGTACAGATAAAACTGTGAATATGCCAATGACAATGTTGTTCTTTAAGCATGCCAAACAATGTCTATAATAGCGGTATTTAACCCATTCTGAACGGGAACCCATTTTGGTGTTAGCATCATGTTATGCTTTAGCTATTGAAAAATAGCAGATCTACAAGCTCATAGCGCGCCACCGAGTGGCGCGCTATGAGCTTGTAGGTCTGCTATTTTTGAAAAATCGAAGAACGACTGACATTTTTTAGAATCTGATCTCGGGTCAGAATGGGTTCATCAGACCTAGTGTGTCCTAGTGGAAACCTCGTATGAATCTGATCTCAGGTCAGAATGGGTTAAAAAAAACGTCATGCCATAAAACGCAGCTTTAGTTTTGTGTCTTTTCCTCTTTATACCTTTATTATTCACCAAACCCTGGATGCTCTGTGTGGAACTTATTATTATTTTAAACCCAGGCAAATTAAAGAACTCCTTGGAGTATATGTTTTTCATTGCCTATCATTAATCTCAGTAAATTAGAAAATAGAGCAATGAACCATTTTAATGACTTTGAATCCAGGTTCTTTTTGTGTCTGCCTCTGATCAGAGCGCCTAGCCCACTTCCCCACATTTAATCCATTCTGGGCGGGAACCCCTTTTTGGTGTTAGCCATTATGCTATGCTTTAGCTATTGAAAAATAGCAGATCTACAAGCTCATAGCGCGCCACCGAGTGGCGCGCTACGAGCTTGTAGGTCTGCTATTTTTTTAAGAATCGAAGAACGACTGCCATTTTTTTAGAATCTGATCTCAGGTCAGAATGGGTTAATCAGACCAGTGTGTGTGTGTCCAGTGGAAACCTTGTATGAATCTGATCTCAGGTCAGAATGGGTTAATCAGACCAGTGTGTGTCTGTCCAGTTGGAAACCTCGTATGAATCTGATCTCAGGTCAGAATGGGTTATAATCAGACCAGTGTGTGTCCAGTGGAAACCTCGTATGGATCTGATCTCAGGTCAGAATGGGTTAAAGGTACTCAAAGGGTTTCACGGTTCTGTGGATATAATAGGAGTCCATTGTTTGACATTGAATTTACCGTCAGTGATTTAGAAACGTGTGTTGCTCTGAAAACCACCAGGGCAACAATGATGTTCCTCATTCCATGCCGAAATTAAATGTTTGTTAACCCATTCTGACCTGAGATCAGATTCATACGAGGTTTCCACTGGACACACACACTGGTCTGATTAACCCCATTCTGACCCGAGATCAGATTCTAAAAATGTCAGTCGTTCTTCGATTTTTTTCAAAAATAGCAGACCTACAAGCTCGTAGCGCGCCACTCGGTGGCGCGCTATGAGCTTGTAGATCTGCTATTTTTCAATAGATAAAGCATAACATGATGCTATAACACCAAAACGGGTTCCCGTTCAGAATGGGTTAAACATCGGATGTGATTGGAGTACATAAACAGTGAAAATCCTCAGTGTTCATTTATCCATCTGTAATTCAGAAGTATAACCAAATGTGTACACGTTTGTGTCCATATTGTCGTGTATTGTACTGTAATGATATATTATCATTGTATAGTGTACTTCAGTATAGCACTAGTCATCGTTCATCTTCCTCAGTCATCATCGTCATCACAATCCTCAGCTGTGATAATTGGGCAGAACATCTATCTATCTATCTATCTATCTATCGATATACAAGCTCAAAACGTGTCGCAATGCGACGCGTTTTGAGCTTGTAGATCGGCTATTTTTGCTACGACACTGATATGCACTGTGGCCCCTCTCGTGTGAGTGTGGAAACATATTGGCCCTCTCCATCGGCAAAGTTGCCCAGCCCTGATCTATAGCATCAGTATAGTATAGTGTATATATATATATATATATATATATATGTATATGTATATAACATCTATAGCATCAGTAGGCCTGTTACTGTGTGTTATTCTTGTGTATTGTATACGACAGTCTCCATATTTGGGGCGAGGTTTCCACTCGATTTGTCCACCATGCAATGACTTCTGGCAAAAACATCTCTTCATCTTAAATGCTTCAGAAGGTGATTTACAACATAAAGACTGAGTGAACGAGATGGAGGAACACAGCAGCACATCTCTCTCCTCCATCTCCCTGTCTAATGTATACAGGCCCAGGATGGGAAATGCAATAACAGACTTAAACCATAAAATGAACACCAAAAGGTTATGGTGAAGTCATTAGAATTGAATGTGCTTCTTTTAATACACTTCTAAAGCCTTCTCATATTAAATATAGTGCCGGCCAAACTGGATTTGTGCAAATCAATATCATGTATATGGACATTATGTGCAGCTAGCTACTATGGTTTTCGGAGAACACGGGAGGATTTTTCAAACACCACACATGCAAAGGCTATAAGGTGCATGCATATCAATCACGCACGCACGCACGCATGCTCAAACTAAACAAACACACACACACACACACACACACACACACACACACACACACACACACACACACACACACACACACACACACACACACACACACACACACACACACACATTCAATAAATGCCTAGAGTATGGTGTGTGCCCTGAGATTTGGAAGGAAGCGAAGGTTATTCCACTGCCTAAGGATAAAATAGCAACATTTTCTGGTCCAAACAGTCGTCCTATAAGTCTTCTTACTTTCAGTAAGATTCTAGAAAAGATTGTATATGATCAGATTCAAGACTAACTATAGCAAGTAATGAGCTGAGAGATAACAAGCTGCCAACATGCATACAGAGAAGGACGCTCCACAAGCACTGACTGATGATTGGCTAAAGAACATGGACGATAAGAGGCTTGTGGGGACGGTGCTGTTAGATTTAAGAGCTGCTTTTGATATTATCGATCATAACCTGTTATTGGGAAAGCTTGAATGCTATGGTTTTGTCTCGGACGGGGAGCTACCTGTCAAAGAGAAAGCAGAGGGTATATTTCAACGGAAGCTTTTCTGACAGTAAGGGCCGATTCATACTCCTGTTTCGGCGCTGTAGTGCCGAAATGATTTCGGCTCGTCAGAAAATTTCAGTAGCACCGAAGAGCCGACTTTAGGACGGTACCCGCCCCCCCCGAACCTCAAATGACGTCACATTGTAGGCTCTACAGCGCCGAACCGACTTTTATTCGGCTCTAAAATAGGAGTATGAATCGAACCTAAGGAGCTGCTGCTGTGCGGGGTTCCTCAGGGAAGCTCCTTGGGGCCTCTCTTATTTTCGATATTTACTAATTGGTATTGAATAAATCTAATGTAGTAATGCACACGGATGACTCGACAATGTACAGTACAGCATCTACAGTATAGGTGAACTATAAATGGTATGCTAAATCATGAAACAGGTAACAGAGGCAGTAGAACAGAAGCCAGTAGAACAGGTAACAGAGGCTAAACTTGGAGTGGTACTAGATCCTAAGCTTAATTGGACTAAACAAATTGACAATACAGTAACTAGAATGGGAAGAAGTATTGCCATAACCAGGAAATGTTCTTGCTACATAACACTAAACACTCGGAAAGCAGTAATTCAAGCTCCAGTGTTAACAGAACAAAACAAAACAAAGCTCTCCAGTGCTCCAACAGGACACACATTGCAGAAATGCACAGAAATCTATCATGGCTTTAATACTGTTGAGAATAGATTACGTTCACGCATTCTCACTTTTTTCAGAAATGTATTAATGGGGGGAAAAAACACAGTATTTCTCTGAACAGGTAGTACATGTAAGAGACGAACATATCCATATGACTAGACAAGACACCTTTCTTCGGGTGTTTTGGTGGCACTTAAACCAAGAACAAATATTCTCAAATCTTCTATTATCTATAGAGCAGTAATAGGTTGGAACGCACTACCAAAGTGTATAACCAATACAAATACAAAATTCATTTAAAATCTCTTTAAAATCACGTTAAAAGAACACCTTATGTAAACCATACTGCAGTAACCCCAAGAGATTTTTCTTTTCTTCAAATGTATAATTTGTTGAAAGTGATTTTTGTTATAACATGCTGCTTTACACATATTACATCACACTGCTCAGTGTGCATATTCTCACTCACTGTACAATGACATGACCCAGAAAATCACCTCTAATCTAAATGCTCTTTGAAGATGTAATATTCTTATTGCTAAGTATAGCTAGGTTGTGTGTGTGTGTGTGTGTGTGACTCTATGTTCTGGCTCTGATCTTATCTGACGTGTTTTAATATCTCGAGGCTGCAACACTGGCCAACTGAACAAGAACCTTTTTACCTCACCAGCCAATAATGTGCATCTCATCAAAACTACTGCCATGCTTTCACTGCTGGCAGCCGAAGCCTTGGGCAGAATTAAAAAGAAAATACATCACGCCTACCTTGAATGTCTGACCAACCAGTCACAGACAATGTTCTGTCTGAACATTCTTTGGCTATAATAGTTACAACATCTCAGGAGGTGCAAGAATGTCCAAACTTTGTTCTGACAGGCAGCGGTGGCCGAACGGTTTGCGGAGCGGTCTTGATATCGGAAAGGTCGCTATAGTTCGTATCCCCGGACCGGCACGTTACAATTACCACCGCTGAAGTGCCCTTGAGCAAGGCATTGAACCTCTACCATGAAATGTTCTATGAGCAGGGCCTGGCTGTAAACAAGTTCTTGAGCTTAGTCCAGTTACCCTGCAGGGTAAACATAGTACCTTTCCTTCCCTTTCCACTGCCAAAGCTCTGAATTTATTTAACTACATAATCTTGTAGTTATTGCCTTTAGCCTTAGTCTGAACAAAGTGACAAATGTGAGAGTGTGTTCAATACTTTGGTCCCCAACTCAGCTATTTTGAAAACGATAATACTGCATCCCCTCCTCAGGGGAACCAGAACCTTATTGCATGGGCTGGATTGATGTGGAGTTCTGCTGTGGACATTCACGCTCCTCTGACCATGGGGAGCCCACGATGGTCTTTCCTTACGCCCATAAATACTACACACGTTGTTCACTGTGTCTGTTGACAGAAATGGGGAAATCTCGGAGACAAATTATGTCATATTGCACATCAAAGGTTGATGCAAACAAACAACAAAGAGTGGTAAAAAAAAAAGCACCTGTACGATGCTTCAGAGCCTGCAGCGTTTTAGCGTTCAAAACTTAGACTGTATAAAGTATAAAAACGGTTCGGGAAGCCATTCTGAAGCCTAAAAACCGTGTGTGTGTGTGTGTGTGTGTGTGTGTGTGTGTGTGTGTGTGTGTGTGTGTGTGTGTGTGTGTGTGCGTGTGTGCGTAACGTGCATCATATAATAATGTAATGCCATAATATTTATTTTCTACTATTGTTTCAATATCAAACGATATCAACTATAATCATGATTACGCTTATATCAAGTTGTACATGCAGTACAGGGGTGTGTACTGTAAATGATAAACTAAACCACAACCACAACAGCTTTGGAAATAAGCTACCAGCATGCAGCGCTTGACTTAACACATTTGTTGAAACACAATGAAAAATACCAAAAGCACATTCTATTTTCTCTACCTGGACGTGGTTTTACAACATGCTGTCAGGCCCTCTGCCCTCCTCCTGCATGCCTGCCTGCCAGGTGGCATGTTGGCCTTTACCAGGAGCCAGAATCTCCCCCATTGCCCAACTGGCAGCCATTGTTATGCGTTAGGCTGTGCTTCAGCGAGAGAAAAGCTGTTTTCTACAACGTTTCTCTCATGTCTGTGCACCTGAGTCACTCGTTGAGCGCCCCTTCTTTATCCTATTCTGACCCGAGATCAGATTCTAAAAATGTCTTCTATACATCCTGACAGTTTTCTGAAAAAGCTATGTTTCTACAGTATGTCAGTCGTTCTTCGATTTTTTCAAAAATAGCAGACCTACAAGCTCGTAGCGCGCCACTCGGTGGCGCGCTACGACCTTGTAGGTCTGCTATTTTTCAATAGCTATAAAGCATGACATAATGCTATAACACCAACAGGCATTCCTGCCCAAAAAGGGTTATCAGAGCAGAGCAGCAGGCTGGAAGAGTGCATCTCAGGCAGATAGTGAGAGACTGCCACTCCTCACTAATCCTACTCACTATTGGAGAGAGAAAGAGAGAAAGAAATAAACTAGGAAGGGAGTGAAAAGGTGCAGGGAGGCCAGCATAAATAAATCCAGCTGTATATGTAGAGCAGTCTGAGTTCTGATCTGTAGATTAAAATATAAAATGATATGTACGTGCGACCGTGCGTGCGTGTGTGCGTGCGAGTAAACTACACTTTATGCAAGGACTGAAAGACAACAGCATTGCCCTGCTGACCCACACAAATGACATATTTCAACTGACTTCCCTAAAATGCCACGCTCGCGTATCTTAAGGTGAATCCTGTTATATCAATAATTAAACAAGGATATGGTTGTTGAAAAGAAGGGCAGTATGAAATGACACGCATGCAGCAACGGTAAACAGTCCATCCATGTCGTTCCCTGTGGACATGGCCTGCCATACTTTGAACTGCACTTTAAAAACAGAGACGCTAATGCAATTCAATATCAATCTAAAAAAACATTCTAAATGGCTCCAGAGCCACAGCTTTATCCCTGGAAAAGGGAAGGTTATATGAGAGACTGGATGTGACAAAACACGAAGGATATGTTCAGAATTATATTTCTCCATTTTCCTTATGATTTCATTTATCGAGGCCATACTATTTGAGTTAATAATATTAACAAAATGCCAGCTATACTGTACATTACATGCACTGGCAATCTCCTTAGCGTTATTTCATTATTAGTCGGTATAGTCGGGTTTCAAATGCACATACCGTACTGTAAGGAAAAACGAGTTTCTCCGTGACAAATAGATATATTTATAGTCAATATAAGTATTAACAATGAGTTACAATGCTCTCCACCACAGTGTTATTTATTTATTTATTTGGATATTGCATTCAGACTCACACAATAAGAATTAGTGGTCTGTTAAAGTGGTTCGTTGGTCGATCAAAAAGATCCATTGACAATAAGCCGCCATTTAAAACACTTAACCCATTCAGGGCGGGAACCCCTTTTGGTGTTTTAAGAATGACGTTATACTTTAGCTATTGAAAAATAGCAGATCTACAAGCTCGTAGCGCGGCACTCGGTCTGCTAAAATCTTGAAAATGCGGCGCAAATCTTTGAATATATTATATTCTTTCAGAACGCACGTTTTTAACTCAAATCTTTGCTTCTGCGGGGGTTCCTGCAATAACATATTTTCAGATGGGGGGTCGGTGGCCAATTACATATCACGTTTGGGGTCCTTGACATGAAATATTGAGCACCACTGATACAGAAACATGAGGGTATTTCAGAAAACTGTCAGCATTTTTAAACGTCGACGTCAGGCCTAAAACACTTAATCCACAACAACGTCCCTAAATGTGACATGGTGTTGTATCAGCGATGCGGGAGGTGTGTATGTGTGAAAAGCAAACCAATAATCATCACTTATCGAGAGACACTCAAAGTAATTAATGACTGGGTGTAAATAGGAGAACATTAATGAATCATCTTTCGATACCGTAATCAAGTAATTAGAAAATGAACTCAAGAGTAAATTCAGGAACCGTGATAATGAACACTGGTGATTATCAATTTGAAGCCATCTCTCTCTCTCTCTCTCTCTCTCTCTCTCGCCCCCAGGGGATCTGTTCTAGTTTTCAGCGAGGAAACAGCAAGACAAGTTTTCCTGCATGGGCTGACAGTGCGATAATGTGCCTAGTGCCACTCACAGATCCAATGTGACACACAGCTGTGATACCGTTGAATGTCTGCTAGATATTCTCCACTGTTTTCTGTAATGAAGCGCTGTCATGTTTGCTCCAGTTCAGTCCATTATCCCATTTAGGCCTGACGTCGAAATGTCTTCAAAATCCTGACAGTTTTCTGAAAAAACCTTATGTTTCTGTATCAGTGGTGCTCAATATTTCATGTCAAGAACCTCAGATATTATATGTAATTGGCCTCTGTCCCCCCCATCTGAAAATATGTTGTTCCAGGGACCTCCCCCCCCCCAGAAGCAAAATTTGAGTTAAAATGTTCACTCTGTAACAATATATATTCAAAGATGCGCGCTACGAGCTTGTAGATCTGCTATTTTCCAATAGCTAAAGCATAACATGATGCTTTTTAAAACACCAAAAAAGAGTTCCCCGCCCAAAATGGGTTATTTCAAGTGGAATAAAGTATCGGTCTGATAATATCCAAGCTTTTTTGGCACATCTAATAACAAATGCTGGGAAAAAGAGCTGTGCTAATTATTATTTATACTGGGGTTCTCATTCTGTCACTGATTCAAGGATATTGTTCTAGTGTAGCTCATGAAGATGAGATGAGACTTTTATGACATTCAAGTTTTAAGTGTCAAACCATATGCCTCATGCCTGAAGCACTGAGTATATAGCCTGTTTTTTATGGCTTGTTATTCATTTTATAGATATATATATTATCATATACTTAAACAACCATCTGCATTATTTGTGATTTTGGAAAAGAAATTGATTGTGATTTTGGTGATATTTTGTGAAAGTACACCTAGCTATTTGGGCGGGACCCCTTTTGGTGTTAGCATCATGCTATGCTTTAGCTATTGAAAAATAGTAGATCTACAAGCTCGTAGCGCGCCACCGAGTGGCGCGCTACGAGCTTGTAGGTCTGCTATTTTTGAAAAATCTTAGAACGACTGACAGAAACATAGCTTTTTCAGAAAACTGTCAGGATGTAGAAGAACATTTATAGAATCTGATCTCAGGTCAAAATGGGTTAAAAAGTGTCCTAGACCTGCATCTAACAGGCTACTTACTGTGTGTTATCCTCTCTTGACTCAGTTCCCCGTCTCTAATAATAAGCCTTATAGAGATAGTAAATATAATAAACAAGAGCACCATTGACTGCCATAAACTATGACCTTGTCCTTGCGCACCGAATGCTGAAATTAAAACTCCTCTTTGTACTTCATTCATTCATCATAGCACAAATTAAGGTGGTATAATAGGCAATCTATTTTTCTATTTATGGCAACAATGAGCACAGAATGCTAAAACCCAAACTTGTTAAAGCTATAATTCTACCAGCCTGGCTGGGGTCCACCTCTATGCGTTCTATGGCATTATAGGCAGCTCCCGGCAGGATCCACCGGGAGAATCTAGACGCAGCTGCGCGACATGAGACTAATTAATTAGAGCGACAGAGAGAGAGAGGAGTGTGTGTGCGTGTGTGTCAATTTAACAAAGGTGCAGGCGATCAGAAATCAGCAGATAGTGATCAACATTTGCCGAATTGAAGTGGTCCCAGACTTTTTTTTTTCTCCCTGGAAATAAAAACGTCTGGGTTTCCGAGGCTATAATTCTACGACCCCCCCCCCCCCCCCTAAAGTATGTAATATGAAGTTAATTGCATTCAAATTGGAGCCCAAATGAAGTTGGCAGAGTGATAACAAGGAAACTTAAATATTGGCAGACAGAAGAAAGGGCGTACCATAATGCAACATTTAATCTCTACATATAAAATCTTTCTGTTCTCCTACAACTGTATCTAAGTGGCTGGGCAGACAGACAGACAGACAGACAGACAGACAGACAGACCACCGCAATTTCACCAGGACAGCAATCAATATAGAAACATATTTCCAACTGATTCTTTCAGAGAAAAACAGGCCCTGCCTAAACAAGGCCATGGAAATGGGGATAAATGTCTGTCCTCAAACCACAGATACAGTACAGTACAAACCCTGAGTGTACAAAGGGTCCATTTAGTTACATTTGTACACTCTTTGAGTTACAAATTGACAATCAGAAGACAGAATTTTGACTGTGAAGGCTACGTGCTTACATGCACTCACGTGTATATTCACACAGACAGCCAGAGATGGGCAAAATACATTGAAAATGTATTTTGATACAAAATACAAATACTGGGTCAAAAATGTTATCTAAATACAAAATACATCTTCCATCCCAGCGAAATACAAATTACAAAATACAAAAAAGCCAGCCAGCCAGCCAGCCAGCCAGACAGACAGCCAGACAGACAGACAGACAGACAGCTGGCCAGACAGACAGCCAGACAGCCGGCCAGCTATCAGCTGGCCGGCCCGCCCCCCTAGCTGGAATGTGATTACACCAGAGTGTGATTTATGTTATTAGAAGCGTTTGAATGGATTGTTCACTGTCTGTGCATGACTGAACAATCTGTGGGAAAAGGGGACAAAAAGAAAAAGGAGTAGAAAGAAACAACCTCTGAATTGCCTGGAGACCTTCGTTCTCATGCATCAGGAATGTTTAACGCAAAACAAATGTACTGTTAGGCCTATTCTTTAATTGATTTAAGGCTCTTATAAGTATTCGTTACATCCCATTCCCATATACAGGTAGGTTATGGTTTGTATGTACACTATATGCATTCATACAATGAAAATATTGTGATAGCCAAATGTCAGTGGTTCTCAAACTATTTCATGACAAGGAGCTCCAGAATTATATGTATAATATTTGGCCGCCGACCCCCATCTGAAAATATGTTGTTCCAGGGACGCCCGAGAAGCAAAGATTAGAGTTAAAAATGTTCGCTCTGAAAGAATATACAGTATATTCAAAGATTTGTGCCGCATTTTCACGATTTCTCAAAAATAGCAGACCGAGTGCCGCGCTACGAGCTAGCTTGTCCTCAAATGTACAGTAGACCTATGTAATTTGCTACTTGAGATACTACCAAGTATCCAACAAGAATACTTTCTGTTTTCCAACCAAACCTTCTGCACATTTCTTTCATTGTAGCAAATAGTTATCATGCAGACATCGGACTGACAGCGTACAGAGGGAATGTTAAACTAGCATCAAAGCCCACAACAAAACAGATTGTTTCTTATATATATATATATATATATATATATATATATATATATATATATATACTATAATAAGCTATGGCTTCAGCCTACACACCTTTTTCGGTCCAAACAATAAAGTCCTGTAAAATGCTTTTTACTGCTGTAATAATAATCATGTACACTGTTGTTGTTTTAAGAGCTGAAATAAAACTATTCATGAATGCAGTGCACGGGACGAGGCAAGGAGGCCCTACTTAACCCATTCTGAACGGGAACCCGTTTTGGTGTCGGCATCACGTCATGCTTTAGCTATTGAAAAATAGCAGATCTACAAGCTCGTAGCGCGCCACCGAGTGGCGCGCTACGAGCTTGTAGGTCTGCTATTTTTGAAAAATCGAAGAACGACTGACATTTTTTTAGAATCTGATCTCAGGTCAGAATGGGTTAATCAGACCAGTGTCTGTCCGCAGTGGAAACCTCGTATGAATCTGATCTCAGGTCAGAATGGGTTCATCAGACCAGTGTGTGTGTGTCCAGTGGAAACCTCGTATGAATCTGATCTCAGGTCAGAATGGGTTAAGAAACCATCTGGGGGGGAAATAAGAAGAACTCATGCATGCAGAAAAGCCTCACCCTGAACAAATCACCTCTCCAACATCACACACTAACACACAACACACCTGATGTGGAGAGAGATGGAAGGGTGTGCTGAGCTGGAGAAGAATTAAGGGACGATGGGTGCAACGGAGATGAATTGTCAACAGCCCTGTATTGTGCTTAGGGAGCGACGAGCCTAAGTAAGTAAGTAATTATTATTCTTGCTAGTCTCTGTCATATTGTTACACAAGCAGCCCATTAACCCGTTTGAAGGAATATAAATTGCTTTGGTGTTCAGAAAACTAGAGAGTACCGAGTCAACAAGACCTGCTTTCGTTTCTGCTTCACTCCAACGCCCGCAGTCAGGAAGTCAGCCATGGGAGAGAGAGAAGGTGTACGTGGTGGTGCCAACACACCAGAAGAGAATATCAAATGCTTTATTACGCTTCCCCCGTCTTATAAAACATTGAACTAAATTACTAAACTTAATTAACCCATTCTGACCGGGCACCCATTTTGGTGTTGGCATCATGTTATGCTTTAGCTATTGAAAAACAGCAGATCTACAAGCTCATAGCGCGCCACCGAGTGGCGCGCTATGAGCTTGTAGGTCTGCTATTTTTGAAAAATCGAAGAACGACTGACATTTTTTAAAATCTGATCTCAGGTCAGAATGGGTTAATCAGAACAGTGTGTGTCCAGTGGAAACCTCGCATGAATCTGATCTCAGGTCAGAATGGGTTAATAAAGAAAGCAAGCAGATCAAAGAGAAACTATAATTGTAACAAAATCAGTGCAATAATACCTGGGATCAATGTTATGTTGCGTTATTGTGAAACGTATCTGTGACACTAATTGTTTTCCCAAGGTGATAAGATAACCCCTTCTGGTCATTCAGCGTCTCTGTGGCTGCGCTATAATAACCCATTCTGACCTGAGATCAGATTCATACGAGGTTTCCACTGGACACACACTGGTCTGATGAACCCATTCTGACCTGAGATCAGATTCTAAAAATGTCAGTCGTTCTTCGATTTTTCAAAAAATAGCAGACCTACAAGCTCGTAGCGCGCCACTCGGTGGCGCGCTATGAGCTTGTAGATCTGCTATTTTTCAATAGCTAAAGTATAACATGATGCTAACACCAAAACGGGTTCCCGTTCAGAATGGGTTAATATTCTTCAGTCAAGAAGATATAATAGTCTGTTGGGACCATAAATAATAATAATAACCATAATAATTTACTTGATCTCTAAAACCTGCATGAATGCTGATGTCTGTGTTATGTTGTCGTCTGTGTGTGTCATACCGTTATGACACGCGGCGCACGACCTCAAATCAATGCCTTGGTTTATTTGTTTGTTTTGCTCCTGCTTTATGTCTCTATGGATTTTCTATTTAATTTGGGTCAGCGTTGTGAACAAAGGCAGCGTATTGATTTATGTCTAAGGGGAGCTTATGGGAACCAGGGTGAGCTTGTCCTCCTTGATGCTTCACAGCTGGGTGTGACAACTCCAGGAATATATCCTTAAAGCTCAGTGTTAGAAGGCTCAAAAGGATGGCACCAAACCCAGCCTGACTGTCCTACTCCTCATCTCAGTGTTAAGGCTGGTACCGAACCAGCCTCACCTCCTCCTCATCTCAGTGTTAAGGCTGGTACCAAACCAGCCTGACCTCTTCCTCATCTCAGTGTTAAGGCTGGCACCAAACCCAGCCTGACCTCCTCATCTCAGTGTTAAGGCTGGCACCAAACCCAGCCTGACGACCTCCTCATCTCAGTGTTAAGGCTGGCACCAAACCCAGCCTGACTGACCTCCTCCTCATCTCAGTGTTAAGGCTGGTACCAAACCCAGCCTGACTGACCTACTCCTCACCTCAGTGTTAAGGCTGGCACCAAACCCAGCCTGACCTCCTCCTCATCTCAGTGTTAAGGCTGGTACCAAACCCAGCCTGACCTCCTCCTCATCTCAGTGTTAAGGCTGGCACCAAACCCAGCCTGACCTCCTCCTCATCTCAGTGTTAAGGCTGGTACCAAACCCAGCCTGACCTCCTCCTCATCTCAGTGTTAAGGCTGGCACCAAACCCAGCCTGACCTCCTCCTCATCTCAGTGTTAAGGCTGGCACCAAACCAGCCTGACCTCCTCCTCATCTCAGTGTTAAGGCTGGTACCAAACCCAGCCTGACCTCCTCCTCCTCATCTCAGTGTTAAGGCTGGTACCAAACCCAGCCTGACCTCCTCCTCATCTCAGTGTTAAGGCTGGTACCAAACCAGCCTGACCTCCTCCTCCTCACCTCAGTGTTAAGGCTGGGACCAAACCAGCCTGACCTCCTCCTCATCTCAGTGTTAAGGCTGGTACCAAACCAGCCTCACCTCCTCCTCATCTCAGTGTTAAGGCTGGCACCAAACCCAGCCTGACCTCCTCCTCACCTCAATGTTAAGGCTGGCACCAAACCCAGCCTGACCTCCTCCTCATCTCGGTGTTAAGGCTGGCACCAAACCAGCCTGACCTCCTCCTCATCTCAGCTCAATGTTAAGGCTGGCACCAAACCAGCCTGACCTCCTCCTCATCTCAGCTCATGGTGGGCCAGACAGATACAGCTTTTCTTTCCAGAGGTTGGGGAAAATATGAGGACAATGGGCTGTATTTTGCGTGTCTTAAGTACCAGGTCTTATTCCCTAACTTGAGTAAACTAAAGACCTGGAGGCGTGATCAATGCTCTTTGGCCACTCAGAATAGCCAAATGGCATTGATCACGCCTCCAGGTCTTTAGTTTACTCCAGTTAGGGAATACGACCTGGTACTTAAGACACGCAAAATACAGCCTAATATCTCTAATGCAAGACCTCCCTCCCTTCCTTGGCTGAAGTTGTTTGTTGTTTCAAAACAATTGGCTATATAAGTGTCCACCACTGTGGACGTAACGGCAAAATGAACAGGTGTCTGATGCTTTTGGGGTTTGAGTGGAGACATTAACACAAAACTGCGTCACTAACAGATTTGCTCAGTAGCAGTAAACCACAAAAGTTGTGAAAAGCAGAACAGTAGTAACAGGTAAATGGTGCATTTATACAGCGCCCATTTATATAAGGCCCTTCGTATCATTAAGGATATGAACTCCTGACTGTACATAAACTGTATTTTTCTTGCTGTTTTTACTGTTGCCAATACTAACAACTTTTGCAGTACTTTATGACTACCCTTTTTGTATTGCATTTGGATTGATGCCAACAGATTAATTTCGTTGTACACTTGTGTCCAATGACAAAATAAAACCCATCCATCCATCCATCCACATCAGGAGCAATTAGGGGTTCAGTGTCTTGCTCAAGGAGACTTCGACACTAACTCTGCGGTGCCGGTTACCATCCAGCCACTCTATACCCCTGAGCCCCCATTTCCATGACAGCGTAAAATAGGAATTCACACAAAGATTCGCCCTCCTTGAATAAGCAATTTCTCATTCTTTGATGTTTCATGGGCTAATTTGAAACCAACAAATGGCTACTGACAAGATCATTAGATTCCATTAGATTTGCATTTAAATCGAGAGTACTTGAGTTTGACGTTCATGAAAATCACTCTCTATACATCTCATATACTTGTCCTCTCTGGTGAGTCAAGGGCAAAGCAATATTATAATGAACAAGTTTGTATTTTACACTGTCATGGAAATTCATTAGGCTATATTAAATAGAAAATGACAGGAAAAGCAGTTTGAGCTAATATCTAATAAATGTGTGAAATCTCTGTGTACAGGTGTGTGTGCGTGTGTGTGTGTGTGTGTGGGTGTGTGTGCGTGTCTGTAGTTGATGTATCGTGAAGCGTTTATTGTTTATCGTTTAGACGATCAGAGCCAGAGAGGGAAGTTGGTCGGATCAGCAGATCAGAAAAATAATATTCAAATCCCCCATAATTATAATAAAGCCTGGAGGAGAGGAGAGGGGCAGTGACTTGGCCAATCACTGCTGATTGGCCAGGAGTGTTAGTGGTTGAGGGTTGCATCACTCTGATGACCTCTCCTTCCAGGCCATGCCAGGCTTCATCCAATAGAAATGGATTCTAATGGCCTGGGCGGTGGCTCAGCGGTCCAGGCGGCACCCTGGCTGGTATAGCCCATAGTCTGGCAGTGTGTGTGTGTGCCGCGGGTTCGACTCCCGATCCCGACAGTCTTTACTGCTTTGATGTATTTACAAAACAGTATACCCTAATGATGTCATCAATATGATGTTATAGTGATGCCATCATAGACTGGCCTGCTGGGCATACAGTATACAGTACATAAATCTCCATATATGGGTATAAAAGGGACACAGACAGACAGACAGAGGGGTACAAAGGGTATTGTCGGGGCATGCATTTACAAATGGCATCATTCTATTTTGTAATTTGAGAAGGCCGGTGATAGTGCTGGTGTTGGTTGGGCACTAACTATTTACAGATAGATTTCACTTATTATGCCACGTCTTGACTTTGAGTTCCCAAGTTACTAAATGAACGTGATTGTTTTTGACAGAGATGGACTATATTATTAAAGCCTATAATTTATACTCCATATAGGAGGAGGTTGAGGAGGTTGTCAGTTGTTGATGTAAATCTGACGGAGCATTAACCCATTCTGAACGGGAACCCCTTTTGGGGTTAGCATCATGTTATGCTTCAGCTATGTAAAAATAGCAGATCTACAAGCTCATAGCGCGCCACCGAGTGGCGCGCTACGAGCTTGTAGGTCTGCTATTTTTGAAAAATCGAAGAGTGACTGACATTTTTAGAATCTGATCTCAAGTCAGAATGGGTTCATCAGACCAGTGTGTGTCCAGTGGAAACCTCGTATGAATCTGATCTCAGGTCAGAATGGGTTAAAGTCCGACATGCGGACACATCTCGGACTATAGCGGTCTGCTCGCCGTGCTTGCCGTTATGGTTAGGTTAGGGTCTAACTAACGTACTGCACCCCTTCTTTTTGGGTGTTTTGAAGGAGGGTATTATTAGGGAGTTATACACATTTTTGGTGGCATAATAGTAGGATTAATTAATCCCCATGTTTTGTGGGGGATAATTAGATCAGTTGGGAGCTCCCTCTGGTGTTGTGCCTGTGGGCGTTTATCCCTCTTTTGAAGTAGTTTGACAGGTACAGTACAGTACAGTACAGTACAGTACAGTACATGGGCCCGTACGGGTCCCTGGAGTATCTGGAAAACCCGGCGCATTACACGTTACTGTGCAGTCCTATACGTTGAGTCATCCCACACTAGCATAATGAGCAGTGCTTAGGTGTCTAATGTAATATGTTATTGTGTCATATCATTAATGAAGACACATGCTTCTTTCTGTAAGCCTTGATAAACACAAACTGTACTTCAAATGATTAAAAGCTAAATTATAAGTTTGAAGAAAAAAAGGAGAGCTGGGCCAAAATCCAAATGTAGGGATAATTATGTTGGGTGTACATTTAGATGTAGATTAGAAACACCATCTGTATGTTGTGGTTAAATATGCAAATGGTTGAAAAGCATTAGCATAACTGGTTTGACGGTGTTTCAGTATGCTGATTTTTATGTATTGTAAAAAAGACATGTAGGGATATCCTTACTTGCTTGACTGGGCCAACTTCTGTCTGTGCCCATATAATAGTACAGTGAAAAGCAAAGACTTTGACTTCACGCCATTACTGAAGATTATTGTCCCTCTCTTTAACCCATTCTGGTGTTATAGCATCATGTTATGCTTTAGCTATTGAAAAATAGCAGATCTACAAGCTCATAGCGCGCCACCGAGTGGCGCGCTACGAGCTTGTAGGTCTGCTATTTTTGAAAAATCGAAGAGTCGACTGACATTTTTAGAATCTGATCTCAGGTCAGAATGGGTTGATCAGACCCAGTGTGTGTCCAGTGGAAACCTCGTATGAATCTGATCTCAGGTCAGAATGGGTTAACAATCTCAGTGCATGCTGTACAGTAGGTCTATACAGGGTATGCTAGTCTATTTACTAAATGCCATTTAATAACCTTCATGTTGGAAAAAGGTGGGGGAATACTGGTAGTTGCTAGGCATAAGTAATTCACCACCGTGACTTACAAACAATGACAGTATATAAAGGTCCTTTCAGAGGAGCAGCGATTAGCGCAGCCAGTAATTATCTTCAATGAGAGTATGAGACCTGTGTTTGTTTGTTTGCTTGCTTTTGTACGCGCGGAGAAGTCGAGGGGTCGACAACAACGCCAGCGTATTTACGTGAGCCTCCTGGTCCCGTGAAATTGTCGTGCATGCGCGTATACACTCAATTCGTGCACATGATGTCACCGTGACTGACTGGACCTGGATTCTGTTGAGCTTCTTGTTTTGTTTTTACGCTTGCATTGTTTTGTGCCCCCTCCTCTTGAGCAGACATTATGGAGCAGAACGGTCGTTGATCCAGGGGAGTGGCGACAACGTCTGCGTTAACTCATTCTGACCTGAGATCAGATTCATACGAGGTTTCCACTGGACACACACTGGTCTGATTATAACCCATTCTGACCTGAGATCAGATTCTAAAAAATGTCAGTCGTTCTTCGATTTTTCAAAAATAGCAGACCTACAAGCTCGTAGCGCGCCACTCGGTGGCGCGCTATAAGCTTGTAGATCTGCTGTTTTTCAATAGCTAAAGCATGACATGATGCCAACACCAAAACGGGTTCCCGACCAAAATGGGTTAATCGATGCTCCTCTGAAAGGAGATTTACTCCACGAGCCGCCGTGTCAAATTGTCACTTTGATACACAATCTCTTTCACTTTCCTCCACGCTAGAAGCAGTTTTCTGGGGTGCAATAATATAATATCTAGTTCAAGAAGAAGATCTCAGTTCAGTTGTTGTTACGCCTGCCTGAGTCTGAGTACAGCCAGCCTCTTGTTTCCGTGCAAAAAGGAGCATGTTTCCGTTCTTGGCTGCGTCCCATTGACCAAAATGACTCTATAGCCGGGCTCTGATTGGATGTTTAGAAATAAATATAACTCTATTGCGTCACCATCTTGGAACCTGACCCAGTTGGGTTGATAATACCATCAGCAGGAACATCTTAAAAAAGTTTAAACTTTTTCATTTCTTTAGTTTCTACTCTGAGGTGTTGCTTTCATTCAGCCGAGCCAATGGAGGCTGACCTCCAACTACCCTCTGAGACGCCAATCACAAACCGATCACGTCAAAGTCAAGTAGCCCATCTCGGAAAATAGTGTCTTTCAACTCAAGCACTGCAGCGCATTTCAACCAATTGTATCTTGAAGAATAATGTGGATCTAGATTTATATAAAATATGTAGTGCAAAAAAATAAATATACACAATGACATAATAGGCCTACTCCTACTGTATCTGTGTTTCTTTTCCCTTTTTTTACTTTCCTTTATGATGAATTCCTGTTCTGTTCTTTGACTATATATACAGTAGAAGTGTCTATTTGTATATGTCTCTAAATGTTTTGATGAATTGAACATGGTGGACCCTCTTGTAAACAAGTGTAATGCTTTATTGGGTCGTCCACTCACAGTTAACACTACCAGTCTTTTGTATTGAGTTTGTGCTTGAAATGTACTGTAATTCTGCAAACTGTTAATAAATATTTAAATCAATCAATCAATCAATCTGTAGTGATACCTGTATGTCCCTGTGAGGTAGAAATTATGCTTATGGGTTATGAGAGCACATTAAACATGTTTTAAACTACTGTAAATGTGCCATTTCCAATGTGCGACACAGCAGCACACAACCAAGTATTTGCTTTGGCTGAAGGAAGCATAATATAAATTCAAATTGTGATACAAGAGACTTTGGCTACAAATGCTATAATATTGAGTATACGAATGCCAACAGAAACATAGTAAACAAATCTATGAAATGGAAATGGAAGCATAGGCTACTTTCTTTGAGTCTACATTTCACAACTCACTACAGGATATGACTGCAAATGGAACCCGCTGGCCCCTGTCCTAATTCCAGAGCTCCTTCAAAAGCACTAAGCACTCAAAACACAGAAAACAGAGAGAGAGAGAGAGAGAGAGAGAGATTGGACAAATGGCTAAATCCAGACAGAGAAACCCAACCACTGCACACACACACACACACACACACACACTGCACTGCCATAGGTATATATCACTGTATTTCCACACCCTAAAATAATAGTTTTAAGATTTATTTAACCCATTCTGACCTGAGATCAGATTCATACGAGGTTTCCACTGGTACACACACTGGTCTGATTAACCCATTCTGACCTGAGATCAGATTCTAAAAAATGTCAGTCGTTCTTCGATTTTTCAAAAATAGCAGACCTACAAGCTCATAGCGCGCCACTCGGTGGCGCGCTATGAGCTTGTAGATCTGCTGTTTTCCAATAGCTAAAGCATAACATGATGCTATAACACCAAAACGGGTTCCCGTTCAGAATGGGTTAAGCGTAATCAATACACCATGAATAGCTGCGGGCGGCTGGGAGGAGGACATCTTTCTCCTGCGAGATTTAGTACCAGGATTTATTTTTCCTGGATAAAAGTGTGAATCAAAATGTCCCTCGATCTGTCCAGTGACAAAATAACACCACTGACAACGCGTTGCACAGGCTTTCCTTTGTTCGAGCGCAAAACAAAAGAGCCACAGCCTTAAATCTGGGGCCCAAATGACCTGCCAATAAAGGTCTCTAACTAAGCCTCAGAAGCATGAGTTCAAGTCCGTTGCTCTCCCCTTGTCCCCCATATATGGGGACTAGGTTGGTCTCCCCTTGTCCCCCATATATGGGGACTAGGTTGGTCTCCCCTTGTCCCCCATATGGGGACTAGGTTGGTCTCCCCTTGTCCCCCATATATGGGGACTAGGTTGGCGGAGGGTGTGTAGAGCCCAGGATCACATTAGATGATTGTACACAGGGGTGAAAAATAGTTTACAAAATCATGGGATAAAAAATATATTTTAGAAGGTCTCTAAGCCTCTTCTTAACTTAGTTCAACGGCGCTAAAATGGCATGATTTATGTATGATCACGACCACAAGTTACACAGCATAGTTCAGTGCATTCAGTGCTGCACACAGTATGCTAATTCTTGCAAAGTCTGACACTTTTTCCTCTGATGTCTGCACAAACTCATAATTAGCCAGTCTTACACACACACATCCTCTGTGTTAATGTATCCCTTTCTGTAATTTCTCTCTCTCTGTAATCAAAAGAGGTCCAAATGGTCTTGGTTACATTTGCACACTCTCTCCAGGTTAAATAAAGCTGTATCGCCTGACCCAGCCAGTGTGTTTTCTGCAGGTCTAGAGGGGCGGGCGAGCGACCGAGGCTAATAATAAAGCTGTGATATAAGTTTCATGTCGTATACCTGGGATTTAAACCTGGGTCTCCTGCATAGGAGAGGGAGATACTGCAGCTTCAGAAAATACAACTTGTTGACCAGCAGGTGTGCCACCCCCGACACCAGGGTCTATAAGAGCAGAGAGACCACCGCCAACCACTGCTGATGTGATAGATATAGATAGTAAATAACATACTTCATTATGGTTATTTGGCTACATGTGTACTATGCATGTATCCTAAAAAAATACAATTCAAAGTGAAGTTCAGTCACACGAGAGAGACTCGGAGTAGAACCGCTGCTCCTTCGCCTGGAAAGAAACCAGCTGAAGGTGGTTCGGGGCATCTGGTTAGGATGCCTCTCGGGCGTCTACCTAGGGAGGTCCTCGAGACCCCCGGGGCAGACCAAGGACCACGTCCCACTGGGAGGAGACCCCGGGGCAGACAAAGGACCAGTTGGAGGAAACACATCGACTCACTGGCCTTGGAACGTCTCGGAATCCCCCAGGAGGAAGTCACTAATGTTGCTCTGGAGAGGGAGGTCTGGAGCTCTCTGGTGGAGCTGTTGCCCCCGCGACCCGACTACGGATAAGCGGTTGAAGATGCATGGATGGATGGATCTCCGAGAGTGTATCATTTCCCATACATATGGGTCAAAGAGGTAAAGAAGATATGCTCCGGATTGCAGCTTTAACACTTATAGCAGCTTCCTACAAATGACTCCCTTGTCTGTTTCTCTGCACCTTCTCGTCACCTGTGCGGTTGCCTCCTCCTCCTCCTCCTCCTCCTCCTCCTCTGCCCTCTCTCTCTCTCCTTCTCGCTATATATTGCTCTCTGTCGGTGTCTCTTACCCGACACTTTGTGCTATCGATCCACCCTGTGACACATCTCTCACCACCACGTCAGCACCGACCCAACATGGATCGTCTGTCTCTTGAGTTCCCCTCTGCTGTTTACAAACACAAGAGGGCCATTACACACCCACACCCACACCTACACCCACACCCACACCCAGGGCAACAGCCGCACGCACGCCACGCACGCACCCACGGCCCACAGCCACACACATGAACGCATGCCACGCACGCACACACGCACCCACGGCCCACAGCCACACACATGAACGCACGCCACGCACGCACACACGCACCCACGGCCAACAGCCACACACATGAACGCACGCCACGCACGCACACACGCACCCACGGCCAACAGCCACACACATGAACGCACGCACGCACGCCACGCACGCACGGTCGCACGCACACGTACAGTACACTAACCTCAACCTCTGCTTTACTCCCACAAGGGGTTTAACCCATTCTGACCTGAGATCAGATTCTAAAAATGTCTTCTATACATCCTGACAGTTTTCTGAAAAAGTTATGTTTCTATATGTCAGTCGTTCTTCGATTTTTCAAAAATAGCAGACCTACAAGCTCGTAGCGCGCCACTCGGTGGCGCGCTACGAGCTTGTAGGTCTGCTATTTTTTCAATAGCTAAACCATAACATGATGCTATAAACACCAAAACGGGTTTCCGCACAAAATGGATTAACTTTTATTGGCCTCTTTGCCTTGCTCATACTCGGGGGGGAACAAGGTCAGGCCTCATCAAATCCAGCCTTCGCACCCTCTTCAGATGAAAGGTCACGACTACATCCTTCACCCTGTTCTTGACCTCCGATATTACCATGTCATAATACATCAGGATTAACCCATTTCGAGCGGCAACCCCTTTTGGTGTGTTAGCATCATGTTATGCTTTAGCTATTTAAAAATAGCAGATCTACAAGCTCGTGGCGCGCTATGAGCTTGTAGATCTGCTATTTTTTGAAAAATGACTCACGACTGACATAGAAACATAGAAGCTTTTTCAGAAAACTGTCATTTTCAAAACAGACATTTTTTTTAGAATCCGATCTCAGGTCAGAATGGGTTAATACCTTAGGCTCTGCACCGTCTAATCTTACACGACCATGCTCTCGCCCTATTTCATTTACTGTAGGAGCCACTGTACTGTACACTACTGTACTCTCTGCTCCTCCTCTGTGGTCCCTTATTGGTGGAGGGTGGAGGAGCGACCCTGCATGCGTTCCTTGAATCACCCACGCACGGCACGGCGGTCTGCAACCCGGCACGCTCAATCTCAATCTGGTGTTATCGGACTCACAGAGGCCAAGGATACAAATACCATAAAGGATACAAATACCATAAAGGATACAAATACCATAAGGGATATAAATACCATAAAGGATACAAATACCATAAAGGAGACAAATACCATAAAGGATACAAAATACCATAAGGGATATAAATACCATCAAGGATATAAATACCATAAAGGATATAAATACCATAAGGGATATAAATACCATAAGGGATATAAATACCATAAAGGATACAAATACCATCAAGGATACAAATACCATACATAAAGGATATAAATACCATAAAGGATATAAATACCATAAAGGATATAAATACCATAAAGGATACAAATACCATGAAGGATACAAATACCATAAAGGATACAAATACCATAAAGGATATAAATACCATAAAAGGATATAAATACCATAAAGGATATAAATACCATAAAGGATATAAATACCATAAGGGATATAAATACCATAAAGGATACAAATACCATAAAGGATATAAATACCATAAGGGATATAAATACCATAAAGGATACAAATACCATAAAGGATATAAATACCATAAAGGATATAAATACCACAACGCCATAACTCTCCCCCTGTTCAATAACCATTATATGCTCTACTTTATACATTAGAAGCACCTGATGGGGCAGTAAATTCACAGCTGCAAGCGAGTGCATGAAGAGAGAAAAATAGATACTGGAGAAAAGGGGGACGGTGGTTGGGAGGGGGGAGAAATCGAAGGAAATACATAAGAAAAGGACAAAGTATAAGAAAGTGGGCTGAAGAGGCGTTACTGTAGCGGCATTATACAAGAAACCGAGGGTAGATATTATCCCATTCTGACCTGAGATCAGATTCTATAAATGTCGTCTACATCCTGACAGTTTTCTGAAAAAGCTATGTTTCTATAATGTCAGTCGTTCTTCGATTTTTCAAATATAGCAGACCTACAAGCTCATAGCGCGCCACTCGGTGGCGCGCTATGAGCTTGTAGATCTGCTAGTTTTCAATATCTAAAGCATAACATAATGCTTATAACACCAAAAGGGGTTCTCGCCCAAAATGGATTATATAGAGCAAAAAAGACTGTGGGGACGAGAGGATCGGTTGTGAGAAGAAGAAACAGAAAGAATGGCTTAATTTTCATTGGCTGGGGCTGCAGTCTGACTTCTTTTACAATTATCTATTGTGTTTCTATAATAAGATTTGTGCGACCAATGAATCACGCAGCATTCCGTTCCCCTATAAGCCTCGTCCTCGTTGCGGTATCGCCCCGCAGACACAGTATGAAGCTTTATCTGCCGCTATACAAAAGGGTTCATGTTCCTCTGAATACAAGGAGACTATCCCATTCTGGGCGGGAACCTCCTTTTGGTGTTGGGTTAAACATTATGTTATAAATTTAGCTATTGAAAAATAGCAAGATCTACAAGCTCATAGCGCGCCACCGAGTGGCGCGCTACGAGCTTGTAGATCTGCTATTTTTGAATATCCAACGTTTTTTAACTCAAATCTTTGCTTCTGAGGGGTTCCTTCCTGGAACAACATATTTTCAAATGGGGGGTCGGCGGCCAATTACATATCATTTTTGGAGTCCTTCACTGAAATATTGAGCACCACTGATACAGAAACATGAGGTATTTCAGAAAACTGTCAGAATTTAGAAGACGTTTTTTGTTGTAATTTCGAGGTGTCTAAATCAGGTCCAAACGGGCTATTTCAGCACCACCGCGAGCGACCCTTCATTTCACCAGGACGACAGCAATCAATATAGAAACATATTTCCAACTGATTCTTTCAGAGAAAAACAGGCCTTGCCTAAACTAAACAGGCCATGGAAATGGGGATAAATGTCTGTCCTCAAACCACATGTACAGTACAGTACAAACCCTGAGTGTACAAATTGGTCCATTTTGTTACATTTGTACACTCTTTTGAGTTACAAATTGACAATCAGAAGACCGAATTTTGACTGTGAAGGCTACGTGCTTACATGCACTCACGTGTATATACACAGACCAGAGACACACAGACAGACAGACAGACAGACAGAAATTTTGACTGTGAAGGCTACGTGCTTGCTTACATGCACTCACGTGTATGTTCACACAGACAGACAGACACACCGACAGACACACAGATAGACAGACACACAGACACACACACACACACACACACACACACACACTGCTGCACACTATTATTTACTACCATAAGCATGACTGGATGCAACATAAAGAGTTCACGCCTCAATGCGTTTTTTTTTTTTTTTTTCTCCATTTGAAAAGCCCCGGCTGGTTACCCACCGTGGGAGAGCTGATTAAGAAAACACTCCCGTTTAATTCCTTTTCTCCTCAACGAACGAACGGCCGGCCAGAGAAATGTAATTAAAGCTACTAAATCTCCCATGGGCCCTAGCAGCTACGGTACCTGCTACATGACCAACATGACATGACGTGTAATTCGTCTGACCTACAAAGGACGACGGGAGAGTTATTCGCCGTTGGGCGAGGATATAGGCCTCTGAACGAGAACGCAAAGGGTGAGGATATGAGGATATAGGCCTCTGAACGAGAACGCAAAGGGTGAGGATATGAGGATATAGGCCTCTGAACGAGAACGCAAAGGGTGAGGATATGAGGATATAGGCCTCTGAACGAGAACGCAAAGGGTGAGGATATGAGGATATAGGCCTCTGAACGAGAACGCAAAGGGTGAGGATATGAGGATATAGGCCTCTGAACGAGAACGCAAAGGGTGAGAGATACTAGTTGGGAGAAAAAAACGGAAACACAGTGAAATAGAGAGAGTGAAAGAAAGACAAAGAGACGAAATGACATGAAGACGTAGAAAGAAGCCGGTCTATATGACATAATTATGGCCCATTTTGGGGCGGGAGGAAGCCCTTTTGGTGTTCGCATTATGTTATGCTTTAGCTATTGAAAAATGTGCAGATCTACAAGCTTATTAGTCAAGTTGCCCTTCCCGGACAACTAGACTAATAAGAAAGAAAGACGAGGACTGAATGAGAGAGAGAGAGAGAGAGATTGTCCTGAAAGTATGATAGCTGACCTCTATTGGAGGCCCAAGGACACTGCCAAGTCTCCACATGAATAGAGATACATATAGGACTATTGTGAACAAATACGGTATAATGTACAGTATGAAAAACAACGAGTGCATGCACAAAGACTGCACGCACGCGCAAGCACACACACACACACACACACACACACACACACACACACACACACACACACACACACACACACACACACACACACACACACACACACACACACACACACACACACACACACACACACACACACACACACACACACACACACACACACACACACACACACACACACACACACAGTTTTGCTGGGAGCCCCCAGATTGTTAAATGGTTTCCGAGAGCCACTGCTCTCGGAAACCAAAACAAAACTAAAGACATTTTGCTCTCATTTATTATAGCAAAAAATAACCACAAACACATCCGTTCTCAGATTGCTACTAACCCATTTTAGGCGGGAACCCATTTTGGTGTTAGCATTATGTTATGCTTTAGCTATTGAAAAATAGCAGATCTACAAGCTCATAGCGCGCCACCGAGTGGCGCGCTACGAGCTTGTAGGTCTGCTATTTTTGAAAAATCGAAGAGCGACTGACATAGAAGACATTTCTTTTAGAATCTGATCTCAGGTCAGAATGAAAACTGTCAGGATGTAGAAAACATGTTTAGAATCTGATCTCAGGTCAGAATGAAAACTGTCAGGATGTAGAAGACATTTCTTTAGAATCTGATCTCAGGTCAGAATGAAAACTGTCAGGATGTAGAAAACATGTTTAGAATCTGATCTCAGGTCAGAATGAGAAAACTGTCAGGATGTAGAAGACATTTCTTTAGAATCTGATCTCAGGTCAGAATGGGCTAACAACAAATCCATTGAAAAGACACACAGAGACAGAGAGCGTGACAACCGTGACCAAGCTTCCATTCCATCCAAGACTTTTAATAGAATCTTTTGGTGTCAATGTAACAGTTCCGTTGTAGGAGAGACAGAGGCATACTAAAGCAATGTCAAGATTCACTTATCCCATTCTGACCTGAGATCAGTTTCTAAGAATGTCTTCTACATCCTGACAGTTTTCTGAAAAAGCTATGTTTCTATGTCAGTCGTTCTTTGATTTTTCAAAAATAGCAGACCTACAAGCTCGTAGCGCGCCACTCGGTGGCGCGCTATGAGCTTGTAGATCTGCTATTTTTCAATAGCTAAAGCATAAAATGATGCCAACGCCAAAATGGGTTCCCGTTCAGAATGGGTTAATAACGCCTTTCATTGTATAATATCCTTTTCGATAGGAAGCCGTTCCCTGTTTTACGCACCAACTTTTTGACGACGTGCCCACTGTCTTCTTTGACTATAATTAGATTGGTGTAGGATAGGACATCGATGTGTCAGCATTTCATCCCTGCGCTCCCATTTGGAGACACCTCAGAGGACATACCGTATTAATTGACTTATTGACTACGCTGAGGCTACGTGAGCGTGCGTTGGTGTGAGAGCGTGTGGGGGTGTAACAGCCTGTCTGACATTGCCTGGGTAAATGTTAAATGTCATCTGATTTAATAACCACCGGCGTCTCTCTCTGAAGTCATCTAATGCTAGTTGTTAAATTAAAAGTAAATACCTGCCTTCTGCCCGCTGCTCAAAATAGTCACTGCGGGCGTTGAGAGTGGTTAAATACATGATTTATTTATTTTATGCTTATAGAGTATAATGTCTTGCAGAGAAACAGCGAGTTGAGAAAACAGGCTTGAAAGGTTCACTTCTGTGGTTGGTCTCTAACATTACACCTATAGCTACATGTTTGGGCATTTATTTCATATTTACATGTCTTCTGTGGTCTCTAACATTACACCTATAGCTACATGTTTAAGCATTTATTTCATATTTACATGTCTTCTGTGGTCTCTAACATTACACCTATAGCTACATGTTTAAGCATTTATTTCATATTTACATGTCTTCTGTGGACTCTAACGTTACACCTATAGCTACATGTTTGGGCATTTATTTCATATTTACATGTCTTCTGTGGTCTCTAACATTACACCTATAGCTACATGTTTAAGCATTTATTTCATATTTACATGTCTTCTGTGGACTCTAACGTTACACCTATAGCTACATGTTTGGGCATTTATTTCATATTTACATGTCTTCTGTGGTCTCTAACATTACACCTATAGCTACATGTTTAAGCATTTATTTCATATTTACATGTCTTCTGTGGTCTCTAACATTACACCTAGCTACATGTTTAAGCATTTATTTCATAATTACATGTCTTCTGTGGTCTCTAACATTACATCTATAGCTACATGTTTGGGCATTTATTTCATATTTACATGTCGATTTTAGCTCTGACACTTCAGACATGCTCTAGTATGTGAAGAGTCTGCCTGTGCTATTAACTAATAAAAGAAAAATCTGGTCACCATCAGTGTTGTAACTAACGCCCTTACATCGCGTTACGTTACATAACAAAACTACTATTTGCAATAATTTGTAACCTTTACACGCTTTACATTTCCCCCATTCCATAACCGCGTTTATATAATTACTGTGCGTGTGTTAACCGCGTTATGGCGTTGTTATTATGTCAACTTGGCTCCGTGAGTCAGACTGTCATACAGGCGTCTCTGTGCTGAGAGAGCGCTCTCTGTGTTGACAGTTTCGTTTGTGCTCTGCCTCTCATACTAGCCTCTGAGGCCCACATGATTCACCCAACATGATTCACCAATATCCTGAGGATAGCGTCATCTTTGACGCTCTAGGGTGGACTGTATTGAGAGCACCACTCGGACTCATTGAAGAGCAACCACTCTGCACTACCGACTTACATGACTTGACATGGAGCACCTAGTAATGGACGGGCAACTTGCCCGTTCCATTACTCGGTGCTCCATGTGAGCAAGCCTCTCCACAATCTCCTCCACGCCTCGCGCCAAGAGATACTGCCACGACAACAGGAAGCAACGCAATGCCATGGCGGTGACACATCACCACGACTATGAAGCCTGGGTTGGTCAGAGCAGAGATCAGATCAAAAGTCAGTATGTGGGTGATTCTGAGTCACAACGAATACATAACTAATAACCCTAATAACTAATAACCTCTATCCAACCTCCAAGGTGTCTCAGGCCACAGGCCTCTGGGCCTCATAATAAGCCTCATTGAAGTCTTCATTGTAAAGTAATACAATCCTAAGGCACACCTGGCTGGAACCACTGATCAGTAGGGAAGGAATAATGCACACACACACACACACACACACACACACACACACACACACACACACACACACACACACACACACACACACACACACACACACACACACACACACACACACACACACACACACACACACACACACACACACACACACACACACACACACACACACACACACAGCAAATTATACCAAGCATTCCTTAAAGTCACAACCCTAGAAACCATTATTTTCTTCTTACTGTACGTCTCTGTAAGGAAGTATGTTACTTTGCATTTGTTTTCTTTTGCTTTTTTTTTTAATTGTTAATGAATGATGCAAGCATTTAAATTATTTATGTCCTTCAGGCATATAAACACACAAATGCTCTTAATGGTGATGTTGTCTTACCGAGCCAAACAACAGGGGGCATCATGTAATATTCAGCAACAAAAATAGTCATGTGCATTAACCCATTCTGACCCGAGATCAGATTCATACAAGGTTTCCACTGGACACACACTGGTCTGATTAACCCCATTCTGACCTGAGATCAGATTCTAAAAATGTCAGTCGCTCTTTATTTTTCAAAAATAGCAGACCTACAAGCTCGTAGCACGCCACTCGGTGGCGCGCTATGAGCTTGTAGATCTGCTATTTTTCAATAGCTAAAGCATAACATGATGCTATAACACCAAAATGGGTTCCCGTTCAGAATGGGTTAATTCCACAAATAATGCAGAAAGGCTGTTATCCAAAAAAGAGATATTTTCCTGGCAGTGAGTCCGAGGCGCACCACACCCTTTTCTTTAGCAACGTTGTAGAGCTAACAATCTGTCTCAGAGTTACAGCGGCAGCGCTCCACGGGAGTCCAAGCATTCTCCCAACAAAGGAAAAATCTACAAAACAGCATGGATATACTTCTATTGGCAGACCAAAGCAGACATACATACGTTATTTTAACCCATCCTGAACGGGAACCCATTTTGGTGTTTTAAGCATCATGTTATACTTTAGCTATTGAAAAATAGCACTGAGCCGCGGCGAAGAGCAAACCACCGCCAACCGCTCCAGCCCTTCTCTCTGTTTTTACTCACCCACCGCTCAACGTTATTTCAGCTCCGGTGGTCAGCTCACCACCGGAGCGGTGCTGAGCTGACCACCGAAAATCCAGACTATGAATGAGCCTTTACGGTTTGGCGTTATGCCGTTCAGGGGGTGGCCACAGGACGTACCGGGCATATTCCCGGTGGGCTGTGACTGTAGGAGGCTGCTCAAGTTATGATATGATAAAACAACATATATATATTTGGACAGGTATAGGCAGACCAATAGGCGGCAGGCCACCAGGAAAGGTCCGGGCGTGCTGCCATTCTCTGCCAGTGCCATCATGATAATTTCACTGTACCTGTAGCCTATCAGTGAGTGACAAATAAACCCGCTTCTATCTTCAATCCTTTTGCCAGCATCATTCTTGTGAGAGCAACAAATGGTTGTGTCGTTGTCTGTTGGTTTGTATCATTTATGTTGTTCTGTAAAAATTGTGGTATTAGGGCTTGTTTGTTAGCGGTTAGTACTAGTAGTATACTAACCTGCTCCTCGATGGAGCGGGCGGTGGAGTCTCTGCTATCTGTGTGCTGGGCTGGTCTGGGCCAAATTCACACCGAATGACCGGGCCGTTCAGACTATGGGTTTTATGGTAAGTCATGCCGTTCAGATCATAGAGTATTAAAAGGATAGAGACTGAACCGGAGCGATAGACGCCCTCCCTAGGGAGGCGCCCGAGAGGCATCCTGACCAGATGCCTCGAGGACCTCCCTAGGGAGGCGCCCGAGAGGCATCCTGACCAGATGCCCGAACCGAACCACCTCAGCTGGCTCCTTTCCAGGCGAAGGAGCAGCGGCTCTACTCCGAGTCTCTCCCGCATGACTGAACTTAATTAATTAATGTAATTCATTCATTAATTAATTCATTAATTAACTTAATTAATGTCATGAAACCTTTAAATTAAATCATTACATCTTAAAAATCAATGTCTACCATTGTAGAGGAGCCAGAACAGCAGTCTATGATCCCGGGACTCAGTGAAATTATATTCCCTTGTAAATTACTATAATTAATCATTGAACCATGTTGACCTATTCCAAATCCAATTTTATACTGCCTTAATTCACAATTTCCCCGTAATAAAACATTTCATTATGATCAATATATATATATAACCAGGAATCATTTCTGTTCTTAACCCATTCTGAACGGGAACCCGTTTTCGTGTTAGCATCATGTTATGCTTTAGCTATTGAAAAATAGCAGATCTACAAGCTCTTACGAGCTTGTAGGTCTGCTATTTTTGAAAAATCGAAGAACGACTGACATTTCTAGAATCTGATCTCGGGTCAGAATGGGTTAATCAGACCAGTGTGTGTCCAGTGGAAAACCTTGTATGAATCTGATCTCAGGTCAGAATGGGTTAAACTATTTGGATTTTGGGGTCAAAATAGGAGTCAGAATAGGAGTTTACTCGGCTCCATATTTGGAAGCCATGCTGTTCTTAACCCATTCGATAAAAAAGGCTTCTAAATAATTTTTCTGAAAAACCCATGTTTCTATGTCAGTGGTCCTCAACCTTTTTCATGTCAAGGATCCCCAGAATTATCTCTATTGGGCCACGGACCCCCATCTCAAAATATGTAGTTCCAGGGACCTCCCCAGAAGCCAATATTTTAGTTAAAAATGTTCGCTCTGAAATATATAATATTCAAAGATTCGCGCCACATTTTCACGACTTTTCAGACACCAAGAAGGGGTTCCCGGCTCCACCCAACATGGGGTCAGAACTGTAACGGTTATCAGCTCTATGATATACCACCGAAGAAATATGCATTTTTTTTCCATCTGTCTCTTCCACTCGTATAGCCATATTGTGGTGAGATGGACCCTCACACATGGACCCTCAGATGGACCCTCACATAGACCCTCACATTGTGGTGAGATGGACCCTCACACATGGACCCTCACATCTGTCTCTTCCACTAGTTCTGGTGAGATGGACCCTCACACATGGACCCTCCACATCAGTACATTGTGGTGGGATGGACCCTCACATTGTGGTGAGATGGACCCTCACACACGGACCCTCCACATCAGCACATTGTGAAAGTCAGAGCTCTTTCTCTAAACGCTGCAGTAAAACAGAGAGTAGTGTGTGTAGCTTGTACCGCCTGCAGCACTTTGGTCTTGGTTGACATTATAACAAAAATAGCATTGTGTGCTGACCCCTCTCTTTTTCTTCATAACTGAAGATTACAGTAGCATCACACACACACACACACACACACACACACACACACACACACACACGAAACCACACTTTGGGTTTGGCATTTTCTCCTGTTGGGCTACAGTACTAAAAAGAACATCATAAAGTATACAGCGTATTATTGCTCGAGTTGATAATACCACTGTGGGCGAAAATAAGGGAAATCATTTTTTCCACCAAAACGAAACATTACGGGCCATAATTTGCTTCTAGTTTCTACACTCCTGGGAGTTCAATAAACACACAAAAAGATAGATACTGATTCTTAAAGTTTTTGTTTAATGTTAGTTTTATTTTACCACATGACTTAATTCTCCTCTATGAAGACTGCTGAGGAACACAAAAGACCAAGGTTTTATTATCTATTAACCCATTTAGACCTGCTGACACTATATGGATTCTACAAAATGTCTTCTAAAAAAATCTGAATATTTCTGAAAAAAAACCTATATTTCTATATGTCAGTGGTTCTCAAACCATTTCATGTCAAGGACTATGTTTGAGCCTTAATGTGACACGAGAGAGAGAGAGAGAGAGAGAGAGAGAGAGAGAGAGAGAGAGAGAGAGAGAGAGAGAGAGAGAGAGAGAGATGGAACTTCAATGAGACTATATACACCTTTGTAGTGTTTGGAATCAAGTAGATTCAAGTCTGATTCATAATATGTGTTGCACACTGAAAATAGTCCAACACATTGGCATTGGCTATAGCTACAGTAGATTGGCTATTCTTTGGCAACGTAACATATCGTCATAGGAGTAATAATAATTTAGCTTATCAGAAATGTCTGGCACAAAATGTCAGATGTCAAATCGTAACCGTTTTTCATTTTATTCATGACGTGATAAAACCCAACTCCAATATAATATTTGGATTGGATTTGGATTGCTCATAATTGAGTGCATTCCTACTGTATTATCCTAAAAAATTGTACAGGCCGTCATGAATGGAATGAAGGCTGTTCATTCAGTCCACCACCGATGATGACACACTAGTGAGCTACACAGATAACTCTATATTGATCTGTTTTGGCAGACATGGTAGAAATCTGACAACATCACTTGACTTTTCAGCCTGATTGAATGTCATTGCAGGCATACGGTAGGAGCACATCGACCATGCATAGTATTAACATTTTGGCAAAATCTTGGTAAAATATCAGTGAAAACGGGTTGTGAGATTGTACCATAACCTATTTTCGCTATTTTGACATACAAGAGGGTTTAAGTAGTTGATAATATTGTATGTTATAAGAGAATAAGTACGGTGTTGTACTCCAGGTGGAATATACCATCTCAGAAATACTGCTGGGGCATCGAGGGCCATCTGAACATTTATCAGTGCTGCATGTGTCCGTTTACACGCTATATAATCCCATGACATCCCCAGACAGGAGCCTTGGCATGAGGCATATATATATATATATATATATATATATATATATATATATATATATATATATATATATATATATATATTATATCTCATGCCCAGACAGGAGCCTGGGCATGAGATATAATATATATATATATATATATATATATATATATATATATATATATAATCCCATCCTTGGCATGAGGCATACGAGAGAAGGAAGGCATCAACTGTTCCATTTTGGAAGTCAGCATAAAATGCTGCAGCCTTTATTCAGTCTTCTTTTGAAGAGACTCAAACCGGCCATCTCTCTCATGTTTTTATATATTATATTAATGAGTGCTAAATGATTCAGAAATGATTGGGAGTGTATTTGACTTTTGTAAAGTTTGTTGAACGCACTTTTGTCTGCTGATACCTTGCAGCTATAGTTTGCTAGTAGTTTTAAGGAGGATCATAAGTCAGTTTGTGAGATATTCAAAACATTTCTTGTGCCACCTGACGACAACAAAGCAAGCTCTCTCTCTCTCTCTCTCTCTCTCTCTCTCTCTCTCTCTCTCTGCATGGCACAACAGCGCCCCTACTGGTACTCATACTGGTGCTCATACATAGGTGAACACATACATAGGTGAACACACACATACATAGGTGAACACATACATAGGTGAACACACAGATAGGTGAACACATACATAGGTGAACACACACATACATAGGTGAACACATACATACATAGGTACACACATACATAGGTGAACACATACATAGGTGAACACATACATAGGTGAACACACACATACATAGGTGAACACACACATACATAGGTACACACATACATAGGTGAACACATACATAGGTGAACACATACATAGGTGAACACACAGATAGGTGAACACATACATAGGTGAACACACACATACATAGGTGAACACATGCATACATAGGTGAACACACACATAGGTGAACACACACATACATAGGTGAACACATACATAGGTGAACACATACATAGGTGAACACACAGATAGGTGAACACATACATAGGTGAACACACACATACATAGGTGAACACATACATACATAGGTGAACACATGCATAGGTGAACACACAGATAGGTGAACACATACATAGGTGAACACACACATACATAGGTGAACACACACATACATAGGTGAACACATACATACATAGGTGAACACACACATAGGTGAACACATACATAGGTGAACACACACATACATAGGTGAACACACACATACATAGGTGAACACATACATACATAGGTGAACACACACATACATAGGTGAACACATACATACATAGGTGAACACATACATAGGTGAACACACACATACATAGGTGAACACACACATACATAGGTGAACACATACATAGGTGAACACACACATACATAGGTGGACACACACATACATAGGTGAACACACACATACATAGGTGAACACATACATACATAGGTGAACACATACATAGGTGAACACATACATAGGTGAACACACACATACATAGGTGAACACACACATACATAGGTGAACACACACATACATAGGTGAACACATACATACATAGGTGAACACATACATAGGTGAACACACACATACATAGGTGAACACATACATACATAGGTGAACACATACATAGGTGAACACATACATAGGTGAACACACACATACATAGGTGAACACATACATACATAGGTGAACACATACATAGGTGAACACATAGGTGTACACGTACACGGACATTGCTGGTTGTAGGAGTGGTTGCACCACTCAAAAACACAAAAAAACAGGCAAACAGTGTGAGAAAAGTATGCCCCCTTGGGTGTAAAGATATTAAGAGTGTCGTACAGTATGTGACGAAGGCTGTAGAGACAATAAATTGTACATTGATTGATAATTAAAAAAAAGGTTGTTGGATTTTTCCACCACAGTGACAGAATAACATTGTCATTTCCGTTTAAAGCTTCACAAATTGATTCCTCACCCCCTGGGTGGTAAGTAATGAGAGTTACCAGGCATGAAAGAGAGGCAATCTCTCAGCCTTTTAAAAAACTTACACGACCACCACTCTAATTTTCATGAATCAATTTCCTTCAAGGTTCAAAAGATGAAGGAGTCAATATGAGTTTTGGATTTCAGCATTAACCCATTCTGACCTGAGATCAGATTCTAAAAAAATGTCTTCTACATCCTGACAGTTATCTGAAAAAGCTATGTTTCTGTGTCAGTCGTTCTTCGACTTTTCAAAAATAGCAGACCTACAAGCTCGTAGCAAACCTACAAACCTATGAGCTTGTAGATCTGCTATTTTTGAATAGCTAAAGCATAACATAATGCCAACACCAAAGGAAAGGAAAGGTACTATGTTTACCCTGCAGGGTAACTGGACTATAAGCTCAAGAACTTGTTTACAGCCAGGCCCTGCTCATAGAACATTTCATGGTAGTGGGTTCAATGCCTTGCTCAAAGGGCACTTCAGCGGTGGTAATTTTTACGTGCCGGTTCCGGGGATACGAACTATAGCGACCTTCACGATATCAAGACCGCTCCGCAAACCGTTCGGCCACTGCTGCCCCAAAAGGGGTTCCCGCCCAAAATGGGTTAAATCAAGGCCTTCATCGACAGAATTCTTAACCCATTCTGACCCGAGATCAGATTCATACGAGGTTTCCACTAGACACACACTGGTCTGATTAACCCATTCCGACCTGAGATCAGATTCTAAAAATGTCAGTCGTTCTTCGATTTTTCAAAAATAGCAGACCTACAAGCTCGTAGCGCGCCACTCGGTGGCGCGCTATGAGCTTGTAGATCTGCTATTTTTCAATAGGTAAAGCATAACATGATGCTAACACCAAAATGGGTTCCCAGTCAGAATGGGTTAATGACCCATGTCTGTATGAAAAAAGTTAAGGGAGATTATATCGAAGTGAGAGAAAACAGAAGGATTCTTTGTTTATAATGCAGCTATTTTTATTACTTTGTATTCTCGTCATGAGATCTAGTGCCTCATGTCTCCACTGGGCCGTGCACAGTAAACCATGCTTATGAAATACAAACAGCAGTGTGTTATACCGTACACTGTACGTGACTGTAGAAAGGTCCGTGACTGAAACACATAAGTGAAGACAGTGTGTGTTTGTGTGTGTGTGTGTGTGTGTGTGTGTGTGTGTGTGTGTGTGTGTGTGTGCGCGCGCGCGTGCGTGCATGCTTTTGATTATTTTGATTGTGCATGTTTACTTCACCAACACACGGTGTCACAAACATTTTATTCGGGCGTGCAAGATACTATTTTAGCATCACTATAAACTATTTCAGAATGTTGTAATGTAATGACCATTCTGTGTAGATCTGCTAGGCCTGCCTGCCCTATACAGTATGTTATGAGTACAGTATATACCTTTCAGGGCAGGAACACGTCTATGTCCTTTTAGATGTCGCTATATAAACATTATTTCTCAGCCTCTGTAGCCTCTGTAGCAGATAAGACACATGGCATAAAAAGGACAATGAGAGCTTCAACCTTTAGCTATTACTGAAAATCACTTTCGTTTCATTCAAGAAAACCAAACATCAATAACCAAAGACAATGAATTCCACAAATCTCTGTACTTTCATTGTTCCATTAGAACAATGAATTATTGTTCTAAAATGATTTTAGTTTTCATCTGCTACAGAGGCCGAGATAATGAGCGTTAGCAGTTATGTAACTTTTTTTTTCTTCTTCAGAAAAATCTTTAATGTACACATGAGGTCATTGAATGAAATATATTGCATTATGTCTTCACTGGCTGGGTTTCCCAAACGCATAATGGTGTAAGACTTGTAGTGCTGCACATGCTCAGATGCTCCTCTAGGCCGCACACAGAAGCCTGTGTGAACATAGACACTTCATGCATACTGTAGAATGTACCACGCGATGGTAGGCCTCAGGTCGCAGGTCTACCATTCTGAAATTTAATGTAATAATATTTGGACTGCTGGACAGTAAAGAGAGCCTGCTGTCCAGCAGTCCAAATATTATTAAATAAAATGTCAGAATGGTAGGCCTGCGGCCTGATCGAGGCCTACCAATACCATTGCGTGGAACATCTATGCACGAAATGTCTATGTTCACACAGGCTTCTGTGTGCGGCCTAGAGGAGCATCTGAGCATGTGCAGCACTACAAGTCTTACACATTATGTTTGGGAAACCCAGCCGTTGTCTGTGTTGTTGCTATAGTCTATACTCTCTTGTGTCTATATGCTGTATTATTACATACTATTATGCATACTGAAGACTGATGGCCTCATACTGTACTGTTGTGTATAGGTTCTCTCTGAAACTGAAGCCTAATCATACAGTGTAATAATCAGCTAGATGACTGCCCAGGTGGTTGACTTAACTGTGCTTTTCATGACACATACAGATGGATTTAATGCCCTGGAGTTCACTGCATTACAATAACGCTCCGCTCATTATGTTGCCTTTTATGCAAGCTGTAAAACAACTGGAACAGGAGCCCTCAGTGGAGCGTCTCTGACAGGGGCCATGCCCCCCCCTCCTCCCCCCTCCATGTGTCTGTGGCATCAATTGGATATGGTAAGGCAGTGGGAGCCTTGGCATGAGGCATATATATATATATATATATATATATATATATATATATATATATATATATATATATATATATATATATATATATATATATATATATATATCTGTTCTGTTTCAGACAGGAGCCTTGTGGCACATGAGGCATACGAGAGAAGGAAGGCATCAACTGTTCCTGTCTGTGAAGTGAAGTGGGCAAACCGACTGTGAAAAGGGTATACTTGGCAATCAACTCGTTTGAATGTATTAACCCATTCTGACCCGAGATCAGATTCATACGAGGTTTCCACTGGACACACAATGGTCTGATTAATATGATATGAAAGATTGAAAATGAAAAGGAAGATATTCTTCACTAAAGATATCGAGACGGTATATTTGAAAGCTTAAGTTATCTCAAAGGCCTTCATGTACAGTATATGTTCCCATGTTACATCGCAGCCCCTGCTATATAGCCCTGTATGAATGGAGGGTTTTCTGGCCAGTGGCCACGGATATAAACGCTGCCAGATAATATACGTGACCTTGCCAGATATATCTTCTGCTGAACTACATTGATTCTGGCATTGTGCAACATGTATACGGAGATGCAACAGGGCAACGGTCGAGGAAAGGCTATGATAAAGGAAGCCGATAGTTAATGTCTTATGCGATGTTTGTATATCCCATTCTGACCTGAGATCAGATGCATATGAGGTTTCCACTGGACACGCACACTGGTCTGATGAACCCATTCTGACCTGAGATCAGATTCAAAAAATGCCAGTCGTTCTTCGACTTTTCAAAAATAGCAGACCTACAAGCTTGTAGCGCGCCACTCGGTGGCGCGCTATGAGCTTGTAGATCTGCTTTTTTTCAATAGCTAAAGCATAACATGATGCCAGCACCAAAATGGGTTCCCGTTCAGAATGGGATACACAAGGCCAGACTGAACAGTCACAAATTAGGTGCCCCATGTCTGTCCAAATTGGCATAAAAGTATAATAAAGTAGTTAAGAGCAGGCAGCCAAAGAAGTGCCATGACGCTCAGCTGATCAGTCAGTCTAGATGAAAGTAATACAAACTATAGCCAAACAAGACAAATGTAGAGAAACGGGCCTGGGCCGTGGCTCAGTGGTCCAGGCACCTTGGCTTGGTAGTCTGAGTCTGGCAGTGTGCCGCGGGTTCGACTCCCGATCCCGACGGCCTTCACTGCATGTCACCCTCCCCCCCATCTCTCTCTCCCCCATTTCCTTTTTTTTTTTCTAATATATTTTTTATCCCACGATTTTGTAACCCATTTTTCACCCCTGTGTCAATCATCTACTGTGATCCTGGGCTCTACACACCCTCCGCCAACCTGGGGAGAGCAACGGACTTAACTCATGGTTCCTTCATGCCGTGTCCAAGTTGCTCCTTTACACCTGACAGGGGGGGGAGTTTCCCTGGTTGGACGTAGCGCGTGGTTATTCCAACCAGTTCCTTTCCCCTCCATCAGGCGCCCCGGCTGGCCAGGGGGAGGCAGTTTAGAGACCAGGATTACTGCATGTTTTTGTGAGGGTATACCTACCCCCATTTCCTGTCAGTCTACTGTCTGTCCCTCTATACAAAATAAAATAAAATAAAGGTGAAAGCCACAAACAAAAAAAAAACATAAAAAAGGAAGGCACAGCAACGCCTCCTTTACCCCCGGGAGGAGATTGAATACGTTTGGCATTCATTCATTCATTCATGTTTTATTATTCTCGAAATTACACTGAGTAATCAGATTCATCCTATGGTCCTTCTGCAGAGGCACCCTGAGAGCATCACTGTGACACTGTCTGGTATGATGGGGACTGTACCGACTTCAACCTGTAACTGTCCATTTGGTTACATTTGTAAACTCTTGATTTACAAATTGATAGATTAAAGGTATATTCAGTGATTTCACTTAATTCAAATATCACTTATTTTTTTGTTTTGTTGTGATAATCCTCTCTACTATAGAGTGTGCTGACCATATAAGGAGTTCCTCCCTACCCCAGTTAACCCCTGGGGGTCAAAAAACCTTAGGTTTCGTTTTTGACTCTCTATCCTGATTGGACGAAGGCTTAGGTCCCACAGCCAAAAACGAAACCTAAGGTTTTTTGAGTGAAATCACTCACTCTACCTTTAACACTGAGGATTTTACTGTCAACTTTACGCTCTTAAAGATTTTGGAAGACGGCAAGAGATGGCAGATCCCTCACTGGGTCCAAAAGGAGTGGAAACACAGTCTGTGGTGAGACAGACATGGGCTCTGCTTTGGAGGACTTTGTCTTTCTTATTCTATTTAATTGTACTGTAAATTAAATGTAGAAACTGTTGTAGACCTTTTTTTATTTTTTAAGACCATTTCTACAGTACATCTGCCCCCCTGGTGTGAAACACCATTCCGTGTTGAAGACATAAATTGTGCATTATACGCAAAACAAAAAAAAATCATCAAATTGTTTTTTGGTGGTTTTACCCTCAGGGCAATTAGAGCGTGTTAAAGTGCTGAGCCAAGCAATGAGTTCAGATTAAATTCCGAAAACACTCAAAGCAACACAACACACCTCCGCGTTGTGACTGAATTATATGGACATCAAAAGAGACAGATTTAATTGGATGTATAGTAGGCTACACTTTTGGAGCAGACTGTACTGTAATTGTGGTCTAATAATAATTTGCGATTTGCATGCAGGTAAAGACAGATGATGAGAAAGTATAGGTGGAAAATAAAGATTTTTGTTTCATTTTGTACGTTATAGCTTTCCTCATACGATCACAACTTCATCTTTCAAAAAAAGAAAATAATGAACAAACAAACAAATAATGCATTCTACAAAACAAACTAAAGTGTACTATACAAAGTTGGCATCTATAATACATTACTGAGTTTACCCTGTATATATTGGAGCTGCCCAGGCGAGCTTGTTCTTAGTTTTTCTTTTCTTTGTCCATTTTCAACGTAGCGTATAAGCCCTACTATAACAGATATTATTGTCCTGATACTTCCACTAATCGCTCTAGTAAAGGAAGTGTTAGGCAGACCACGCATTAAATGGGATCAGAAAGAAGTCATGCCTTGAATTTAGCCAAACAGCTCCCTGTGTGTTTAGCTCCTCAACTGGCAAATAAGCCAAACGCCTAAACAATTCACTACACAAGCACAGACTCAAATGCACACACACACACCCACCACCCACCCCCCCACACACACACACACACACACCCACCACACACACCCACCCACACCCACACACACACACACACACACACAGTCACACACAGCCTCCCCATCAGAGCCATTTCAACCTCAACCATCCTATAAATCTCATTATCCAATCCTGACCCCGGTGTTAACATTACACATCTTTCAGGGAAGCGTTTTACTGAGTGCCACCTCGTCCTCTTCAAGCTAACACTGTCTTCTGGTGAGCAACGTTTCCATTAACTAGAGCACCTCCAACAGCATACAGCTACAACAACCTGGCTGGTAGCGTACAGTATAAGCAATTCAATCTACGCTAAAGTTATTTTTTACACGCATGTTGTGTTGCATCAACCAGATTGCAACAACGTGATGCGAAGGTGAAGGACGAACTTCAGAGGGGTCACTCCACTGAAGCACAACATTATACTTTCATCCAAAATATTGAAAAAATTAACATGTGTTTTGATGTTAAATCCTTTAATCTTCTCTAACACAAAGATAACTAATCAAATAAGGACAAGGACATTATTTAAGACATTATAAGATTCTTCACCATGAACAATCTCTACTCTGAATTAATTGTAATATACAATTAGCATTAAATTAAAGTAGATAAACACTACTACCACATTTTGGGGCGGGAACCACCTTTTGGTGTTAGCATTATGTTATGCTTTAGCTATTGAAAAATAGCAGATCTACAAGCTCATAGCGCGCCACCGAGTGGCGCGCTACGAGCTTGTAGGTCTGCTATTTTTGAAAAATCGAAGAACGACTGACACAGAAACATAGCTTTTTCAGAAAACTGTCAGGATGTAGAAGGACATTTTTAGAATCTGATCTCAGGTCAAAATGGGTTGAATGATAATCACTACTACCAAGTTAAAAAAAGATCTATCCATCCATCTACCTATCTATCTATCTATCTATCTATCTATCTATCTATCTATCTATCTACCTACCCATGCATCCATCCATCCATCCATCCATCTATCCATCTATCCATCCATCCATCCATCCATCCGTTGCGCCTCTTAACAGTTAAACTGAACGGGCATAATGTCAAGTCATTGGTTGTGGAGGTTGAGCCTCTCTCAGAGATGGAGTGCATCACAGGATCACCAGAACAGTACTTAAATAGTCAAGTGAGTAGGATTGCTTGAATTGGGATTAGCCGTGTAATGATGAGGGTAATGCTTCATTAACGTACTCTCTCGCTCTCTCGTGTACTGTACGACGGCGTCGCTCACAGGAAACATAAGCCTATACAAGCTCTTGTACAGTAGAGATCGTCTATTTTCCATGACATCGAGCGACCCTGCCGACCGTACAGCGAAGTATAAATCACCGTACTGTATATAAGGAGAAGGAGCCACATTGTCTAATTCGTCCACGCCACAGAGTGCCCTTCAGGAGCGGCTAGTGCTTCGTGAAGATGGTGCTACAAGGTTGACATCATTTAGTCTCACAGAAGAAGCCCCGCCAGGCGTCTTAGGAACGCATTGTATTGCATGTAAAGGATTCACAGAATGCATTGATGGGGGGAAAGTAGACCCTTTAAGCAGTTACCATTACTTTAAGAGTGTGCACCCGAGCTGTGCCCAAGCAAGGTCACAGAGAGACATAAAGATTCCTATATAGCAGGGATGTCAAACTCAAATACACAGTGGGCCAAAATAAAGAAATTAATTGGTACAAGTCGAGGGCCGGACTGTGTTTCAACACACAGGCCATTTTTGGGGAGAGGGGTGTAGCTGAAAGTTGACCACAAGTGATATACTTTCACTGCAGATCAATAGTGAAGAGAAGACGCATGCCTGCGCTTGCGGGCCCTCGATACGTGACACTGCACTTGCAGTGCATTGTGGGACTTGTAGTATTATGGTGGTCCGTGAAGTATACCAGAGGGCCATTTCTCGTACTAATTAAATATCATCCCGCGGGCCTGATTATGATCCAATCTGATTCGTGATGTAAACAGGTCTTATTTGCTTTCATACATGCAGTCTTTGCTGTTCATATGCATATCGCATGACCATTCAAATTGGGATAAATATGGGCAATCAATAAATGCCAGATCTTGTGAATCCATGATTTTAAGTGTACAGCCTGTTTATTGGACTATTAGATAACCCACTCACAGCAATCAGTATCATGAGCGAAATAGCAGTTTGGGCTAATAAGTGGTTTTGAACTGAACCCATAATAACTGTGTCCAAATGCTTTCAGTCTCAAGTGAGGACCAATCCTTGTCTAGAAAAAAATCATATATTTCCATACTGTATACATTCTCCCGGGTTTGTGTGCGTTTCCTTTCTGACCACAATTGAGGTGCATGGCGATGAAAAACTAATTTCAGTGGTTTGAATAACACACTTTGTTTTTAGATTCAACCAAACGTGGTTTAATAGGCATATTCATTGCATTTAATCTTCTTCCAAATTACACACTGCTGTCAACCGCATTGTGTTCTGTACTAACATTTTGAGGGAACTCAACGCTGCAGTATTCGAAGAGAAAAACTGTCTAAATATAACAAATCAAGTCTGTCCTCATTAAACCTCCTCTGAAATCCATCATCATTGCTTTGAATTAGTGGCAAAGACAAGAAGGTTTTCCAAGCCTTAATAGTAACATATTCTATTCCAAACAACCATTTTATTGAACTTCTCAGAGTCGAGTGGTGCAGAACAAGAGGCAGGTGTCAGAATTATGCCGCAAGGAATCAAAGACGAAAAGCGAAACTTTGTGTCAGAGCTGCCGAGGGCCCACAGAATCGCATCCATCAGGCAAACACCTTGCACTCATGCTCATGAATGTATGCTAATGCTATGCTAACATGTACGGTCAGCCAGAACCATGAGCACACAGTCATGCAGACATGCTTGCACACATACGTAACTGCATGTGAAGTGCTGTGCTGCACACTAATGTAACGAATAACAGACATAATGTCATGGGTTGTTTCTATTGGGAGTCGTGTTTAAATGATCAGTGAACTGGTGCCAACATCTACAGTATGTTGTAAAACCTACAATAGACAGCAGTGTTTCCCAAACTTTTTCACGGCAAAGTCACGGAACCCCAGATTGATACTAATTATCCCGCAGACCCGCATCTGGTTAATTTCACGGACCCATGTAATGGCATTTCTATCTCAGGGATCCCCAATTTATATTGTAAAATCAATGAGAGCACTCTCAGAGTTACAGACCCATAAGGGTCCATTTGGTTCCAAACTTAGCATCATTTAGCTGGGTATACCCCCTGGAACTCCCTCCTCAAGGACCCCTGGGGGTCCCCGGACCCCACTTTGTGGGGGTCTATACTATACTAGCACAGCTCCTCTGCAACACCTGTATTCCACCCAGTTATTCCCACTACAACAAACAGGGCCTCTCTGCACAACCGTGCATTGTTTTGGTTCTCTCTACTCAGAGGGGTTATTGTTTCCAATATGTTAATGCTGCTGTTTCCTGAAGGAATACCCGCTTTGAAGTAATCTATTTGAGTGTGTTTTGGTTGGGAAAACATTCTCACAGTGGGGAGGTTGAACTTTTTAAATGTAATTTTCCTCTTACCACCCTTGAACAGTCTTTACCACGGCAGCTCTGTAACCTTGAGCCTTCAAAACAGATAAATCCTATCTGATTGAATCCTGATTAGATTAGGCCCCCATAATCTGCAACACATATGCATGGGACTGTGAGCAGAGTATATAGGAGAAGGAATGCCACTTTCAAGGCAGGGCAAATTCAGACGATAATACTTAGCGGCAGATAGCAAAAGATTCCCTGCAGGGGCAGAACAATAATAATGGGAGAATCATCCACCAGCTAACAATGCCTTTAGTGGGAAAATTGCTGGCATTTCTCTCTCTCTGCTCTCCATGCAAAATGAAAAACGTAAAAAGTCATGCAAATTGACAAATTGACAAATTGATATTCAAGACATTCAGGCCTTAACCTCAGCTACTGTACAGTGTACACTACAGTGTAAAAATGTTCACTCTGTAATAATATATATTCAAAGATTTGAGGCACATTTTCAAGATTAAAAAAAAAAATAGCAGACCTATAAGTTTATAGCGTGGCACACTGAGCTTGTAGATCTGCTATTTTTCAATAGCTAAAGTATAACATAATGCTTTAAAACACAAAAAAATGCCGCGCCAAAAATGGGTTAAAAAAGGACCACTTTTCAACCTATCTTCATAATATGATATAGGTTTTCATGGCAGTAGTGCAGTTTCTCCTGGTAGCAGAATCTCTTAAAGGGACACTTCAACCTTTTTGCAAAAAAATATATGTTAATGACGTTTAGAAGCTTTAGAACACTTTCCTGGGGGTCTTTATGTGTGTAATATGTGGTTTTAGCTATTTTAGATTGTATCAGTGAGCCTGTTGTCTCTGATGTCATGGACACTGGTCTCACTTACTTCCTGGACTACATGTTGTCTCAGTAAGACAGCTCTCCCCCCTATCCACAAGGAGGAGCAGTGCACCAAAGAAGTATGGGAATTGTAGTCCAGGAAGTATAGTGAGACCAGTGTCCATGACATCAGAGACAACAGGCTCAGTGCTACAATCTAAAACCACATATTACACACATAAAGACCCCCAGGAAAGTGATCTAAAGCTTCTAAACGTCATTAACATATATTATTTTGCAAAAAGGGTGAAGTGTCCCTTTAATGCCTCTGTAGTGTGCTGTGAATTCTACGTTCAAAGCTACTTTCACACAATGATCTAAACACTCAACACATGGTGTGAAGAGGAGGCTGTCATTTAATGTCAGCTTGGCTTTTGTTTTTACACAGAGCAAAACAAAGCCACCTCTGCGTGTGGTATTATTATTATTATTATTATATATGCCAGCGTTCTGCAATCAGAGGCGTGCACAACCACGTCAACGCATATAGTCTGCCAGCCTTCACCATCATTGTGCATGTGTTGTTAACCCATTTTGGACTGAGCTAGATTTAAAAAAATAGCAGACCTTACAAGCTCATAGCGCGCCACTGGGTGGCGCGCTATGAGCTTGTAGATCTGCCATTTTTCAATAGCTAAAGTATAACGCTTAAAACACCAAAAGGGGTTCCCACCCAAAATGTGTTAAGACTTTATGACAGCTGTATTTTACATCACGGCCTCTTCACACATTTCAGAAAATGGACTGATGGTAGCAGATCACGTACAGTCACAGAAAATGTACAGTACAGTCACAGAATAATAAGGCTCTTTACCCAAAATAAGTAGAGCATGCTAAAGTTGTATAACTCAGAACTCACTCAGGTGTTGTCAAAAGGATAATTCTAAAGTTACAAAACTCATAATCATCATAATGTAATTTCTCTCTCTCTCTCTCCCTCTCTCTCTCTCTACACATAACTAGCTGTCAGCAGAATGTAGATTTTATACATTTAAAAATGACGCGTTTGATTCACAAAGTGCAGATTCACAAATAATGTTTATTTAGGGAAGGTCTATTCTAGGGTAATTGATTTCAATCTGTTGTTCGTTTTCTCTCTCTCTCTCTCTCTCTCTCTCTCTCTCTGTAATTAGCAGGCAACAGTGCAACACTATCTCTCTCTCTCTCTCTCTCTCTCTCTCTCTCTCTCTCTCTCTCTCTCTCTCTCTGTTTCTGGCACAACAGCGCCACTTTTGCCCCTACTGGTACTCTAAACATAGTCACATAGGTTAGGTCAGGACATTGCTGTTCCTTGGAGTGGTTGCACCACTCAAAAAGCACAGACCCACACATCACTAGAGTGTGTGTGTGTGTGTGTGTGTGTGTGTGTGTGTGTGTGTGTGTGTGTGTGTGTGTGTGTGTGTGCACATGCGTGTGTGAGAGAGAGAGAGAGAGAGAGAGAGAGCATGATGATGCATTATAAAGGTACATTCCTGTGAGTAGGTTCTGTAGGTTGAAGACAGAGAACTGTACAGATCATATACAGTATATCTCCTCCCTGTACCGCTGTGACACAATGTAAAAGGGCCTTCAGACAAAAAAGGGTTTAGGGCGACTTGAAATAAACATTTGAAGCTGAATAAAGACTGCATACTGTACTACTGTACATGAGTCATGATATTCCTCCACTTCCCTGGGAGGAATGCGGGCGTTCCCTGCAGACCTCCTTTAGGACGGACACTCTAACCACAAGGACACTGAGCTGGATGCCCCAAACACCTAAAGTTGGGTCCTTTCCAAGTCAAGTAACAGCGGCTGGAGTCTTTTGAGGGTGACTGAACTTCACACACTAATCTCTAACGAAGACGCCAGAAACCTGTCTAAAGAAAACTCATTTTGTATCCGCATGTATCCACGACCTCATTCTGTCGGTCATGACCTCATATACTTCATCATGACCATGATGCTTCTTTCTCTAAAGATCTCACCACTTAACGCATCGAAAATAGTGCTGCGTGGAATGACAGCCAACGTGCACTGCGATTGGTTTGATTAAAGAAACACCCAAAACACACCCAAGACTAATTCAGGGCCGTTTTATCGAGTGCCCATGGTTGGTCTTTAAATGAGGTGGTATATTGATATCTTACAGAGAAGTGTCAAACAGCCATTGTTGTGCTTTAGACCAGCTCCAAGTTAGTCGAGTATGGCACATTTATTTCTTTATTATTATCACTTTACAACAGCATCTCTGTCATGCTTTAGTAGTTTACTTTAGATAAAGAAGAACATAACACCAATGCACCTATATAGCATTAGCGCACCTTCTCTTAAATGGAATGGGAGAAGACACTATGATTAATGTTATACCCAAAACACACCCATGACTTCATACAACCTTTTGGCACCTCCTATAACACAGAGCTTTGCCCCAGTTAGCGTGCCCCATCTAACTGGCACAATTGAATATGGTCACACCCCCCCCCCCGACTCAATTGTGCCCTGTGTCCTGTGCCCTGTGCCCACAGATAGTCCAAATAGGGCCCTCAAAGTTAACCCATTCTGACCTGAGATCAGATTCTAAAAATGTCTGTTTGAAAATGACAGTTTTCTGAAAAAGCTATGTTTCTATTTCAGTCGTTCTTCGATTTTTCAACAATAGCAGACCTACAAGCTCGTAGCGCACCACCGAGTGGCGCGCTACGAGCTTGTAGATCTGCTATTTTTCAATAGCTAAAGCATGACATGATGCTAACACCAAAAGGGGTTCCCTCCCAAAATGGGTTAAAATGAACTCTTTTGTCCGTATACTATTGAGCACTGAATTGGGTCACAGTTTGAAACGGACTGGGATGAAAAACCCCATATAAAATGTGAGTGATTACAATTTTCACCAGAAATAATCATGGTTTGTTCTGTTAATACAGTATAACTGTATGTAGTTTATGGAAAACGGAATATGTTTTGCAGGCCTTTGTTGAATGGCATAATACAAAATTACTTTCTAGCCAGCAGGCAGGCTGGGTTATAAGCTTAGAAACGTTCTCGTGTTGAAGATTGATCCAAATAATGAACATTGGTCTTCTGGGGTGTTTATTCAGATTATCACACTTCCTCACTGTCTGATATTACCCTTATAATAATCATAAAACAATCATAGACATGAACCAGAAATCAATTTCAGTTTCCCCGGAATCCCATGTTTGCTTCACTTGTTAACTATAGACACAGTCATTGTCTTCAGAGGATGTAAATAAATTAACCCATTTAGGTCTGACGTCGAAATAAATTAAAAAAAAGTATTCTAAATCATGACAATTTTCTGAAAAACCTCATGTTTCTATATCAGTGGTTCTCAATATTTCATGTCAAGGACCCCCAAAATATTATCTGTAATTGGCCGCCGACCCCCCATCTGAAAATATGTTGTTCCAGGGACCCCCCCTCCCAGAAGCAAAGACTTGAGTTAAAAACGTTCGCACTGAAAGAATATATATATTCAAAGATTTGCACCACATTTTCACGATTAAAAAACAAAACAAATAGACCTACAGGTTCATAGCGTGGCACTCGGTGCCGCGCTATGAGCTTGTAGATCTGCTATCTGTCAATAGCTGAAGTATAACATAATGCTTAGTTAAAACACCAAAAGGGGTTCTCGTCCAAAATGTCTTAATATTAACGCTGTGAACAATAGATGTTTTCCACCCACACAATATTCTAGGCTGGAGGAGAAGAAAAGGAGAGGAAAAAAGGGGGTAGTAGAATTCAAAGTCCCTTATGGATAATCCTTCAAATGGAAAATCAACTTCAAAGTCTTTTATTTCATCCATCCATCTCTCATATACAGTATGCACTCACAGGTCTAAAGCACTAACACAGACCCAGCCCCCTCAGGCACTGGTTTTAGGGTCAATGTGCTGATATAAAAAAATAAAACATCTAATGATGCCTTCAAAGACCAGTATAAGGTCTATGGAGGCTGACCACAAGAGAGTACTCAGCCTTTTATTTTTTATTATATTCATAAATATAATATGAGAAGCGTTTATTTATTCATCTAAACCCAACACACCTTTAGCTTAATTTTCTCGCCCTTTTCATGTCATATTTGGGAATGTTCTCCTGCACCGCAAGCTGATCTGGTTTCTCCAATCTCTGGAGCCTACTGTATATACTGTATCATCTTTAACCCATTCTGACCTGAGATCAGATTCATTACGAGGTTTCCACTGGACACACACTGGGTCTGATGAACCCATTCTGACCTGAGATCAGATTCTAAAAAATGTCAGTCGTTCTTCGATTTTTCAAAAATAGCGGACCTACAAGCTCGTAGCGCGCCACTCTGTGGCGCGCTATGAGCTTGTAGATCTGCTATTTTTCAATAGCTAAAGCATAACATGATGCCAACACCAAAACGGGTTCCCGGTCAGAATGGGTTAACCCATTTTGAGCGGGAACGCCTTTTGGTGTTGCATACATTATGTTATAATTTAGCTATTGAAAAATAGCAGATCTACAAGTTCATAGAGCGGCACTCTATGAACTTGTAGGTCTGCTATTTTTGAAAAAAATCGCTAAAATGTGCCTCAAATCTTTCCGAAAATTGTCATGAATTAGAAGAATTTATTTTAAATTTCGACGTCAGGCCCTGAATGGGTTAAAAAGTTATTCCAGTAATTATCCATTTTGGTTCTTTGGACACGTATACGGTATATATCTGCATTGTTACCGTAGTACAGTATAACGTACAGTACTGCTCTGCGTGGCCGTCTGGGATGTCTAATGTACGATCATGCCACCTGACAGCGTGTTGCGGGTTCCGCTGCGTGTCACTCTTGTCAGACTACTTTACTGTATCTATCAATAAAGGCAGAGAAAAGCCCCCCTCAAAGAAACAGTGCTGCTCTGACTGCAAGTCAATGTGTTGAGGGTTGTGGATGTCAAGGTAGTGAATGTGAAGGTGTGAGTCAGGCCTTAATAGGCCTGACTCACACCTTCACATCTATAGCATACAACATTGATGCATGCTAGATGTATATGAAAGGGTTCGTTCACATCTTGCCCCCAATGCATTTACAATGGAAGTCACATGGTTTGATACAACATTTGTGTTGTACGGCTTTCGGCTGTGTTTCGACTGCCTGCCCCCCCCCCCCATATACAACAAAAAATGTGTGTCAAACCATGTGACTTCCATTGGAAATTAATTGCGAGCTTGCATCAGTAAACAAGTCTCATGCATCGGATATACAACAATCTGTTGTGCAGGTGTGAGTCAGGCCTTAGGACCATGATGGCACACACACACACACACACACACACACACACACACACACACACACGCACACACACACACGCACACACACACACACACACACACACACACGCACACACACACACACGCATGCACACACAGGCACGCATGCACGCACACACACAATATAGAGTACAAACATATGGCTTGGCCTTTGACCATAAAATAACAGATTATTCCAGTTCTGTCATGTCTAAAAGGAATATTGCTGAATCCCTAAGAGCTACTGTATGATGAGGTATATACTGTACATACAGCGTACAGTAAGTGCCAGCGGCCTTTCTTTTGATTGTGTATTTTTAATAAGCATTTCAGTATATCCTATAATATTCCTGCTATTACAGTATGTCCATTTTCAAAGAGCCCCATGAGTTGCAAGACAAAATAATTGACTTCAAAAGTATATAAGGATAAACACAACAGACATCAAAAGCCAGCATCGCATCGAGAGCTTGACCTCATTCAGAGATCACTCTCTAGGGACCAAAGTTTAGAGAAACCGCTCGCAGATAGCAGATTGTCTCCCCACCCCCCCCACCAGTTATAAAATGCTATCTGCGCCCCTGACCCCCCTCAGTAGTATACAAGCTGTCCAAGCTAGGTGCTCTGGTTGTTTTCGCAGTGTCATGGACAGAAAATGCAATTTCACCAGGAGCAGAGCCAGACGTCCTTGTGCGAGACGAGAGAGGTACACTCATCAACAACCAATCTACGGAACCTCAAACAACCCGCCGAGAGCAGATGATGTCAAATTATCTTGGGAGGAGAAAACACAAAGGCAGTGAATACATGACACACTGGTCTGGTCCTCTGAGAAGTGTTTCTCAGTTCAGCCCAGTTCATATTATTAAAGCACAATTCATAAGTGGACAGACACAAGAAAAGAATAAAAAACACTGCTGTGCTCAAGAGATCGGTGCAGCAGTCATTTCTTGTGTCTGTGTATATACCTGTCTGTGTATATACCTGTCTGTGTATATATCTGTCTGTGTATATACCTGTCCGTGTATATACCTGTCTGTGTATATACCTGTCTGTGTATATACCTGTCTGTGTATATACCTGTCTGTGTATATACCTGTCTGTGTATATACCTGTCTGTTTAACCTCCTACGAACAACTGCAAACTGAGTAGAAAAGTAAGTATGTGTGACGGTTAGGGAAGGATTGAAAGACATCAATCCATCCCTATAACCATCACACATACTATTACCATGCTTTCAACACCATCATACTGGATTTGTTTCATAGCAATCTGTCCAAAAGTTCATACTGAACTGGTCTCATGCCATACTGAACTGGTCTTATGCCATACTGAACTGGTCTTATGCCCTACTGAACTAGTCTTATGCCATACTGAACTGGTCTTATGCCATATACTGAACTGGTCTTATGCCATACTGAACTAGTCTTATGCCATACTGAACTGGTCTTATGCCATATACTGAACTAGTCTTATGCCATACTGACCTGGTCTTATGCCATACTGAACTGGTCTTATGCCATACTGAACTGGTCTTATGCCATACTGAACTGGTCTTATGCCATACTGAACTGGTCTTATGGCATACTGAACTGGTCTTATGCCATACTGAACTGGTCTTATGCCTTACTGAACTGGTCTTATGCCCTACTGAACTGGTCAGTATGCCATACTGAACTGGTCTTATGCCATACTGAACTGGTCTTATGCCATACTGAACTGGTCTTATGCCATATACTGAACTGGTCTTATGCCATACTGAACTGGTCTTATCAGCCATACTGAACTGGTCTTATGCCATACTGAACTGGTCTTATGCCATACTGAACTGGTCTTATGCCATATACTGAACTGGTCTTATGCCATACTGAACTGGTCTTATGCCATACTGAACTGGTCTTATGCCATACTGAACTGGTCTTATGCCATACTGAACTGGTCTTATGCCATACTGAACTAGTCTTATGCCATACTGAACTGGTCTTATGCCATACTGAACTGGTCTTATGCCATACTGAACTGGTCTTATGCCATACTGAACTGGTCTTATGCCATACTAAACTGGTCTTATGCCATACTGAACTGGTCTTATGCCATACTGAACTGGTCTTATGCCATACTGAACTGGTCTTATGTCATACTGAACTGGTCTTATGCCATATACTGAACTGGTCTTATGCCATACTGAACTGGTCTTATGCCATACTGAACTGGTCTTATGCCATACTGAACTGGTCTTATGCCATACTGAACTGGTCTTATTATGCCATACTGAACTGGTCTTATGCCATACTGAACTGGTCTTATATGCCATACTGAACTGGTCTTATGCAATACTGAACTGGTCTTATGCCATACTGAACTGGTCTTATGCCATACTGAACTGGTCTTATGCCATACTGAACTGGTCTTATGCCATACTGAACTGGTCTTATGCCATACTGAACTGGTCTTATGCAATACTGAACTGGTCTTATGCAATACTGAACTGGTCTTATGCCATACTGAACTGGTCTTATGCCATACTGAACTGGTCTTATGCCATATTGAACGGGTCTTATGCCATACTGAACTGGTCTTATGCCATACTGAACTGGTCTTATGCCATACTGAACTGGTCTTATGCCATACTGAACTAGTCTTATGCCATACTGAACTGGTCTTATGCCATACTGAACTGGTCTTATGCCATATTGAACGGGTCTTATGCCATACTGAACTAGTCTTATGCCATACTGAACTGGTCTTATGCCATACTGAACTGGTCTTATGCCATACTGAACTGGTCTTATGCCATATTGAACGGGTCTTATGCCATACTGAACTGGTCTTATGCAATACTGAACTGGTCTTATGCCATACTGAACTGGTCTTATGCCATACTGAACTGGTCTTATGCCATACTGAACTGGTCTTATGCCATACTGAACTGGTCTTATGCCATACTGAACTGGTCTTATCCAAGAACTCCAACAGTGACCTCACATTCTGCCAGTTGTCCATCAAATCAAACTGCTTGAACGACTATGAAACATTATTAGGGGACCTGGTGTCGCTTAATGCTCATCTATTACCGGTCAGTGTAAATATCAGTTATCACCATCGATTACAAGGTCATTTATACAGTACCCCCCCCCCATGTGTGCCACTGACGAGTTCAGGAACAAATACAAATCTTTAAAACTTTCAAAATATAACTGCCTTTTGAAAGAGCCCATCATCTCAGCAAACACTGAAAATCAATGGCTTAAAGGTGTAGTGAAACGGAAATGGTGGACATTTTATTTTGAAGTTTCAGACGGTTTCAAGTAGAAACACCGCTCTGAAGTTTCTGAACCAATCAGAGCGTCGCATCCCTTCAGGCGATGGGACGGTAGCTATGCTTTACGCAACACACATGGTGTGTGTTTGTTTACAAGTCAGATAGTCGGTCAGCTGTATCAGTTTACTGTTATGTGGCTTATTTCTACCTAATGTTTTCAGATACATATTTTAGCGTGATGATTAAGTTGAAACCGAGTAATGCACTGTCTGGATGTTATCTTGAATAGGAATAAAAACGGAGGATTTCTGTAATCAGTAGCAGCTGTGTTGGACAGTGTTGGACGGATGGCATCCATTGTTAGTTATGCCCATATGATGACCACAGATATGGTCTAAAAGTGTGAAAAAACATATTTTAAATTTCACTAACCCTTTAAATGTCTGCTGAGCCCGAGTCCTTAAAGGACCCGACGTTTCTAACATCCTCAAAATGGGACAAGAACATCCTCTGCCTAATTAAAATAAGCCCAACCAGTGTTGTTATTTGTCTCTCTCATTCGACGACGGAAGGGAAGCTCAATGCCTTACAACCAAATCCTGGATGAACGTTATATACAGATCCAGTTGTAATTGGAAAACATCTTCACATCACACACACACACACACACACACACACACACACACACACACACACACACACTGCTCTACATCGCAGCCTTAACCCATTCTGACCTGAGATCAGATTCTAAAAATGTCTGTTTGAAAATGACCGTTATCTGAAGAAGCCTATGTTTCTATGGTCAGTCGTTCTTCGATTTTTCCAAAATAGCAGATCTACAAGCTCGTAGCGCGCCACTCGGTGGCGCGCTATGAGCTTGTAGATCTGCTATTTTTCAACAGCTAAAGCATAACGTAATGCTATAACACCAAAACGGGTTCCCGCGCACAAAATGGGTTAAAAAACCAGGAGGAAAGTCTTCCTGCTGGATCTTCCAAGGACAATCTCCATGCGTTATCCGCTCCGCTGAGCAGGTGATGGTCTGTCAGAGGCCCTCCATGAAGAAGCTGCAGGACCCCGGCCCAAATAAAAGGAAGGTAAAATTGCCACTGACCCTTTCCTCCCCCCCTTCCACACCCAGCCAACCATCTGTTCCTGATGGGAGAATACTGAATACACACACATTCCGTTTCTATTCAGACTTGGAATTGTGCAGATCCACTGCTTAACCCATTCTGACCTGAGATCAGATTCATACGAGGTTTCCACTGGACACACACTGGTCTGATTAACCACATTCTGACCTGAGATCAGATTCTAAAAAATGTCAGTCGTTCTTCGATTTTTCAAAAATAGCAGACCTACAAGCTCGTAGCGCGCCACTCGGTGGCGCGCTATGAGCTTGTAGATCTGCTATTTTTCAATAGCTAAAGCATGACATGATGCTAACACCAAAATGGGTGCCCGTACAGAATGGGTTAATGCTTTGTTTGGGTTAGGCATATTGATGATCAACACACCTGCCCCTTAATGGTTTTTTTCCAGCAACAAACTTTGTTTAGGAAATTGATTTATAGGCTTAATTCACAGCATTGTCGTTAAAAAATTAAAACATAACTTTTAATTATCCCCTTATTGTTCAAGCCAACCAGAGTTAACCAGTACGCACGCATGTGTGCACGCACGCATGCACGCACACACACACTGACTGTATAAACCAGAAAGACGCCCTACGCTAAAGGGGCGAGGTCGCGCTGAAACAGGTCTGTGAATGCCCATATATGGAGCTTTTTTCTTTTGTATGTGCGTAAAATGTGTGCTAATTGCGAACGCAGTGAGCACTTACTATGAGACCTAGCAGATCATGTCTGTGTGTCTGTGTGTCTGTCTGTCTGTCTGTCTGTCTGTCCCGCTATCCAAATATGGAGTGTGTTGCATCAGCAATCACTCAGCTCCATATATGGGCACAAAAGGGGCCAGGTCCACATATACAGTAACAGCGGGACAGACACACAGACAGACAGACAGACAGACAGACATGATCTGCAGGGTCTCAGCTGCGTTCGCTTCCCGCGTTTGCGCGTCTTACTGGTTAGTAAGGGGCATCGGGTCAGCCCAGTTAGGGCCCAGGTAGGGCCCAGGTAGGGCCGGGCCTGAATTATCGGGCCTGTTGAGAACTCTAGTTTTATTATGAATTAATTATAGTTAATAAAATAAAAATAAAGTTTTCAGCACTATGCAATGAGAGTCAATAACTGACGACAATAACGGCAACAGATAAGTCTTCGAAGATAGAGACAAGATACTAAATAAGAACGCTCTCTCTTTACTCGCCAGCAGAAAGGTTTGTTGTTGATGATGATTTCCCATGATACATTCTGCTTATTTCCCAAGGCATGATGCTAAAGCAGAGTGAGAAGTACGGAGGCTGTTAATGTGTCTGACAATATGGACGAGCAGCTGACGGGACCACAGTGTGACCCCTGAGAAGTGTGACTCAAACAGCTATAAAGAAAACACTGTTCCTGAGAGTGAAAAGTTCTTTAAATTGCATAGTACCCTAGACTCATTTTAAAAGTACAATTACCAAAGTGAGCACTGTGGAATAAATCTGTGCCATAAACTGGGAATAAAGGTCCACTGTGTGTTACGCACACAGGCGTCTGGTGGTTACCCCTAAACGATATCGTACACCAACCTCACCCCTTGAACATTAATGCCGACTCCCTGATTTGCACCTGGAGGTTTGGCTTATGGGCATGTAGTAGTTTCACCATCAATTAAATTGCTACCGTGCCCACGTGGCATTACTGTGTATATGCAGGTCTTCAGATCACCCACTATCCGTTTGTGCCGGCCGGGCGAGGCATTGGAAAGATTCAAGATTCAATAATTTATTTGCCATGTCAACAAGTTGATAGGAATTTGTCTTGGTTCATACTCAACATATACACAAACAAGAAGGACAGTACAATACAAAAACAAGCAGCATATGAAATTACATTCAGTTTTTTTAAAGTGCTATATGCATATACTGTACTAGGAGTTCAGATGTCTAATGGCTACGGGGTAAGTGCTATCCCTGAAGCGACATGTGGAGCTCTGGATACTTCTATATCTCCTGCCTGATGGGAGGAGATTGAAGAGGTGATGTGCAGGATGGGAGTTGTAAATGTAGGAGAAGATCCCTGCAGAGCAGATCTGAAAGACTTATATTTCACTCACTGAGTGAAATATAAGTCTTTCAGATCGGTGACACTCACAATTTATGTTACATTTCAAAGACTTTCCTTCATTAATCCTATGAAATAAAATAAAAGTACTGCTTTCTCTCTCTGCTGCAGCACAATCACACTGCATCAGAATCTGAAGAATATTTTCAATTAGCCTACAATGATCAATCAACTCAACTCAATGCGGCCTCTGAACTAAGTGATTGTGATCGTCATTACAGTTTTACTGCAGGCTAACCCACAAAAGTGTGATTGTTATAATTCCTTGTGTCAATAAGTTGTGTTTTTAATTAAGCTCAAAGACAAATAAAACATAGTTTGATCTGCGTTTGCTATAACCACGGCGGGCGATTCAGTTTAATTAATGCAGAACACATGAAGCGATTGCTGTAATTTAAAGTTATCGAACCAGCAATGTGTGGATGATCATTCCGTGTATCAAATATACATTTATTCCAAGGTAATCAATGTTGGACGGCCTCTTCCATGAGAGGCAGACTCTATGATGGCATACAGTATATTGGACTGAATGAATTGGGCAGAGAGGCAGACTGTACGATAGCATATATTGGACTGAATGAATTGGGCAGAGAGGCAGACTGTACGATAGCATTGGACTGAATGAATTGGGCAGAGAGACAGACTGTACGATAGCATGACCAATGACAAAAAACTCCCATATCTGCTGGGCGAAGTACAACAATGTGCAAACACAGCAGCAAGATTTGTGAGTTGCTGTGATAGAAGGATATCAAATGGAACACAACCACCCTAAAGACTAATCATTGTGTATATTCCTGCACTATACCTGCATCGAGTGATCTTGGTACATAGAAGTTGATCTATTGAAGATTCTGACCTTCAAAGTACATAATTTTTGTTTTGATTGTATTGCTGTATTGTTCTTTCTGCTTTGGCAATGTAAACGTATGTTTTCTCATGCCAATAAAGCCCTTTGAATTGAATTGAATTGAATTGAATTGATAGCATTGGACTGAATGAATTGCGGAGTCTGCTCTTGAAGGCAATGACAACGGGCACACTCATTGGTTTGTATTACTGTAACACCCAAACCACAGCTATGTATAATGTAAGGGTTAAGCGCGGGTGTTTTAACCCATTCTGAATGGGAACCCATTTTGGTGTTATAACATCACGTTATGCTTTAGCTATTGAAAAATAGCAGATCTACAAGCTCATAGCGCGCCACCGAGTGGCGCGCTACGAGCTTGTAGATCTGCTATTTTTGAAAAATCGAAGAACGACTGACATTTTTTAGAATCTGATCTCAGGTCAGAATGGGTTAATCAGACTAGTGTGTGTCCAGTGGAAACCTCGTGTGAATCTGATCTCAGGTCAGAATGGGTTGTGGTTCTCAGTGGCGAAAGATAGCGCCACGTACCAGCCGTGGGAAAGCCCCTTGTGTGCAATGTTAAATCCCCCACGTTTCAGCTCAGTCGATTCTGTGGATAATAAACTGAAACCCAAATCTTAACATTGATATTCAGGACCTATTATTTATTCTTTATTAGTGGATGTTTAGAAAGAATGAAGGCATTAATTAATTGTCTTCCTCAAAATTATAAAGATTTAGAAAATGTTCCCCTTCCCCTATTATATTATAATACAAACCCATGTTATTGAATCACTGTTTGAATCTTAATTACAAGATTGCACGACCAGACCAGACCAGACAACCATGCAGAACAAGCAAAATACCCAAATACAAAATTTAACCCATTCTGACCTGAGATCAGATTCATTCGAGGTTTCCACTGGACACACTCGTCTGATTAACCCATTCTGACCTGAAATCAGATTCTAAAAAATGTCAGTCGTTTTTCAGTCGTTTTTCCAAAAATAGCAGACCTACAAGCTCATAGCGCGCCACTCGGTGGCGCGCTATGAGCTTGTAGATCTGCTATTTTTCAATAGCTAAAGCATAACATGATGCCAACATCAAAATGGGTTCCCGTTCAGAATGGGTTAATTAGAGCCAAAAATACGAGTTATATTTGGGACTGCTGAAAAGAGCAGATTCTTATGCTTAGCATTCTGGTTCTTGTTCTGGACAGTCAGTCAACCGATGCCCTTTCTGCCCTTAGATTGTTTAAAAAACAAGCAGAAAGGTGGGGAATGTAGTCGAATACATATACATTTCCCAAGAGAATGTTTTCTGATGCTCCAGCTTGTGTTTCCAGAGCTCCAATTAACAGCTTTGGTACCAATTAGTAAAATCAAGCCTCCTCTGACAGAAGACCCACGGGGGTACATGTGCCGGGGTGGGGGTGTGTGTGTGAGTCATACATAAACAAACGAATGAATTAATAAGAACAACAGAAAGTAAACCTCGGTCTTGAGTAATTGGGGCGTCAAGGTTAAAAGTCGAAGCAGTGTAGTTACTTTTAAAAGAAACCCACTCACTCAAACTTAAACATTTACAGTAGCTTCCTATGTCTCCTGACAAGACAACTAATGCACAGACATTGTGTATTTTGTCCATAATATGTCCTGTAATTATGTATGCATACATGTTCAAATATATCTATCTAATCATTTAGCAGACGCTCGCTCGCTGTCTAAATCTTTTAAATATATTTTTCATCCCACGATTTTGTAACCCATTTTTCACCCCCGTGTCAATCGTCTAATGTGATCCTGGGCTCTACACACACCCTCCACCAACCTAGTCCCCATATATGGGGGACAAGGGGAGAGCAACGGACTTGAACTCATGCTCCCTTCATGCCCGAGTGTCCAAGTTGCTCCTTTACAACCTGACAGGGGGGGAGTTTCCCTGGTTGGACGTCGTAGCGCGTGGAAGGAACACGTTATTCCAACCAGTTCCTTTCCCCTCCATCAGGCGTCAAACATTCTAACATTCATCTTAATTAAATTAATTTTAAAAAAAAACATCTCCCCGCAAATCACGTGTCACCAGTGAAATGCATGTTGGGACGGACACAGATTAATACTGGGACACACTTTTCCGCGCAACAGACCCACACGGGTAAACAATCCCCCCCCCCATATCACAATACCCACACAGAACATCATTTGCTGTTCATATATTCAGAACGTATCAGAACGGGTAAGGACTAGTATTGTAAATACAGACGCTATTTTCACGTTTATCTGCAACATATCGTGATTACACTTCTTTGCATTTCCCCACGGCATTATGGACAATATACAGTAGGACACCTTTCTCTCTCTGTCTTTGTGGGTCTCTGAGAGGCCTTTCCTTCTACCTGTTCTACGCGTCCTCTTAGGATAATGAGGTGGACGGCTAGAGAAATGGAAGGAGTATCAATCTGAAGTTCCACAGACAACCTCTCTAGGCCGTTCGTTGCCCCAAAGCACAACGTGTTTATTAGAATGCCAGGGATAACAAATGACCCAACATGCTTCCCTCTTTAACGCATTCTGGGCGGGGATCCCTTTTGGTGTTTTAAAGCATTATGTTATACTTTAGTTATTGAAAAATAGCAGATCTACAAGCTCATAGCGTGGCACAGAGTGCCGCGCTATGAACTTGTAGGTCTGCTATTTTTGAAAAATCGTGAAAATGTGCCTCAAATCTTTGAATATATATTATTACAGAGTGAACATTTTAACTCAAATCTTTGCTTCTGGGGGGGGAGGTCCCTGGAACAACATATTTTCAGATGGGGGCATATTACACGTTAAAAATGTGGGGTCCTTGACATGAAATATTGAGCACCACTGATATAAAAACCAAATAGAAATCAAGAATACATTTTAAAAAGACATTTTAAAAATGTCGACGTCAGGCCTAAATGGGTTAATAACCCTGAACACCTTCAAGATAACAATAACATGAGATGAGATGCCACTGCTCTTTAAGTGAATTAAAAAAGCAGTGTGTCTCGTTAGAAGTCCTCGAGGCGAGGGATAAACCTCGTTGCTCCGTCTGCGTCTCCGAGAGAAAACGCCAGATGGACATTTTACGCTTCTTGTTGTGCTTAACTCATTCTGACCTGAGATCAGATTCATGCGAGGTTTCCACTGGACACACACTGGGTCTGATCAACCCATTCTGACCTGAGATCAGATTCTAAAAATGTCAGTCGTTCTTCGATTTTTTTGCAAAATAGCAGACCTACAAGCTCGTAGGGCGCCACTCGGTGGCGCGCTACGAGCTTTTAGATCTGCTGTTTTTCAATAGCTAAAGCATAACATGATGCCAACACCAAAATGGGTTCCCGTTCAGAATGGGTTAAAGGGAGAAGCCAACCTCAATTCAACTTTAGTCTTGTTGTTGTCACTTTTAGTCAGACAGTGTTAGAGCAATAGGATGTATAAAACATCAAAAGCTTCTGCCAGGGAACACTTGTTTGTCTTCATAAGATCTAAGTGCATAGACAGGATTTAGTATTGATGCGTAGTTGACGCAATTATTTAGAATACAATCCAGACTTCAAAAACACGCTAGTTTGCCTCAGGCAAGACTTTAAATAAACAAAACAACCATCAATAAATATGTCATTATCTATAGAAGAAAGCGGGCTCACTTTATAGTTAAAAAGGAGGAGAACTTTATTCAACCGACATGTTTCGAACATATACGGTCTTCATCAGGGCTGATGAATATATGTATAGAAACATGCTGTTTTACTATTTTTACATTTTTTTACACCTCCTGTTGCTTCCTTGCCTTTTGCCATCTGTCATTATCTATTCACAGCGTTGGGCTCGGGCATATTATATTATTATCATAACAAAATAGACCATTTTCCTAATGGCTTAAATGTATTCCATGTTGTGTTTGTCTTGTATTTGTATTTGAGTCGATGTTGGCTAAACGTTATTGCATGTTGAATTCATTCCCAATGTACGTTGGAGGGTTAATAAAGTATGTATCATATCTTCTCAGGTCATCTTTGACCACAACAAAAGTATGTTGTTGTTGTTGTTGTCATAAAGTCCAGGCGTGTTAGATTGTCTCAAAGACGGTCTCAAGTCGTCACTCCAGCGAGTTGTGATCATCATGACGTGACGCGTTTTGATATTATATAGATCTGCTATTTGAAGATTTCTTTATTGAAGATTTCCGTCTATTAATGACATTGTCCAAAATAGGGCTGGCAAGTTCAAAGTGGTTAACCCATTTTGGGAGAGAACGCCTTTTAATGTTCTTAGCATTATGTTATACTTGAGCTATTGAAAAATAGCAGATCTACAACCACTACAATCTAACCCTTGTAGGTCTGCTATTTTTGAAAAATGGTGAAAATGTGCCTGAAATCATTGAATATATATATATTCTTTCAGAGCGAGTTTGTAACTCAAATCTTTGCTACTGGGGGGGGGTCCCTGGAACAACACATTTTCAATATAGGCCAATGTCATATATATATTTGGGGTCCTTGACATGAATATGTTTGAGAACGACTGACATAGAAACATGTTTTTTTTTTCAGAAAACTGTCAGGATTTATAAGACATTTTTTTAAATTTCGACGTCAGGTCTAAAGTGGTTAATGATGTGTACTCTTAACCCATTCTGAACGGGAACCCCTTTTGGTGTTAGCATTATGTTATGCTTTAGCTATTGAAAAATAGCAGATCTACAAGCTCGTAGCGCGCCACTTGGTGGCGCGCTACGAGCTTGTAGGTCTGCTATTTTGGAAAAATATAGAAACATAGCTTTTTTTCAGAATCTGATCTCAAGTCAGAATGGGTTTAAGTGAAGTGCTACACAAGCATGCGACGGAGAGCCGCTGTTCCATCAGTGAAGACTGAAGAGTGGCCATGAGGCCAGAGCCAAGAACGGCCTTTAATCTGTTGAAAATGGCTCTGATTCCTTAGGGATGTCGGTGCCAAGGAGACTTGGTACCTGATCTCTCATTCTTCTTCACATTTGGCTGGACTTTTTGTCCTTTTTTTTCTCCCTTCCTATTGGCAGTTCTGTCATGGGAAATGATCAGTATAGGTGTGGAGAATCAAAGTTAACCCATTCTCACCTGAGATCAGATTCTAAAAAATGTCTGTTTGAAAATGACAGTTTTCTGAAAAAGCTATGTTTCTATGTCAGTCGTTCTTCGATTTTTCAAAAATAGCAGACCTATACAAGCTCGTAGCGCGCCACTCGGTGGCGCGCTATGAGCTTGTAGATCTGCTATTTTTCAATAGCTATAAAGCACAACATAATGCTAACACCAAAACGGGTTCCCGTGCAAAATGGGTTAAATTAATGGCTGTGGGACGAGGGGAACCTATAAGATGAATATACGCACAATACATCTTTATAATGACTAGTACAGTAAGTCAAACGGCATGAAATGAAACCATACATCATTTACAATTAAACTAGTATTTGATTGGAGCATATTGTTGGAGCTGTCGTCGGGTGGAAACCTTGTATGTCCAAAAACTATTACTTTTCAGAAAATGGGGGTAAAAAAAAAGATCCCGTTCTTCCAAATGGATCCAATGTAGTTATTATTTAGTCACAAGCTCTTTTTATGTTAATACTTTACATTACACACTTTACCCATTCTGACATGAGATCAGATTTTAAAAAATGTCTGTTTGAAAATGACAGTTTTCTCAAAAATGTTTCTATGTCAGTCGTTCTTCGTTTTTTCAAAAATAGCAGACCTACAAGCTTGTAGCGCGCCACCGAGTGGCGTGCTATGAGCTTGTAGATCTGATATTTTTCAAAAGCTATAAAGCACAACATAATGCTAACACCAAAAGGGGTTCTCGCCCAAAATGGGTTTATGTGTTTCAAAACACTGTGAAAAAACGTGTTGCATGGCTTGTAGATCGGCTATTTTTGCTACTTCTTGCATGACAGCGACTGTTGAGCGATGAAGAAAGACGTTAATTTACAAAATAAAAAACATAATAAAACGTTGAATTACTGAGAATTGAGAATACAGGCCACATTATACAATATTAGTTCTTATTGTGTGGTCGGTGGTGGGGGTGGGGCTGCAAGAATGATAGAAATTCAATGCAAAGCCTGCTTTGCAATATCGGAAAAGGTCTCGATATCAATCTAATAAAGGAAGGCTAAACCCCAAAGATACAATCGCAATTTTAAACCTATGCCAGTATCAATTTATGAGTAAAATATGCGTAGGTCTTTATTTTTTCATTCAAATGTAGCAGGTTGAAAAGATTCCAAAACCTTGTAGTACCCTAAATAAAATACATATTCTATTTGCGATCTCAAAAAGTGCATCCCCATTTTTGTATAATATAAATGGCAGCAATTTAAAACAATGACTCTAATTAGAACAACAATCATCTTCATCTAACTATTCTTATTTATATATTCATAAAAGCACAGTTACACACAGACTGACACAACAGCTGGTTCTAATGGCGTAGGACGTGTTATTAAGATGCATGGACCACTGCCACTGTCTGTCTGTCTGCCTGGTGGTGTTTCAATAACAAATGGGGCTACATATTTCTAAACGAGCTGGCAGCGACACAGAGGGCAAGGCAGAGATTGGCTGCCGTTCTGAAGGCAAAAAGGTCACTAATAATTAGGACACCAATTAATGAGCTGACCTTGTGGACCGTTGTGCCCCCTGGCCATCTGCCATCATGTGACATGTATGACATCATGATGCAACGCTCCAACACACACATTATTATACAGTTATATCCACACATCCACATTATCACATCATGGAGAGCTTGTAGATCTGCTATTTTTCAACACATGTCCAGTTATCATGTCCAGTTATATCCACACACATTATCACATTATGGAGAGAAGAGATCAGATTCTAAAAAAATGTGTCTTCCTACATCCTGACAGTTTTCTGAAAAAGCTATGTTTCTATATCAGTCGTTCTTCGATTTAAAAAAAAAATAGCAGACCTACAAGCTCGTAGCGCGCCACTCGGTGGCGCGCTACGAGCTTGTAGATCTGCTATTTTTCAATAGCTAAAGCATAACATAATGCGCCTAAAACCAAAAGAGGTTCCCGCCCCAAAATGGGTTAGCTCTACATACTGTATATACAGTAAGTGTGAAAAATGTCTATGCAGATCAAATGATATAATAATAAATTATATGACAATAAAAATGTTGCTACCCCAAACCCCCCCCCCCCCCCCCCAATACACACACACACACACACACACACACACACAAATCCAAAAACGCACTCTCGCACACAGACATCCACTTCAGTCTTTGGCTCAATCGCTCAGTGCTTTGCGTTGAGAGAAGCACGTCTCTATCGTAGATCCTGGCCCACTCCCTAATGTTCTTCCCTGTCAGAGACAAAGGAGCTTTAAGACTGGAGGATTTGGCAGGCTCCACCACTTGCGGGCAATATTTCAAACCATCCATCTAGCCCGGGATAATGGAGTGTCCTTGCCTTTCAACGCCTCAAGGAGTGACCAGTTATCACAAGCCACCAGCTCTGTCATTAATAAAACAGGGGATGGGAGGATCGGGAGGAGGAGACGGAAGAGAGGAAATACAGGAAGGATGGAGAGAATGAACGGTGGAGAGAGAGGAGAGAGGAGAAGGATGGAGAGAATGAACGGTGGAGAGAGAGGAGAGAGGAGAAGGTTATACAGAGAACACCGGCCGGTAACTAAGCTGGCGCAAGTTCTCTCAGGATATTTTAACTCGTTCTGGGCTGGAACACCCTTTTGGTGTTTCAAGCATCATGTTGTACTTTAGCTGTTGAAAAGTAGCACTGGGTGCCGCGCTATGAGCTTGTAGGTCTGCTATCTTTGAATATATATTCTTTCAGAGCGAACGTTTTTAACTCAAATCTTTGCTTCTGGGACATGACAATGTTTGAGAAGAACGGTATAGAAACATGGGTTTTTCAGAAAACTGTCAGGATTTTAGAAGGCATTTGTAGAATCGTCGTCAGGCCTAAATGGGTTAACATCTCAGCTTTAGTTTGTGTGAGGTTGAATTTAGCCCTCACACCACATGGTGTTCATTCACACTCTGGATGGGGAGGAGAGAGAGAGAGAGAGAGAGAGAGGGGCTGGTTAGCAGAGAGCCAGAGCTGATGAGAGGAGAGGGGAGGAAATGGGAGGAAATAGAGGAGAGAGCAAAGGAGAATTGGAGTGGAGAGGTGGGACATGCAGTGCTCTGCTGATCTAGCTAATGGCTGGCTTGACCTTCACTGAGGGTTATGGAGCCACGGAAAGCCATCGCAGCTTAATCCAAATAATCACCATCATCCTTGCATTTGTTGTAATTGCTGTCGGTTGAATAACGGTCACGTTTTGAGCTGTAGCAGCCTGAGCTACAGTGGCGCAGAGAGGTGGCGTTCACTGAATGACTGAATCTACTGTATAGGATAGAGGCCTATGGGGATCATATAGTCTACTAAATATATAGGATTCCATTGGTTAGGTCAAGCATAGTTCTTTGAGTGGAATACATTGGCTTTGTGTGCAACGCTAAATTCATATTTAAGGTTTTAAATGAATGTGTCATGAATGTATACACGCAAATGTCACTGCAATCGGATGCCGTGTTCATGATTTGAGGCATTTTGTCACTCCTGCAAACTTTGGTAGCCGATCTTAGCCAATCAGGATGGGATATGAAAAAAAAATCGGATTTGATCACATGACGATGATGAGATAATGCTACCGATTTGTGTGGTCTTTATTAAGATATGTAGGAGTAATACATTTTTTAAAGTGTTCAGACTCCTATACTGCCGCTATAACAGGCCAATGAGACAAATTCAGGGCAGAGGTTCTGCTCTGGACTTTTCAAAGTTTCATGCCGATCAATCTGTCCAACGGTGCTGTTGAATAGCTGCTCAGAGACGAGGGGTGGACGGACAGATGGACGGATGGACAGATGAATGGACGGATGGACAGGGGCAAAAACATAGTCACTATATGGCATTCGGCCTGGCGGAGACAATTATAAATCGTTGCAATAGCTGTCATGTGTTTGGTGCGGCTGGTTGGTGCCTTGCATGGTTTCCGCCGCCATCGGTGTATGAATGTGTGTGTGAATGGGTGAATGTAATGCACAATCTATGTAAAGATGTGTGAATGTGTGTGTGAATGGGTGAATGTAATGCACAGACTATGTAAAGGTGTGTGAATGTGTGTGTGAATGGGTGAATGTAATGCACAGACTATGTAAAGGTGTGTGAATGTGTGTGTGAATGGGTGAATGTAATGCACAATCTATGTAAAGGTGTGTGACTGTCTGTGAATGGGTGAATGTAATGCACAATCTATGTAAAGGTGTGTGATGAATGTGTGTGTGAATGGGTGAATGTAATGCACAATCTATGTAAAGGTGTATGAATGTGTGTGTGAATGGGTGAATTGATGCACAATCTATGTAAAGGTGTGTGAATGTGTGTGTGAATGGGTGAATGTAATGCACAGTCTATGTAAAGTGCCTTGGATAAAGGCGCTATATTATAAATGCACCATTTACCATGTGGTATAATGTTAGAAATGAATCACGAGTAAAATAAATAAAGACTTTAAGGCTAAATTGTAAATGGAGCATCAGTGGGCATAAAGTGGTCCTGCTACTATCTATGGATAAAACTAAACTGTTAGCTTTGCGCACCGAGGCAGAAAACTGTACACTATGACTGTTACTGTACTTCATAACCGGAGGCTGGCTCTGCGTGCCCAGTTGTTTCACTGGGTTTTTACTGTACCCTTTACTGTACATCCAGTCAGCACTTTACTGTACTCTGCTCTGTTCCTTATAACCCATTCTGACCTGAGATCAGATTCTAAAAAATGTCTGTTTGAAAATTACAGTTTTCTGAAAAGGCCTATGTTTCTATAGGTCAGTCGTTCTTTCGATTTTTTCAAAAATAGCAGACCTACAAGCTCGTAGCGCGCCACTCGGTGGCGCGCTATGAGCTTGTAGATCTGCTATTTTTCAATAGCTAAAGCATAACGTTAATGCTATAACACCAAAAGGTGGTTCCCGCATAAAATGGGCTAAAAAGCTTTGAGAGAAGAGAGACTCCGTTCTGGGCTCAGAGTCAAGATGATGAGCAGTGGAATAACCGTATGGGATCACTGCCCAATCTGCACCCGGAAATCTTTCTGTCAACAAAGTCTGTAAAAACTCAGACGGCAGTTCCAAAAATCTTATCAGAGCTTTTTTTTTTGCTCAAACTAAACTAGTCTCTGTTGTTGCGGTTGGGTAGAGACGCTGCATTATACTGCATCTTGACCAGGACATTTTCTAATGCTTTAGTTTAGTTTAGTTCATTTTATTTCGCACAATAAAAACAGTACAAAAAGGTAACATCAATAAAAGAGAAGTGTGTGCAGGTGAGAAAATAAACTTTGTAGACTATATAATGTCCGACAACAAGGCACCGAACACAAAAGACTTCTAAACCGTATCAGTAGTTCTTGAGAGTTCTTGAAATGTTACACAGTAAATAAAACCCTGTGTTAATGTATTTCTGAGCCAACAACCTTTACAGGTCCATTTGGTTGTACATTCTCAGAGTTTATAATGACTACTTTACCACCGCACACAATAAAGGATATTTGTAGTTCTTCTCAGTCTGTATAGATTGACATAGCAGCTGTATAACTGTGGGGGTCTGGGTTTTTATAACCCACAGTTGTATTTAAATTATTTATGTTTTCTTTAACCCATTTTTGGGCGGGAACCCCTTTTGGTGTTTTAAAGCATTATGTTATACTTTAGCTATTGAAAAATAGCAGAACTACAAGTTCATGGCGCGGCACTCGGTGCCGCGCCATGAGCTTGTAAAAAAACTTTTTTTCACGATTTTTTTTAGAAAAATCGTGAGAAAAATGTGCCTCAAATCTTTGAATATAAATTATATTATTACAGAGTGAACATTTTAACTAAAATCTTTGCTTCTGGGGGAGGTCCCTGGAACAACATATTTTCAAATGGGGAGGGGGGGGGGCATATTACATAAATAATATAAATATTGAGCACCTCTGATACAGAAACATACGTTTTTTTCAGAAAACATATTTTTTTTAATTTCGACGTCAGGCCTAAATGGGTTCTTCTCATCATATGGGACGACGGTGTAGTGTCAGAAGCTACTGTAGCTACAGTATAGTATAATCTTAAAAGAAGATCTGCATTGTTTGTCACACCATGTACAGTACGTTTTGAACAAGAAATGTTAAATGTGTGCCGTATGATTCCAAGACCATAATATCCACTATCGCTCCCAAAAGGTTTAGCTTGTCAATGCATCATAGTAACTGTATCTACAGGGAATGGGTTCAAATCCAGTGCAACACGGCTAGAACATGTCTATAATAATACAGTATCAATAATTACAGCGTATATGAAATGGAATGCATACATTGCTCCCATCTTAGATATGGGGTAAAATGACATGTGGGATTTTATCGCCAAAGGAAATGCCATTGTCAAACAACCCATCATCCTGTGCCTATATAAGTATTGAGTATTTTAAGGTGTTATGCAAAACGTCTAAAAGCACTGTTTCAAAGCATGCTGTTGGTTATTATATAAGAACTTTGGCTTGGATATCTCATCAAAAACAGGAAAAATTGACTTTTAAGAAGTCATGAACACTGATTTTTTATTTTTTATAATTTTTATCCCACGATTTTGCAACCCAGTTTTTTTTCACCCAGTGCCAATTATCTAATGTAATCCTGGGCGCTACACTTCCTCTGCCAGCCTGGGGAGGGCAGCAGACTGACCTCATGCCTCCTTCCATGCATGAGGGAACACGCCCCCAGCGCCCACACACAGCGTCCCCAGCGGGAATCGAACCCAGGACCTTATATAGCTGTGAGGCGACAGCAGCACTACTGACTGTGTGCCACCGTGCCCCCTTCGTAAACACTGATTAACCCTCCAAGCGTTAATTTCAATGAAAAAATTAATTATGCATATACTGTATTTAATTGTAACAGAAGGAGCCTAAATGGTGGGGGGGGGGGGGGGGGGAGGAGAGCATAATACCGAGAGCTTTGCACAGATTGTTGAAAAAGAAAAGACTGTGACGTCTAACACATGTTTCTACAGGGAGGACAAAGACTGTGACGCCTGACACATGTTTCTACAGGGAGGACAAAGACTGTGACGCCTAACACATGTTTCTACAGGGAGGACAAGCAGGGGAACAACATCACCGTTCCATTGTGCAGTGAGTCAACACACCCAGGAAGAGTAAGGAGGCATGATGCAGTGTCAGGAATCAGGTGAAAGCGTTCAGAGCTTCTTTGCAATGTGTGAAGTGCACTCAGGGTCTGGTGAACGTCATGCGGTTTCATAGTTACTGCAGTCAGAGCGTCTCAGAGTGCATAGTACAGTAGATGCCCTTATCACCCTCTTTTCTCTGTATTTGTAGTCTACTAATAGTAGTGAGCTCAGTGGCCTTGTGGTTAGAGTGCCCTGAGACTGGGAGGTCGGGGACACTCGGCAACAAGGGTGGGATTGGGGGGTAAGTCCCTGCGACATACTAGCATCATGTCCAGGGGGTGTACTTGTAGATCAAGCTGCCTCACGCTACAGAAACAGGAGATAGGCTCCTGCCCCCTATGGGCCTCATGGCTCGACAAGGCTACTTACTTACTAAATAGTAGCGAGACACCCATGGCAATGCGGTCTGTCTGTCTGTCTCTGTGTCCCCTCTCTCTGCGTTGTAAAACGGTGGAGGTGCGTGGCTACACTCAGACCCACCGTAAACTGTGGCACAGGCCATGATTGAGCAAAGTAACATGTGGCACATGGACCCCCCTCTTTAGTCAACATATTTTATTATGGCCGGTGACAGAAATACTAAGATGTGGAATGGAAAAGCATCATAATGATTAACTAATCATCAGTAAACCTTGGGGGAAATTGACGACTTAATTAGTCGATTAAAAATATTTTAGACAAAATTGGTATTGCTACATATGTCATTGTTTCTCTAAGCAGAATGCAAACAAAGCTTGACAATAAGAGGGCCAATAATCATTGACAAACAGCTATACTGTAGATACATATCATCTCACCTTGACGTTATTACTTCTCACATACAGTAGCCAACGAGCTAACGGATGCTAAAAGAAAAAACAGTAAATACATATTTTTAAATGTCTTTTCGTGTTTCTCAGGGATGGCCTTTTCACGAGATCTATCGTGAAAAGCACAGATTGGGTTATTATAATACAGGCCATGATATAAAAAATGGAAACATTTAGCCACTACAGTATATACGTTATAGTTATCATCTTATATCAGAACACAGTGTATTTATGGTCTGATGATTTTGACGACCAAAGCCATGAGTGTCAGCTCTGAGAACTCGTTTGCCATCTTCTGCTCTGCTGAACACGCCGTTATGTTTCCCTTGTCTCACACTAACAGCGATGCAACGGGAATTTGTTATGCAAACAACATCGCTGAGAACGCATCGCACGGTACAGTCGGTACAGTACCACCCCATGAGGAATCTACACCGGTGATCCATAACCCGTTCTGACCTGAGATCAGATTAAAAAAAATGTCTTCTACACATCCTGACAGTTTTCTGATGTCAGTCGTTCTTCGATTTTTTTCAAAAATAGCAGATCTACAAGCTCGTAGCGCGCCACTCGGTGGCGCGCTATGAGCTTGTAGATCTGCTATTTTTAAATAGCTAAAGCATAACATGATGCTAACACCAAAACGGGTTCCTGTTCAAAATGGGATAACCCTGCTTTGTAATGCCTTGCTTGCTCACATATACGTACAGTAATACAGTACTGTATATAGCCGTCCCCCCCCCCCCCTTCCTTGACATTCAGTGATGGAATTGAGATATACCGGTACGTCCCCTGTGCTGTAATCTAGAACATCTGAGCTGTGTACTGTATATGTATACAGTATACGTTCACCTCAATGAAAAACTACTACTGTAGTCACTGTTAGCCCGACAGACAGACCAACCACCAACACAATCACCTCCGTCACGTCAGCTAATACATAAATATAACTGAGCACATGCAGCAAACCACCGCCAAACCGACCACAGTCTCTTTCAAATGACCTCCACACTGTCACCGGTAACAGATGGGAGAATGTCAGTGTCTATTTGTACGTCTCTAAATGTTTTGATGAATTGAACAAGGTGGACCCTCTTGTAAACAAGTGTATAATGCTTAATTGGGTCGTCCACTCACAGTTAACGGTCTTTGTATTTTGTTTGTTTGCTTGAAATGTACTGTAATTCTGCAAACTGTTAATAGATATTTCAATCAATCGATAATGCTGCATGTGCTAATCTGATTTTAATCAGATTTGGTCAATAGATACATTTCAGAGATTATAATACATTTATCCTGTATGTGTATAAATGTCATAATTATGTGTGTCACTGCATGGCTCATTTTCAGACATGACAATGTGCCTTATTGTGTCACTTTGAAGCTGGAACGAACGTGAGAAAATAACAATCTTCTACCAAGAAGTCACTAGACAGTTCATTTTAGTAGATGCAGGGGGTGCTATCCTCCAACATATTAAAAGAAAATCATAAAACCTTTGATTACAAATGGATAAATACAAAAATATTACCAAGTAAGCATCTTAAAAACCTCCAGTAGCTACTGTACAACCAACCGGACCAAAGTGGCTTGAACTGAACCAACCGACAAGCCCTCTGATCTTACAAGTGGTGCCTGAGGGTGATGCAAGATGAAAGGGTCACCAAACATAATGCAGTGTTCATTATCCAGGGAGCACTAAAGTGCTACCTGGATAATATGTTTTTATTATTATATATCCATAATATATGGGGAGCATCATGTTTATTTGCTTATTTAGCATGATCACAGTTTTAAAAAGAGACTCAAATTACATCTCAATAAATCAAAAGTTCAGAATATAAACATTGGCAGTTTGTCTATCTACAATTCTATAATTACCTAAAAACAAAAAACGCATCTAAAATCCCCAACCAATAATCCGACACCCATATTCTGACCACATACTAACTCTATCCCCAAACCCTAACCCCGTAACCGCATGTGTGACGCCCGGGATTCGAACTCGGGTCTCCTGTATGAAAGTCCAATACCGCTAGACCAAAGGGATATATCCCTATATGGACCGGGGGAGACAGTAGACTTCTGAGGCCATCAGGCTAAAGATTCATACATAGTCTGGATGTTCGGTGGTGAGGTGACCACCGCTCCGGTGGTGAGGCGACCACCGCTCCGGTGGTGAGGTGACCACCGCTCCGGTGGTGAGGCGACCACCGCTCCGGTGGTGAGGAGGTGACTACCGCTCCGGTGGTGAGGTGACCACCGCTCCGGTGGTGAGCTGACCACCGCTCCGGTGGTGAGGTGACCACCGCTCCGGTGGTGAGCTGACCACCGCTCCGGTGGTGAGGTGACCACCGCTCCGGTGGTGAGCTGGAGCGGTGGCGGTGGTTTGCTCTTCACCGCGGCTCGTGACGTCATGTTGTAGTTTGGTGGTCACCTCACCACCGAAAACTCCAGACTATGAATAACACTTTAGGCTCTGAGCCACTCTGCTATACACTCACACCCCCCCCCCCCCCCCCCCCCCCCTTTGACCTCCTCCTCCCACAGGGAAACCCGATCCAGGTCACGGCACCAACGTAACGCCTGGGGATTCAAACTCGGGTCTCCCGCATGAAGGTCTAATATCTTAACCGCTAGACCAAAGGGATATCCCTGTGGACCGGTGGGAGACATTAGAATTTTAAGGCCATCAGGCAGATGGCTAACGCATGCACTAACGCATGCACACATAATAATGAGATTAGGGATTTCTTGAATCTCTCCATTCAGCATCTTGGCATGTGCAGTGCATGAGTTCCTTTAGCTGCACATACTGCACTGTATGAAGGAGGTGCATTAAAACAACTTAGATGAAACATCAAAAGCTGCTGTAAATAACTTTTAGTGACACATCTGTAAACTGACACTTCTGCTGGATGTTTCAGATTTCCACCTACAGTCATTTCCAATAATCAATGGCTATAATAGTTATCTCACAGTAAATACTATTGATCCTCATATGAGTCTGGGGACCAACAGATTGGGAAAACCCTCAATAAATTAGTAGGACTTGTTCAGTTCTGTGAAACTGTAGTGACATTTTTCTACATTGCTAATTGTTTCTTACACACTGCAGGCACAGGGTTAACAGTTTTGGACCATTATTGCAAGTGAAATACACTGTGGATATTAACCGCCTGTACTACCGATTCAGGTCTTGCATCACGTTGAGCGATGTACAGTAATGTCAACAGTGTACAGTAATGTGAACAGTGCCTGTCTGTACAGTATAATGCCATGGTACTGCTCAATACTCAGCCCAACAACTCTCAAACTTCTAGGAGGAAGGAGGAGTAATCTCAGCTTAACTGTGCCTTTTATAACTTCAGATGCATCACCAATCACCACTATAGCCCCTCCCATCCCATATAGAACGAACAGCTCCCCAACGTTCTCCAAATGACAGAGGAAAGGACATTATTGAACACCAATACGATAAAGCTGTCTGGTAACTTAATAGGGGCTGCTGAGTGTAGGGGCACTGTGGCCATCTTTGCACTGAGGCGATAATGAGAGTCATCATTCCCTCTTGGGTTGGAAGAGAAGGGCCTTCTCTGTGGAAAGTGTTGTGTACAGTAAACTGTGTGTGTGTGTGTGTGTGTGTGTGTGTGTGTGTGTGTGTGTGTGTGTGTGTGTGCGTGCATGCACAGATGCATGTGCACACACACACACGTAGTTTCTTCAGTCCAGTGAGGCCCAATAACCAAACAGAACAGTGCTTTAAGTGAAGCCACACAGTTAGCTGAGCTTCCACTGAAGACTGCCTCCTCTGCTCTGCTCTCGGAGAAATTCTATTCGTTAAATCATGCCAAAGACCAAATATTGACTTTGCGAGCCTGAGGGAGATGCAAAAGTTAGCCCGTTTCATTAATCATATCACGGATCCTAGAGGAATTATGTCGTTAGAGTATACAGCTCTCAAGTTAATGTATTCAGATTTACTTCACATCCAACAAACATTTGTTAAGAGGCAGATATACTGTAGTAACTGTACATTCATCTCCTTATACTAATTTTAATGAATGACGCGCCCACACACACACACACACACACACACACACACACACACACACACACACACACACACACACACACACACACACACACACACACACACACACACACACACACACACACACACACACACACACACACACACACACACACACACACAAATGTACCAGTAAGCCCATGCAGTAATGTACCAGTAGCCCTCATAAAACCCCTAGATCGGAATGAATTCCGTACTGGCCAGTGGCCCATATATGGAGCATGTCTTTACAGGGTTTGATGAGGTCAGTTCATCATGGAATGAATGAATGGAATGAATGAATTCTGTATTGGCCATAATAACCCATTCTGAACGGGAACCCATTTTGGTGTTAGCGTCATGTTATGCTTTAGCTATTGAAAAACAGCAGATCTACAAGCTCGTAGCGCGCCACCGAGTGGCGCGCTACGAGCTTGTAGGTCTGCTATTTTTAAAAAAATCGAAGAACGACTGACATTTTTTTAGAATCTGATCTCAGGTCAGAATGGGTTAATCAGACCAGTGTGTGTCCAGTGGAAACCTTGTATGAATCTGATCTCAGGTCAGAATGGGTTAATCAGACCAGTGTGTGTCCAGTGGAAACCTTGTATGAATCTGATCTCAGGTCAGAATGGGATAATTATACGGAGCCATGGGACGTGAGAAGCAGGTTTTCATAGTAAACTGCGACCTACAGTCGCAATTATCAAACAAATGATATGCTCCTCTATAAATGCATTGTATGGAACTAGCTTGTATTATTTCTCTTGATATAACCATGTGGGGAAAAGGAGGCAAAAGATCTCCCAAAAAAAAACCCACAGATTCCAAAAGTGTGCGAGGACTCTTTACATCTGCCTCGGTGCCGAATATGATTATGATCTATAAAGTAGCACTTAACCCATTCTGACCTGAGATCAGATTCATAACGAGGTTTCCACTGGACACACAACTGGTCTGATGAACCCATTCTGACCTGAGATCAGATTTAAAAAAAATGTCAGTCGTTCTTCGATTTTTCAAAAATAGCAGACCTACAAGCTCGTAGCGCGCCACTCGGTGGCGCGCTATGAGCTTGTAGATCTGCTATTTTTCAATAGCTAAAGCATAACATGATGCTAACACCAAAATGGGTTCCCGGTCAGAATGGGTTAACATTTCTGTCTTCTGTGACTAAAGCCTTGCCTATAACACGCTCATTCTGTTACAGCCAAACAACAACCTACTGTAAGTGCACCAAATGGAAATGTAAAATACATCAATGGAAGAGAGAAGAGAAACGCAAAAGGCAGCAACAAAGAGTGAAATGATTCTCACAAGTTGTTATTCAAAGAAGAGAGAAATCTCCCAGTGGATTCACTTCTATGTCCATATTATGCTAGAGCTCAAAAAACTCAGAGAAAACATCCGAGGTTCATCATTTTCTTGCAGGCTATTTTATTCCATACAGAAGAGTTCAAAGTCCACGAGGGGCTTCCCTAGGCAGTCTCTGTTTGGGCATTAGGGGAGGCTGTGAGCAACACGGAATCTTAGGCGCATTAGATATACCGACATCCCAGAATTGGTCTTTTTGAATAAATAAGCAAAAGATGAAAGCAATGCAAAGATTGGTTTCTTCTAAATAAAGGAATGCCATGCAGCGACTGTAACTATAAGCCTGTGCATGTGTAGAGAAATGGACCATCCCAGGCCTGGAATTCAATGTGCAATTTGTATAAGAGCTTTTACAGTTTGCAAAGAATTTCAACATTCTGGAAGGGGAAGATTAAATTATAACTATTGTAACTATAATGGAGAGGGAGAAGTTATGTGTGAGACTCCTGGTTCTCAAGAACAGAGTTGTTTTCGTCGACTAAAACCAAGACGAAAAATGTCCGTCGACTACCTATTTTCACTGACAAAAACAAATGGAAACTGAATGAAAACTAAGCTACGATGACTAAAACTAAGACTAAATATGCTGACAACTTTGTCGACAAACTAGACTAAAATGTTAGGAAGGGACTAGTGGACAAGAGATCCAGTATAAGTCATTTTACACTTGGTTGCATGCTGAAAATAGCTGATCTACAAGCTCACAACGCGTTGCGTGTAAAAACACTCATTACGACGGCATCAAGACCCAAAAACCTAAATCAACTGTAGATTTAGTCGACTAAAACTAGACTAACACTAAGACATTCCAGGTGACTAAACTAAATGAAGTTTCAGTCCAAAGACTAAATGACTAAACTAAAATAGAAATTTGCTGCCAAAAACAACACTGCTCAAGAAGCCCTTTCCCTGTTGATATACGTAGTTAACCATACCTTCACAGTATAAATACAAAATAACATCATTAACAATCACTAGCGTGCTAACACAGGAATGCAAACAAACCCTCCCTAAAGACGAACAGGCCCTGTGTTTCTAAAGTTTGGAGGTATAATGAGACAAAAACATATCACTCTAGTGAAACTTTAACATTATATAGGCAGAATAAAGGTAGTATACAGACATAATCAAGCCATGCACAGATTGATGGAAACGATGAAATCATGATAAAACCCACAAATTCACCAGATTTCAAAACCTGTTGAAATGTGATATGAATCTGGCTTTATACTGAACTGATGAAAGGATGGAATCAATGCTGTGGTAATAATTATAGTTTTTGTTCTTTGGTTCTTTCTTTAGAAACAGGACCGTTAGTACTCACTAAAGGGGTGCATGGGGTCCAATATTGAGTAGAAACAGGACCGTTAGATGTACTCACTAAAGGGGTGCACGGGGTCCAATATTCAGTAGAAACAGGAGCATTAGTAGTACTCACTAAAGGGGTGCACGGGGTCCAATACTCAGGGTTCTGCAGCTCGGCTCGGGGACGCAGGTCCAGATATTCAGGGTTCAGTTCAGTTCTTGCTCGAGTTAATGTTCCCTTCATGGAGGATTAAAAAAAGGCCATTATTAGCATCACTCTTTGAGCTGTTTGTCAACTACCATCACTAATTCATGTAAATGGTAATCAACGATGAATATAACAACCTCAAATTGGGATAATATGATATCCCATATAGTTAAATAATGCAGTTACTTGTGGAAAATGGAAAATATTGTAATGTTTCTGTAAATGTCATAATAACACATCATAGTGCAAAGCTTTTTCTTCATAAATGTACAAATGACAATTGATTTCAGCATGAAAACAAGTCTTCAGTAGAACTCAAATCAGTACAGTACATTAACAAAACTATTAAAGGACCACTTCACCACTTTTCAACCCATCTTCATATAATAGGTCCTCACTAATAATCTTGACATTTTTGTCTGTGTCTCATAGGAGGGCTGTGGGCAGTTCAGAAACCATATTCCAGTGACATCATCGATGGGGAATACAAGCTAATAAAAACTGCAAGCCATTTCTAGTCCTGAAAATTGTGCCATTTTATCATGATTATTAGTGAGGACCTACGTTACTACAGTACGTATTATATGAAGATAGGTTGAAAAGTGGTGAAGTGGTCCTTTAACCCATTCTGACCGGGAACCCATTTTGGTGTTAGCATCATGTTATGCTTTAGCTATTGAAAAATAGCAGATCTACAAGCTCATAGCGCGCCACCGAGTGGCGCGCTACGAGCTTGTAGGTCTGCTATTTTGAAAAATCGAAGAACGACTGACATTTTTAGAATCTGATCTCAGGTCAGAATGGGTTATAATCAGACCAGTGTGTGTCCAGTGGAAACCTCGCATGAATCTGATCTCAGGTCAGAATGGGTTAAGTGTTTCAAGGGGTGGGGGGGGGGGGGGGGTCTACGGTAAAAAAATCCATTAGAAAGAGATAATGAGATCATTCAATTGAAAACAAGGGGAGAAAAAAAATATATATACCAAATTTTGCACAGAAAAAGATATGTGTACAGTAAGAGCCTGTTGGGGAAATTGATATTCTATAAGCACAGGAAAAAATCCAGTTTTTCTCAGTATATTCTTTGAGCCCCCCCCCCGCCCCGCCCCCGCTGGCATAAATGACAAGCAAAATGGAATGGACTGAATGTGCTATGAGGCCCACCGGGTCCATGATGTATACTGTAATTATCTGCTGATTCTTAACCCATTCTGACCTGAGATCAGATTCATACGAGGTTTCCGCTGGACAACACACGGTCTGATGAACCCATTCTGACCCGAGATCAGATTCTAAAAAATGTCAGTCGATTTTTCAAAAAATAGCAGACCTACAAGCTCGTAGCGCGCCACTCGGTGGCGCGCTATGAGCTTGTAGATCTGCTGTTTTTCAATAGCTAAAGCACGACATGATGCTAGCACCAAAACGGGTTCCCGTTCAGAATGGGTTAACCCATTTAGGCCTGAAAAATAAGTCTTCTAAATCCTGACAGTTTTCTGAAATACCTCATGTTTCTAGGCCTATATCACTCAATATTTCATGTCAAGGACCCCAAAAATGATCTGTATAATTGGCCTCCATCTGAAAATATGTTGTTGTTCCAGGGACCTCCTCCCCAGAAGCAAAGATTTGAGTTAAAAAAACGTTTGTTCTGAAAAAATATATTCCAAATTTGAGGCACATTTTCATGATTTTTCAAAAATAGCAGATCGACCTACAAGCTCGTAGCGCGCCACTCGGTGGCGCGCTACGAGCTTGTAGGTCTGCTATTTTTTCAATAGCTAAAGCATAACATACATAATACTACCACCAAAAGGGGTTCCCGCCCAAAAGGGGTTAAAATGGCTGTGTGTAATGAGGCTATGGCTGCATGAAGCCCTAGGAATAAATCACTGTCTTTAACCCATTCTGACCGGGCACCCATTTTGGTGTTGGCATCATGTTATGCTTTAGCTATTGAAAAATAGCAGATCTACAAGCTCATATCGCGCCACCGAGTGGCGCGATACGAGCTTGTAGGTCTGCTATTTTTGAAAATCGAAGAACGACTGACATTTTTATAATCTGATCTCAGGTCAGAATGGGTTAATTTAGACCAGTGTGTGTCCAGTGGAAACCTCGTATGAATCTGATCTCAGGTCAGAATGGGTTAACTGACTTCCATGATGACCAACAACAAAACACGGACCCAAATGGTGCAGAGGAGGGGAGCGGAGGGGAGTTATCTGGCTGTGACACCCAACAGGACCCATAGCTCTGTGCCGCTTATCAGTCAAGGCCACATTGTTAACCAACCATGCTTGAGACATTTATCTGTCCCCTAAAAATTAGTCGAGTGGCTTGTACTAATTTCCATTTTTTCCCCCCCAGTCGTCTGTTTATATAAAGCGATGCCCCGGTCGGCACTTCTTCGTCCACCCAAATTCATTTGATTATCGTTGGTCCAGGTGAAGACCTTTCACTGACTGATATGTTCATGTATTAAGCTTAACTTTGTTGGTTGGCAACCGGCCAAAACTGCCCTCCCTCAGTCTGTTGTGGTTGGCAATTATAGCATGTAGCCCAAACTGACTCCCATCGCCTGGCCGCGCCCCCACAGGTCACAGATATGCATGAACAAATTTATGAGCACACACACACACTCACACAAACTATTCGGTTTCGGTCCGAATAGGCAGAAAATATATATATCACCGAATAGTGTATGCAATTAATGCATTCAAAAGAGCTGAATAAATGTTTTATGGGACCAATAATAGTGATTATTATTTAAGTCAAGTGTTGCCATAACCATTTATTTTGCCATAAATCAGTGAATTGTAATCGAGTGCGATTGGAAGCGAAGCGAAACCCCTGTTTTTGCTCGGAGTAGAATGCGGTTCTTTGATACGCATTAGGATTCGAATGAACCTTCACACCTGCCAAACGAAGTGCACTTCATTCTGACAATGCGCAGCAGGATTCGTTTTAATCGCAGCAAAGCTTTCTGGTGTGAATTAATGTCACCCAAGTCACTAAGGTGACTCTCTCATGTGCAGCTCTGTGTGGGACTAAGTCACTAAGTGGTCCTATCCCCCCCCCCCCCCCATGAGACTTACAAATCCCAAATGTTTATAAACAAATCCCAAAATGTTTATAAACAAATCACAAATGTTTATAAACAAATCCCAAAATGTTTATAAACAAATCACAAATGTTTATAAACAAATACCAAAATGTTTATAAACAAATCCCAAAACCCATGAGACTTGGTCCTACCCCCCCGACCATGAGTCTTACTACAGGTCAACTGGTAGTGGTCCTACCCCCCCCCCCATGAGACTTACAAATCCCAAATGTTTATAAACAAATCCCAAATGTTTGTAAACAAATCCCAAATGTTTATAAACAAATCCCAAATGTTTATAAACAAATACCAAAATGTTTATAAACAAATCCCAAATCCCATGAGACTTGGTCCTACCCCCCCGACCATGAGACATACTACAGGTCTACTGGTAGTGGTCCTACCCCCCCCACCCTGTTTTTGGAGCTCGCTACATTTACAACGTTTCCGTATATATAAACATTCGGAATTCAAATATAAAGTACTCACAATTTGTCCCACGGGTGTTAGTTAGTTACAGCTCCAGCGATTAGAATTGCTGCATCCCCCGTTGTTTAATAAAAAGCATTTTTGTGCGAGCGCCCCGGCTACTTTTTTCAAACGGGGTTCGTTTGGGAAATCCACAGTTGCACACCGGGAGCGCACTCGCCTATTAGTCTGTATTGGCAGGGCGGTCAGCGTATCTATATCGAACACACCGAGTGCCACGCTCCTCCCGACCGATAGGGGCGCGTAGTTGAAAGCCAATGGCAAAATAACAGCTCGGATAAAAATGCTTTTTATTAAACAACGCAGGATGCAGAAATTCTAATCGCTGGAGCTGCAACTAACTAACACCCGTGGGACAAATTGTGAGTACTTTATATTTGAATTCCGAATGTTTATATATACAAAAACAGGGTGCAGTAACCATGGCTATCTCTTACCTAGCCTCAAGTGAGACTGAACTGCCTCCACCTGCAACAATCCTGCTCTTAAACAGGTGGGGCAACCCATCCTCTAATTAAGTAAGTGGTCATTAATTAACTCACCACACGGCTAACTAAGCCCATGAGTAATTATTCAACATAACTATATACCTTAAAGGAATACTAGATATACAAACACTCAACTATTTCAACAGGTCCAATTCATTTAGAGAACCTAAATAACATAAATAAGACCAAACAGAAGAAACACCCCTCCTCCTCGACAGTACTTCTTGGCACGCTCCAATCTAGAGAGAGGAGTGGCAGAACTGCAGAGGAGAGACAGGTGACAGACAATAGACAGACCAATGCAACTTCAGTGTCAATAAATACAAATAAACATTTAAAACTCGTTCAACCATTGTGCTTCAAACTGTACACAACAGACTGCAACAGACTAGTCACTATAGCACATTAATCGGCCAAACAGCCGACATCTTTTGTGTTCGCATGTTTAGAGGAGCTACCATGCAATAACGCTCCATACCAGGTTGTGGCAGTAGAGAGTGGAGAGTTTGAAAATGTAAAAACAACAACAACAACAAATAATAATAATAATAATCTGCATAATTGCCGAAGCAATGTTGTCAAAAAGTTTCCAAAGATGATATATATTAATACGTGAATATGAATAAGTGTATAGTGTACTGACAATCACATTATAATACCCCTCGATGCAAAACCTCATTCAGGAGTAAGAAAATAAAATACAGTCCACCACACCTCAATGCTGGAGAAACCCGAGGCAATGCATCGCAGGTTTCAGTGCTGTAGTTTCATGCCTGTTAGTAGGCTTGTTAACGTACATCAAATGAAAAAAAACACTACACTCTTTGACTCCCATGCAGAAAGACTCAAATTTAGGCATTTAACCCATTCTGACCTGAGATCAGATTCATACGAGGTTTCCACTGCCTGGGACACACACTGGTCTGATTAACGCATTCTGACCTGAGATCAGATTCTAAAAATGTCAGTCGTTCTTCGTTCTTTAAAAAAAAATAGCAGACCTACAAGCTCGTAGCGCGCCACTCGGTGGCGCGCTATGAGATTGTAGATCTGCTATTTTTCAATAGCTAAAGCATAACATGATGCCAACACCAAAAGGGGTTCCCGTTCAGAATGGGTTAAATCAGTGATGTCACACGCACGCGCATACGAGCGCGCGCGCACACACGCACACACACACACGCACGCACACAGTTGGCTTGACTAAGCCATTTTGTGCAGGATTTGAATGCGGTTGCATTTTGTTCTCAGAACGTGTAGTGTGTAGTTTTACCAAGCAGACACACAGAGACAGTACTATAGCTTCAAAGTGTAGTTTGCCCTGAATCTATCGGAGACAGGAAGAGAGAGGAGAGAGGTGTGCTCCCTCTGTCATACATATGCATTTTACTGCAGATCTGGCAAAAACATAAGGTGTGCATATTATTCCATTCTGGGCGGGAACCCATTTTTGTGTTAGCATCATGTCGTGCTTTAGCTATTGAAAAATAGCAGATCTACAAGCTCGTAGCGCGCCACCGAGTGGCGAGCTACGAGCTTGTAGGTCTGCTATTTTTGAAAGATCGAAGAGCGACTAACAGACATTTTTTTTATCTGATCTCAGGTCAGAATAAAAACTGTCAGGATGTAGAAGACATTTTTAGAATCTGATCTCAGGTCAGAATCGGTTATAATAGCTCACTGAAGAAATAAAGCATTCACGAAACGATGCTGCATGCTGAAGTTCCACATTACTGAAACATTTTGCGAAAAAGCAAATTATATCGTGAGCTTATTTTCTCGGTGTGCAGATATTTTCCCCCTCTTCCAGTCATTATCCTCCCGCTCCTGAACCCATTTGGGTTGGACGAGTACGGAGTACTCCTCCAGTTAACCTTTTTTCAGATATTATAATAGCGCACAATTATCTGAGTTCTATTCACATACTGTACCGGTAACAGCTGGTTCTTCCAATATGAACAGAATAAAAAGGGAAAGAATGTGTATTTTATGGACTTGCATAATAATATTGTACGTTTGTCTCCTCAATGAAACCCTTTCATGTCTTCCGTAGAAGCACAATGGAAGCAGAGAGAGGTTGTGACTGAGAGCAGATCCATTATTAGTTTTAGCGTTTTGGGTAAATTCACTTTAGTAAAGTACTGTAGCTAGTTTAGTAAAGTACTGTAGCTAGTTTAGTGAAGTACTGTAGCTAGTTTAGTGAAGTACTGTAGCTAGTTCCATGCAGATGGATTCTGGTATGCATTATCTGACCATGAGCCCAAAGTTCTGTGCTTGATTTCTACAAAATGTCTTCTAAATCCTGACAGTTTTCTCGAAAAACCCCATGTTTCTAATGTCAGTCGTTCTCAAACATTTTCATGTCAAGGACCCCCAAGATTATATGTAATTGGCCGCCGAACCCTCATCTGAAAATATGTTGTTCCAATGTGTGAATAATTGCAAAACAAATTAATTCACGATGAATTAAGTATTTTACTCATGCTTAATAATGCTCTAATGCTTAATAGTGTATAGTTATTATAAAGTACCTATCTTTTTTTTACATTTTGAATCTCAAACAAAGTATGTGGAGTAAAATCCTCAGCTTTCAGTGACATCTTAAACAACATACAGATGCAGATCAGCCAACGACTGCTTACATAACCAGCCAAACAAATGAGTGCTGCATAATTAGCCCATGGCAATATTTCAATATGGGATTTTGAGGAAAAGTAAAGATGGAATAATGTTCTTATAAACATCAGCAAGGGGGCCAATGGAACAGCACAAGTAACTTAAGGTCACGGCCACATATACAGTCTGCCAATAGTGATAAAACATATACAGAGTTATAAAGGTGGTAGGCTTCACTCACACCTGCACAACAATCTGTTGTGCAGGTGTGAGCGAAGCCTACCACCGTCCTCGATGCATGAGACTTGTTGACTGATGCAAGCTCCCAATTCATTTCCAATGGGAGTTTGACACAACATTTTTGTTGTATGAGGGGGAGGGGGAGCCTTAGGCCTGACTCACACCTTTCGATCTGGCATACAACATCGATGCATGCTATAGATGTATGAGACTTGTTTACTGATGCAAGCTCCCAATGCATTTCCAATGGAAGTCACATGGTTTGACACAACATTTTTGTTGTACGGCTTTCGGCTGTGTTTCGACTGCCCCCGTCCCTCCCCCCATACAACACAAATGTTGTGTCAAACCATGTGACTCCCATTGGAAATTAATTGCGAGCTTGCATCAGTCAATAGGTCTCATGCATCAATCTGTTGTGAAGGTGTGAGTCAGGCCTTATAGTCTGTTCTAGTCTGTTGCAATCTGTTGCAGTATGTGTACAGTTTGAAGTAGCAGAAAGTAGTCTGAATTCTGTACTAGTAAAAGGTGGCAGTGGCACGGCAACATAAAACAATCATGAAATGCTGTCTACGTGCGTGTGCACACAGACACACAATTATGAATTGTTATTGACGAGGAGAACTGCAGTCCTCGCCATCATCATAACACAGACATCAGAGAGACTAGGGAAGTAAAAGAGATCAATGGAACCTTGACTCTAAAATGAAAGATCAAAGTAGACGTGCTGAGAGTTTCAGTTCATGACTTAACCCAGCTGTTGTTCTTCTTGGAGTCAGTAACTCCCATATGTTCTGATCTGGAGTCAGTAACTGCCATATGCTATCTGTAGACTAGATGCCTCTCTCAGGTTTGTGTCTCAGATACTGATCTGGAGTCAGTAACTGCCATATGCCATCTGTAGAGATGTCTCTGTCAGGTTTGTGTCTCAGATACTGATCTGGAGTCAGTATAACTGCCATATGCTATCTGTAGAGATGCCTCTGTCAGGTTTGTGTCTCAGATACTGATCTGGAGTCAGTAACTGCCATATGCTATCTGTAGAGATGTCTCTGTCAGGTTTGTGTCTCAGATACTGATCTGTGTCATTTATGGTAAGATTATGTTGTGGTAAATATGACTCATATGCCCATTGGGGAACTATATCCTCTTGATTGTCAACATTAAACCGTTTAACCGACCCTGGACGGGAACCGCTTTTGGTGTTTTAACTATAAGCATTATGTTATACTTTAGCTATTTTTGAAGAATCGTGAAAATGTGGCAAAAAATCTATATATAATATATTTTCTTTCCGAGCGAAGGGGGGGGGGGGGGGGGGGGGGGTGTGGGGCTGAACATATTTTCAGATGGGGCTCGGCGGCCAATTACATATAATTCTGGGGGTCCTTGACATGAAAATGTTTGAGAACCATACTGACATAGAAATAGAAACATGAGGTTTTTCAGAAAACTGTCAGGATTTACAAGACATTATTTTATAGAATCGTCCACAGGTCCAAACGGGTTAAAATAAGCAATCTGCTAACAGGAATTCATTGAATTGATTTGATTGGAGAATCAATGGAGTCCGTCTGTCAGTTCAGTTTGCCTGTGGGTGAAGTTGGCGCGGTTAGCGGTTAGCCCATTCTGACCTGAGATCAGATTCATACGAGGTTTCCACTGGACTACACACTGGTCTGATTAACCCATTCTGACCTGAGATCAGATTCTAAAAAATGTCAGTCGTTCTTCGATTTTTCAAAAAATAGCAGACCTACAAGCTCATAGCGCGCCACTCGGTGGCGCGCTATGAGCTTGTAGATCTGCTATTTTTCAATATCTAAAGCATAACATGATGCTAACACCAAAATGGGTTCCCGTTCAGAATGGGTTAGAGTATGATGCGTCTGTCAGACTCAGATGTAAAAGATAAGGGTGACACGCTGCCTGCTGCTATAATTTCATCATTTGGCGGATTTAGAATTCGGGGTGATGTTTTTATTTTTTCATTTTTTTTGTACGCTGGAAGCTAAAATGATTCATAAATTGCTGGAGCGCGTTTTATACTTTTATACGAACGTAATGTCGACATCATTTTAACCCATTCTGAACGGGAACCCATTTTGGTGCTAGCATCATGTTATGCTTTAGCTATTTAAAAATAGCAGATCTACAAGCTCATAGCGCGCCACCGAGTGGCGCGCTACGAGCTTGTAGGTCTGCTATTTTTGAAAAATCGAAGAACGACTGACATTTTTTAGAATCTGATCTCAGGTCAGAATGGGTTAATCAGACCAGTGTGTGTCCAGTGGAAACCTCGTATGAATCTGATCTCAGGTCAGAATGGGTTAAGCCATGGGGGCCTGTTGATCATGATCAGACGACCATGTGCTAGCCAATAGCGATCCATCACGTTGATTGGGACCAATGCCAATCCTTGGATATTGGCTTCCCTATAGATCCCACATCCATCTGGATGATAGTTACAGTCTGTTGATCCAAAGCCACTAAAAACAGCTTTCTGATGCATGTTCGTTTGTGTGACCTTGTTGTTCATGCTGTGTTTACAAGTGCTTTCTTTAGGATTGTCTCTCATTTCCATATGCCTTTTTTTATTACAGTTATTATTATTATTATTATTATTATTATTATTAATTTATTTTATTATAAAACGTCTTATTATACATCTTTAACCCATTTAGACCTGGGAAAATGGCTTCTAAATCCTAATAGTTTACTGGAAAAACGTCAGTTTCTATGTCAGTGGTGCTCAACCTTTTTCATGTCAAGGACCCCCGGAATTGTCTGAATTTGGCTGCGGACCCCCATCTGAAAATATGTTGTTCCAGGGACACCCCCCCCCCCCCCCCCATAAGCAAAGATATGAGTTAAAAACTTTCGCTCTGAAAGAATATATTTAAAGATTTGCGTCACACGATTTTTCAAAAACAGCAGACCTATACAAGCTCGTAGCGCGCCTATGAGCTTATAGATCTGCTATTTTTCAATAGCTAAATTATAACAATGTTTAAAACACCCAAAGGGGCGCCTGGGCAGTGGCTCAGCGGTCCATGAGGCACCATGGCTGGTATAATCCAGTCTGGCAGCAGTGTGCCGCGGGTTCGACTCCCGATCCCGACGGCCTTTACTGCATGATGTCACCCTCCATGAAAAAGATATAAAATAAAAAAACTTTAAAAACACCAAAAGGGGTTTTTCCTGCACAAAATGGGTTAATATCATCTACTGTACATGTCTGTCATCCATCTATTAACCCATTCTGACCTGAGATCAGATTCTAAAAATGTCTTCTATACATCCTGACAGTGTTCTGAAAAAGCTATGTTTCTATGTCAGTCGTTCTTCGACTGACATAGAATCTGAGATCAGATTCTAATCCTGACAGTTTTCTGAAAAAGCTATGTTTCTATGTCAGTCGTTCTTCGACTGACATAGAATCTGAGATCAGATTCTAAAAATGTCAGTCGTTCTTAGATTTTTCAAAAATAGCAGACCTACAAGCTCATAGCGCGCCACTCGGTGGCGCGCTATGAGCTTGTAGATCTGCTATTTTTTTCAATAGCTATAAAGCATAGCATAATGCTAACACCACCAACAGGGGTTTTCCTGCCCAAAAAGGCTTAAACGGGTATAACATTCCCCGCTAACAGACCAGAGCGATGATGAGATGATTGATTGGCGTCCCCACCATACATCACGCGTGACGACACCGTACATCACGCGTGACGACGATCGAGCACTGTACGAGAAGAAGTGGCAAACATTATAATTTATCATCTATCACTTCTACGGGATCAGAAGAATGGCTACAGGGGAAGGGAAGGCCTGGGCTGTACAGTAGTGTGATACTGTCAGCGTCTGACAACAGAAATGAGCCTCCATGAATAAAATGGGTTATTGAGTTTGATTGAGGGCTGGCTGGTTGCTGCTATATAGCCCCAGATTCCATGTGCTCTTATAACCCATTCTGACCTGAGATCAGATTCTAAAAATGTCTTCTTCGTCAGTCGTTCTTCGACTTTTAAAAAAATAGCAGACCTACAAGCTCATAGCGCGCCACTCGGTGGTGCGCTACGAGCTTGTAGATCTGCTATTTTTCAATAGCTAAAGCACGACATGATGCTAATACCAAAATGGGTTCCCGGGCAAAATGGGATAAATTGCATTTCAGATGAGGGATGCACGGACGGAATCGTATGGGCTGTCATTATTGTACTGTATATGCCTTACATATACTTCTATACGCTATATGGCAGGGTATGAGATCAGCATCAATGCACTCATCAGTATACTGTCTTTGAAAATAATAATGCAAAATTCTTTGACAACACACCGGAATATGCACGTAGAGAAACACGGACGGACGGACGGACGGACGCAACCATTGTAACAAAGCACGGTGCGGAAAAGCACCTTTCAGTGTTTTAACACATTTTACGCGGTGAACCCCTTTTGGTGTTAGCATCATGTTATGCTTTAGCTATTGAAAAATAGCAGATCTACAAGCTCATAGCGCGCCACCGAGTGGCGCGCTACGAGCTTGTAGGTCTGCTATTTGACATAGACGACTGACATAGAAACATAGCTTTTTCAGAACACTGTCAGGATGTAGAAGACATTTATAGAATCTGATCTCAGGTCAGAATGCGTTACAATGAAGCATTCCTTCCTGGTGCATTCAGGGCCATTACAGAGACGACATACTGACAGGTTTTGTCTGATCTGTTAACGGTGAACTGGGTTCACTAAATCTGTACATCATGGCAGAGGACTTTTTGTACCAGTTCTCTGTGGAGACGTGTGGAAGCTTCAGTAGTGAACTTGTTTTTTATACAGTGGACTGTGAAGATTTCTCATAAGGGGATAGAATAGAACGCACTCTCTAATTAGCTTCACCATTAGACTATAAGACCTGCCAAGTGTTCCAAAGCCACTGCAGTTCCTTTTTGGTTAGCCTTTAATTACCTCAAAGAGTGTATATATTTTTTTAATATATTTTTTATCCCACGATTTTGTAACCCATTTTTCACCCCTGTGTCAATCATCTATTGTGAGCCTGGGCTCTACACACCCTCCACCAACCTAGTCCCCATATATGGGGGACAAGGGGAGACCAACCTAGTCCCCATATATGGGGGACAAGGGGAGAGCAAAGGACCTGAACTCATGCTTCCTTCATGCCTGAGTGTCCAAGTTGCTCCTTTACAACCTGACAGGGGGGAGTTTCCCTGGTTGGACGTATAGCGCGTGGAAGGAACACGTTATTCCAACCAGTTCCTTTCCCCCTCCATCAGGCGAAAAATCGTGAAAATGTGCCTCAAATCTTTGAATATATATTGAAAAGAGTGAACATTTTAACTCAAATCTTTGCTTCTGGGGGGGGGGGTCCCTGGAACAACATATTTGGGGGGGGGGTGCAGAGGCATATTACATATACTTTTTGGGGTCCTTGACGTGAAATTTTGAGCACCACTGATGCAGAAACATAAGATTTTTCAGAAAACTGTCAGGATTTACAGTAGAAGACATTTTTTAAATGTCGATATCAGGCCAAAATGGGTTATAAAGCAGCCCCGAAAGCTATACTTTATATTATCAGTGTGGGAATTGGTGGTGGAGCTCTGTTTCTGGGTCCTGGGACGAGGCCCAGGTTCTTACCAGTTTCTGGGAAGATCCTGGGCCTCATCCTAGGACATTACGAGACTTCCACAGAGGCACCACCACTGAGTGCTGCTTGTATCACTGCCTCATGCCGTGCCTGGCATGGGGAACTGCAGCTAAACGCTGCAGCCAAAAACAGAATCTGTGGATTTTTGAGCTTCCCTCCATCAGCCAGGACAGTCATATATACACCAATCACTGTGTCAGTCAGTATAAAACCTGTAGGATTACCAAAGGACCCCGACCACCCTCAAACCATGGAGATAAAACCCGTAGGATTACCAAAGGACCCCGGCCACCCCAAAACCATGGAGATAAAACCCGTAGGATTACCAAAGGACCCCGGCCACCCTCAAACCATGGAGATAAAACCCGTAGGATTACCAAAGGACCCCGGCCACCCCAAAACCATGGAGATAAAACCCGTAGGATTACCAAAGGACCCCGGCCACCCCCAAACCATGGAGATAAAACCCGTAGGATTACCAAAGGACCCCGGCCACCCTCAAACCATGGAGATAAAACCCGTAGGATTACCAAAGGACCCCGGCCACCCCCAAACCATGGAGATAAAACCCGTAGGATTACCAAAGGACCCCGGCCACCCTCAAACCATGGAGATAAAACCCGTAGGATTACCAAAGGACCCCGGCCACCCTCAAACCATGGAGATAAAACCCGTAGGATTACCAAAGGACCCCGACCACCCTCAAACCATGGAGATAAAACCCGTAGGATTACCAAAGGACCCGGGCCACCCCAAAACCATGGAGATAAAACCCGTAGGATTACCAAAGGACCCCGGCCACCCCAAAACCATGGAGATAAAACCCGTAGGATTACCAAAGGACCCCGGCCACCCCAAAACCATGGAGATAAAACCCGTAGGATTACCAAAGGACCCCGGCCACCCTCAAACCATGGAGATTAAACCCGTAGGATTACCAAAGGACCCCGACCACCCCAAAACCATGGAGATAAAACCCGTAGGATTACCAAAGGACCCCGGCCACCCTCAAACCATGGAGATAAAACCCGTAGGATTACCAAAGGACCCCGGCCACCCTCAAACCATGGAGATAAAACCTGTAGGATTACCAAGGACCCCGACCACCCCAAAACCATGGAGATAAAACCCGTAGGATTACCAAAGGACCCCGACCACCCCAAAACCATGGAGATAAAACCCGTAGGATTACCGAGGACCCCGGCCACCCCAAAACCATGGAGCTGGTGCAGCTGCTACCATCTGGCATCAGCCTCAAGACCTGAACCCAGCAGGCACTGGAACAGATATTTATACCAGGCAACTACAGTAAGGCTTATGAACAACAGACACTAAAGGCTTGCTGCCTATACGCCTACTACACATGTACTGTATGTATGCAAGCATGCAAAACACGCCACGCACACGCAGAGGCAGTTGTGCATACACAATCACACATAAATGATCAAACAACTTCATACTCGTGTGCAGTTGTGTGCACGTGTATTGAGGCAGCACATACACACACACACTACTATATTATTTAAACACATCTCACACATGCAGGCACCAGGCCAACACTTTACATTATAATTTGGATTATAATTGTACACAGTACACACTATTGTTGCTACACACTGTCGATGAGCTGAAAGAAACCTGTATATGAATAAAATAAAATGTTGAACCTTCAATCCTGGCTCCTTCAAAAATTAGACCATACTTGAAAATCATGGGAGACAAAATGTAAATAGTGTTCATCACACTGCCTTATTGTACAGTGAGGACTTACTGTGACTGAGTGCACAAGATGCTGCCAAAAGACCTTTGCCAACATCATCAGCAGAAATACTTAGTATATGCAGAAAGACAGCATTATGGCACGGCTCACAGATTCATATATGAAGACCATTTAAGACACTAAAAAGCAGAATTGCCCGCCAACATCCAGACAATGCAAATCACACAATATGCCGATCTAAAAACATGAACTTTAGGAAGGGACTAGTGGACAAGAGATCCACTATAAGTCATTTTACTCTTGGTTGCATGCTGAACATAGCTGATCTACAAGCTTGTAGATCGGCTATTTTCAGCAAGTGTAAAAACACTAATTACGACGGCATCAAGACCCAACCAAAATACATTTTAGTCAACTAAATCACCTGTAGATTTAGTCGACTGAAACTAGACTAACACCAAGACATTTCCAGGTGACTAAAATGTGACTAAAACTAAATGAAGTTTCAGTCCAAAGACTAAATGACTAAACTAAAAATAGAAATTTGCTGCCAAAAACAACACTGGCTGTGTCTCACCGCTCCAGTAAGAGATGGGTCAAATGCAGGAGAACACATTTCCCATACAAACAGCAATGTATATACATGTAACAAATCATATCTTACAAACAAACACATGCTGACATTTTTAATAAGGAAAGTTAATACCCTACCCCTAAATATATAAGTAAATAAATAGAAAATACATAAAACATAAAGTGCTTTCACAGGTGCTCGTAAGGTCGTAATGGGATGAGCAATGTCCCCCTCCTGCACGCTGCTTATCCCATTCTGACCCGAGATCAGATTCATACGAGGTTTCCACTGGACACACACTAGGTCTGATTAACCCATTCTGACCTGAGATCAGATTCATACGAGGTTTCCACTGGACACACACTAGGTCTGATTAACCCATTCTGACCCGAGATCAGATTCTAAAAAATGTCAGTCGTTCTTCGATTTTTCAAAAAATAGCAGACCTACAAGCTCATAGCGCGCCACTCGGTGGCGCGCTATGAGCTTGTAGATCTGCTATTTTTCAATAGCTAAAGCATAACATGATGCTAACACCAAAATGGGTTCCCGTTCAGAATGGGTTATTATTGGTAGCAGTAGACGTAGTAGAAGTGACACTATATATTTTAGCGATGTTTTATATCCCATGGACATAGATGGAGTATGAAGTTTCATGGTGACAGGCAGGCGGGGGGGAGACTGAAGTAAAAATGGCAATTAACCAAATGGCTATGAAAGAATCCACTTGATCCAATCATCTTAGCAGATGTGTTGTGCTATAACCCATGTTGACCTGAGATCAGATTAAAAAAAAAAAAGTATTCTACTGTACATCCTGACAGTTTTCTGAAAAAGCTACGTTTCTATATGTCAGTCGTTCTTCGATTTTTTTCCAAAAATAGCAGACCTATATACACGCTCGTAGCGCGCCACTCGGTGGCGCGCTACGAGCTTGTAGATCTGCTGATTTTTCAATAGCTATAAAGCATAACATAATGCTCAGTCAAACATCAAAAGGGGCTCCCGGGCCAAAATGGGATAATATACAGCCGTGAGCTTATTCCACTTACGGTAGCATTAATAGTTAACAGTACAGTAAAAATCAATCAGGGCCATATTATCTGGCTTGTCTCTTTGGAAATCCCCCCACTATGTGCTAATATATGGCGGCCATAATCTGCCTTTGCTAGCTCTGCTGTCTCCGCGGCAGGCAGCGAGTGGCGGGCTGACTTACAACCTGCACTATACTGTGGTAATGCAAATGAACTCATAACCCATTCTGTGCGGGAACCCCTTTTGGTGTTATAGCATTATGTTATGCTTTAGCTATTGAAAAATAGCAGATCTACAAGCTCATAGCGCGCCACCGAGTGGTGTGCTAGGAGCTTGTAGGTCTGCTGTTTTAGAAAAAAATCGAAGAACGACTGACATAGAAACATAGCTTTTTCAGAAAACTGTCAGGATGTAGAAGGACATTTTTAGAATCTGATCTCAGGTCAGAATGAAAACTGTTAGGATGTAGAAGACATTTATAGAATCTGATCTCAGGTCAGAATGAAAACTGTCAGGATGTAGAAGACATTTTTAGAATCTGATCTCAGGTCAGAATGGGATAAAGTGGCCCGGTGCGCTGTGTGGGGGGATTTCCCTCTGGACCTTTCACTGAGCTCAGCTCAGCGCTGTTCTGTTGTCAGTCCATTACCGCCCCAAGTCCGTCTCCAGCTCAAACCCAAATCCCTTGACTTTGTTGCTCGCTCTTTACATAAATGGTAAAATGGTGCATTTATAAATATAGCACCTTTATATCCAAGGTGCTTTACATAGATTGTGCATCAATTCACTCATTCACACACACATTCATATTCATACACCGATGGCGGCAGAAACCAATGCCATGCAAGGCACCAACCAGCTATTTTTCTTGAAAGTCTTGAAAATGTGGTGCAAATCTTTGAATAATATATTCTTTCAGAGTGAACGTTTTTTAACTCATATCTTTGCTTCTGGGGGGGGGGGGGGGGGGGGAGGGGTGCCTGAAACAACATGTTTTCAGATGATGTTCGGCGGCCAAATACATATATTTTTGGGGGGTCCTTGACATCCAAGGCGCTTTACATAGATTGTGCATCAATTCACCCATTCACACACACACACACATTCATAGTTACACCGATGGCGGAGGAAACCATGCAAGGCACCAACCACCACATCAGGAGCAATTAGGGGTTCAGTGCCTTGCTCAAGGACACTTTGACACTAACTCTGGGTGGAGCACCACAGGGTTCGAACTGGCAAACCTTGCGGTTCCCATCCAGCCCACTCTAACCGCTGAACCACCGCCGCCCATCATGCAACATGTATACTTGCATCATTGTTCTATTGCCACGGATCCATGTCGTAATATTAAAAAATCACACTTGTGTGAAGTGAGGGGCGCTCTTATCGTCATACATACATCAGCATATATCATCGTACATCATAACATCCTGTGCTCAGCCAATCAAATCGTCACTATGTGGTACACTACACACCAACACACAAAACTGGTCATATATAGGAGGGGCTATAGCGGCCCTCAGAAATCTTATATTTATTTACGTGCTAACGTTGCACACACGGAACATAGAAGATTTTCAAGCTCTTTCAAACTGCATCGTGCCATGTGGTGAGTTTGTAGATCTGCAGTATGTTCAGATATTTTCAGCTATTTGTGTGTGTGTGTGTGTGTGTGTGTGTGTGTGTGTGTGTGTGTGTGTGTGTGTGCATGTGCGTGTGCGCGCGTGCGTTGCATACGTGCGTTGCAGCGTGCGTTGCGTTGCGTGCGTTGCGTTGCGTGTGTGCGTGCGTTTGATGCCGTCAAGGGGCCAGTGGAGGCATGGAGTGTGTTGTGGTAAATGGAGGAATAGAGGAATGGGGGGATGAACAGGAGAGGATGGAGAGAATAGAGGAATGGGGGGATGAACAGGAGAGGATGGAGGAATGGGGGGATGAACAGGAGAGGATGGAGGAATGGAGGGATGGGGGGATGAACAGGAGAGGATGGAGGAATGGAGGGATGGGGGGATGAACAGGAGAGGATGGAGGAATGGAGGGATGGGGGGATGAACAGGAGAGGATGGAGGGATGGAGGGATGGGGGGATGAACAGGAGAGGATGCGGGAGAATGGAGGAATGGGGGGATGAACAGGAGAGGATGGAGAGAATAGAGGAATGGGGGGATGAACAGGAGAGGATGGAGAGAATGGAGGAATGGGGGGATGAACAGGAGAGGATGGAGAGAATGGAGGAATGGGGGGATGAACAGGAGAGGATGGAGAGAATAGAGGAATGGGGGGATGAACAGGAGAGGATGGAGGAATGGAGGAATGGGGGGATGAACAGGAGAGGATGGAGGAATGGAGGGATGGGGGGATGAACAGGAGAGGATGGAGAGAATGGAGGAATGGGGGGATGAACAGGAGAGGATGGAGAGAATGGAGGAATGGGGGGATGAACAGGAGAGGATGGAGAGAATGGAGGAATGGGGGGATGAACAGGAGAGGATGGAGGAATGGAGGAATGGGGGGATGAACAGGAGAGGATGGAGAGAATGGAGGAATGGGGGGATGAACAGGAGAGGATGGAGAGAATAGAGGAATGGGGGGATGAACAGGAGAGGATGGAGGAATGGAGGAATGGGGGGATGAACAGGAGAGGATGGAGGAATGGAGGGATGGGGGGATGAACAGGAGAGGATGGAGAGAATGGAGGAATGGGGGGATGAACAGGAGAGGATGGAGGAATGGAGGGATGGGGGGATGAACAGGAGAGGATGGAGAGAATGGAGGAATGGGGGGATGAACAGGAGAGGATGGAGGAGGGATAGAGGAATGGGGGGATGAACAGGAGAGGATGGAGAGAATGGAGGAGAGGATGGAGAGAGAGAGAGAGCACCACCGAGGGTGCTTGTAACTTATTTATAGTAATCCCTTCAGACTGCTGTGTGAGAAAAGCTGTGATTATTATTCTTTGATTTGAAAAAGCGGCACAATGATTGGCCGTGGCCTTTGGGTGGTGGCGTTAAACCTTATGTTTATGGGTCCCCGTGCTAAGCTCCTTATATTTCCACGCTTCCATTTTCACATGCTAAATATTGACATTCCATTTAACCCCTTCTGAACGGGAACCCCCTTTTGTTGGGTGTTTTGATTTAGCTGTTGAAAAATAGCAGATCTACACAAGCTCGTAGCGCGGCACCGAGTGCCGCGCTACGAGCTTGTAGGTCTTGAAAGTCTTGAAAATGTGGTGCAAATCTTTTGAATATTATATTCTTTCAGAGGGAACGTTTTAACTCATATCTTTGCTTTTGGGAGGGGGGGTCCCTGAAACAACATATTTTCAGATGGGGGGGTCAGTGGCCAAATACAGATATTTTTGGGGGTCCTTGACATGAAAATGTTTGAGAACGACCGACATTAGAAACGATGAGGTTTTTCCGAGAGAAAACCGTCAGGATTATTTAGAAGACACATTTGTGACCGGGGACAGTGGTTTGATATACAAGGGGGGACATGGTCATTTTTTCAGTTCTTTACATACTATTATGAAACTGCACACTGTATAACCTTTCATATGATCTATTGCTCATTGAAATTGGGGGGGAAATGAAGAAGATATGACCATTTTTAAACTTGTTTAACTGGAAACACCAAAGTGTAGAATCGTCCTCCTCCAGGTCTCAACGGGTTAACCCATTCTGAACGGGAACCCATTCTGGTGTTAGCATCATGTTATGCTTTAGCTATTTAAAAATAGCAGATCTACAAGCTCATAGCGCGCCACCGAGTGGCGCGCTACGAGCTTGTAGGTCTGCTATTTTTGAAGAATCGAAGAACGACTGACATTTTTAGAATCTGATCTCAGGTCAGAATGGGTTCATCAGACCAGTGTGTGTCCAGTGGGAAACCTCGTATGAATCTGATCTCAGGTCAGAATGGGTTAAGTTGATGACGGCGGCGGCGAGAGGGTTTTTCATGACAGGAAACGTAATGGGAACGCATGCAGAGTCGGACCGCGGCTGGCGGTATAAAAAAATATCACCCAATTACGGAGGACAAGTTGGCAGAGTTGCAGCGCTGAGCTGCTATGCATGATGCACCTCTGCTTTGTGCAGAGAGGGAACAAAAGCAGCAGGATTCATCATACTGAACCCCCCTCCATCCACCCCCCCTCCTCTCCTCTCCTCTCTGAATTAACACATTCTGACCTGAGATCAGATTCATACGAGGTTTCCACTGGACACACACTGGTCTGATGAACCCATTCTGACCTGAGATCAGATTAAAAAAAATGTCAGTCGATTTTTCAAAAATAGCAGACCTACAAGCTCGTAGATCTGCTATTTTTCAATAGCTAAAGCATAACATGATGCTAACACCAACATGGGTTCCCGGTCAGAATGGGTTAACACATTCTGACCTGAGATCAGATTCTAAAAATGTCTTCTATCTTGTATGTCAGTCGCTCTTCGATTTTTCAAAAATAGCAGACCTATACAAGCTCGTAGCGCGCCACTCGGTGGCGCGCTATGAGCTTGTAGATCTGCTATTTTTCAATAGCTAAACCATAACATGATGCTATAACACCAAAATGGGTTAACACGTGTTGGACTGAGGTCGATGAAAAAAAAAAGGCTTCTAAATCCTAACATTTTTCTGAAAAACCCATGTTTCTATGTCAGTGGTGCTCAACCTTTTTCATGTCAAGGACCCCCAGAATTATCTCTATTGGGGCCACACGGACCCCCCATCTCAAAATATGTAATTCCAGGGACCCCCCCCACCCCAGAAGCCAATACTTTAGTTAAAAATGTTCGCTCTGAAATATATATTCAAAGACTTGTGCCACATTTTCAAAAAATAGCAGACCTACAAGCTCGTAGCGCGCCACTCGGTGGCGCGCTACGAGCTTGTAGATCTGCTATTTTTAAATAGCTAAAGCATAACAGAATGCTTAATAAAACACCAAAAGAGGTTCCCGCCCAGAATGGGTTAAAAACACTATTCAAAGCGAAAGCATTCTCTAATGTGAAAGCCCACACTGTGTGCTGCATGCTGACATAAATTAATTTAGAGATTACGTTTGATATGATAATTAATTACACAAGTTTAAAAGTGCCCCAGCTACATGTAAATTACCACAGACACACAATCCAGTGTTTTTTTTCTCAGGGAAGGGTAGGGTTGGGGGGAAAATACAATCTATTACAGAGGAGAGACTGTGAGAATGGTAATTCAATGAAGGTTCTCTTTGTGAGTGAATGGGAAACAAATTAGGTTTAACCCGTCCTGGCCGGGAACCCCTTTTGGTGTTTCAAGCATTATGTTGCATTTCCCCTCACTGTATATGTATCTTTTCCCTTTTTGCTTCCTATATGATGAATTCCTGTTCTGTTCTTTAGCTACATATAGAAGTGTCTGAATTGAACAATGTGGACCCTCTTGTAAACAAGTGTAATGCTTAATTGGGTCGTCCACTCACAAGTTAACAGTCTTTGTATTGAGTTTGTGCTTGAAATGTACTGTAATTCTGCAAAACTGTTAATAAATATTTCAATCAATCAATCAATTATACTTTAGCTATTGAAAAATAGCAGATCTACAAGCTCATAGCTTGTAGGTCTGCTAATCTTTGAATATATACCGTATATTCTTTCAGAGCGAACGTTTTCAACTCAAATCTTTGCTTCTGGGAGGTGGGGGTCCCTGCAGCAACAACATATTTACAGATGGGGTTCGGCGGCCAATTACATATAATCTTGGGGGTCCTTGATTTGATATGAAAAATGTTTGAGAACGACTGACCGTTTAGAAAAGAAAAAAAAACGTTTAGAAGGCATTTGTAGAATCGTTCCCAGGTCCTAATGGGTTAACCCATTCTGAACGGGAACCCATTTTGGTGTTCCCGTCATGTCGTGCTTTAGCTATTGAAAAAATAGCAGATCTACAAGCTCATAGCGCGCCACCGAGTGGCGCGCTACGAGCTTGTAGGTCTGCTATTTTTTGAAAAATCGAAAAAACGACTGACATTTTTTTAGAATCTGATCTCAGGTCAGAAAGGGGTTATAATCAGACCAGTGTGTGTCCTGCAGTGGAAACCTCATATATGAATCTGATCTCAGGTCAGAAAGGGGTTATAAATCAGACCAGTGTGTGTCTCCTGCAGTGGAAACCTCATATATGAATCTGATCTCAGGTCAGAATGGGTTATAAGTCCTGTGGCTAAATAAATGACGCCGTGATCAATTGAACGGTTGGGAGGAGGAGGAGGATGACAGTGTGAAGCGGGCGGTGGAGGGGCCACGCGGTCTGATACCGCCGTTATACAGTTTGCCTTCTTGAGCCACGGAGAGAGAGAGTCATCGATTCCACCGTCGTGGCAACAACATGTCCTTGTCATTCTCCTCCAGTCAATGCACGAAGCCATGGCTGGCACAAATCATTCTCAACAACCACTAATGGCTTCGAGGAATTCAGCTTTGACGACGAACGAACTTAGCTAGAATTCTAATGAGCAGATTTTATGAATTTGTGACTGCCTGCCGGGGGACCGTTTGAACGAAGGAGCCATAACCCATTTGGGGCGGCGGGACGAGAACCGCTTTTGGTGTTTTAAGCATTATGTTATGCTTTAGTTATTGGAAAATAGCAGATCTACAAGCTCATAGCGCGCCACCGAGTGGCGCGCTACGAGCTTGTAGGTCTGCTGTTTTTGAGAAATCGTGAAAATGTGGCACAAATCTTTGAATATATATTTCAGAGCGAACATTTTTAACTAAGATATTTGCTTCTGAGGGGTCCCTGGAACTACATATTTTCAGATGGGGGTCCGTGGCTCAATAGAGATATAATTCTGGGGGTCCTTGACATGAAAAAGGTTGAGCCCCACTGACATAGAAACATAGCTTTTTCAGAAAACTGTCAGGATGTAGAAGACATTCATAGAATCTGATCCCAGGTCAGAATGGGATAATGCACAATGCCATCTATAGGTTCTCCTCCAGAGAATGTATACTGAATGCATTAGCGATGCAATTATCTGTCATTAGTGTACATCTATTCAAAAATGGCTTTTTGTTCAAAGATATAGAATGAAACCGAAAGAGATGGAAAGGTCATCTTCCTGCATTAAAACAGTGGTCAGAGGTATACGTTTATTAACCCATTCTGAACTGAGGTCGATAAAAAAAAAAAGCTTCTATAAATCCTAATAGTTTTCTGAAAAACCCATGTTTCTATGTCAGTGGTGTTCAACCTTTTTCATGTCAAGGACCCCAGAATGATCTCTATTGGGCCACGGACCCCCCCCATCTCAAAATATGTAGTTCCAGGGACCCCGCCCCAGAAGCAAATACTTTAGTTAAAAATGTTCTCTCTGAAATATATATTCAAACTAAGATTTGCGCCACATTTTCACGACTTTTCAAAAAGTAGCAGATCTACAAGCTCATAGCGCGCCACCGAGTGGCGCGCTATGAGCTTGTAGATCTGCTATTTTCCAAAACACCAAGAGGGTTTCCCGCCCCCAAAATGGGTTGAACAAACCTGTCACTTTGTCGGACATTCCCCCAAAAGCTAATTTTTACGGCTGAGTTATAAGCAAACTTAATTTACATATTATTTGCAAGATAGTGCTGTTTGTTTGCCAAAAATAACTTGAAAGGATACTATCTGGGAGCTATACACCGTTGTGTGAAGTATAAACTAGGATACTGTCTGTACAGTACAGTACAGTACAGTACAGTACAGTACAGTACAGTACAGTACAGTACAGTACAGTACAGTATCACTGACCCTCTAATGTACAACAGTACGGCTCAATGATAGAAGGCACTGTTGTTCACTGCTGGCCCGGCCGTGCATTAAATTCATACTCTTCCCCCATCCATCCTCAACTTTGTTTTGTGAAACTACATCTCCCCAACTGGTGTAGAACTTCATCTCAACAGGGGTCTGGTTGTCTTGTTGTGGGCCTAAGAATAGTGCTATCCCCAAAGAACTTTCTGAAAAGAGCCTCTGTACAAAAGGAAAAGGAGATCATTTTCGCTTTGCTTCTATGAGCTATAACAGTTACTCGGGGTAAACAGATCTTTGGAGCAGACAAACTCTCTCTCCAGGCTGGGTGACTGAATGTCCTTCACAACAGCAGCCTCATATACAAGGGATTCAATGGGGGATATTGTGTCTCGGTGTGTGACATGGCTTTATATTAATATGTATCTCCGATATTCTCATTGAAATTCTCTTTCCTTTTGCAGAACACTACAGTTGCAACTTGCTATGCATTGCCACTTCATCTTTACATCATTTGAATCCTTAACCCATTTTGGCCTGACGTCAAAATTATATTTTATGTATATGTTTCTGTTATCAGTGGTGCTCAATATTTCATGTCAAGGACCCCAAAAAATGATGTGTAATATGCCATATGCCACCGACCCCCCATCTGAAAATATATCGTTCCAGGGACCCTCTCAGAAGCAAAGATTTGAGTTAAAATGTTCACTCTGTAATATATATTCAAAGATTTGAGGCACATTTTCACGATTTTTTCAAAAATAGCAGACCTACAAGCTCGTAGCGCGCCACCGAGTGGCTATGAGCTTGTAGATCTGCTATTTTTCAATAGCTAAATTATAACATAATGTTTAAAAAACACCAAAAGGGGTTCCCGTACAGAATGGGTTAAGAAACATGACAAGAGCCATGACAAAATTATGTCATGTGTGCTTTTGGGTACTTGTCAAATCAGTGGAACCTGTCACACCACAGGCAACGTTATACAGCACAGGAGAAAACTGTTTTTATTATGCCCACTGTTGTCTTTTCTATTAATAACTTTTGTCACATCAAATTTGCCAGGAGACACCATGGAGACATCCTGACTGTACAGTTTGGATGTTACTATTTTCAATATTTCTGAGGTGCACTGTACACACACAAGCTGCCTGATAGTGATATGACACCTTGCTTGCTTTGCAGGTGTTTCATAACGTTGAATTTCCCGTCTTGTACAGTAGCAGTTGCTACAGAGTGTAGCGTACAGTAGACTGTATATAGACTGACAAATTATGCCATTTTATTTGTTACGACCGAAGGTCGCCGTTAACTGTGGAGGAATCGTGGCTTCCCCGTCACCGTCAGTGTGGGGCTAAATGGGACTAAATTAATTTCGCTCCTATGCCACCGAAATGTGGAACGCCCTACCGACAGTCATTAAGACATGTGAATCCCTTGACTCCTTCAAAACCACTCTAAGGGCACCTATACGGACGGCTGCAATTCGAAAAATGTGTGCGTCTCTAAATGTTTTGACCTGTTCTGACATTCCATAATGTTGATCTGACCTCATCAAACCCTGTACACGCAAGACATGCTCCTTATATGGCTAGTACAGAATCCATTCCATGTTAATCTGACCCCCCCCCCCCCCCCCCCCCCCCATGCCAAAGCGCCAGCGCTCGCCCAGCAGTCTGCTGTCAACGAGGCGGATGCGTGTCTCGCTTCTGCCTTGTTGACGAAGTCCACACCCACAACACCAGAGGGAGTGCAACAAACCATGTACAACCCAGATTCGGCACAAACAAGGGACTAAATTATTTTCGCTCCTATGCCACCAAAATGTGGAACGCCCTACCAACAGTCATTAAGACATGTGAATCCCTTGACTCCTTCAAAACCGCTCTCAAAGGGCACCTATACGGACGGCTGCAAATTCGAAAAATGTGTGCGTCTCTAAATGTTTTGACCTGTTCTGACATTCCATAATGTTGATCTGACCTCATCAAACCCTGTACACGCAAGACATGCTCCTTATATGGCCAGTACAGAATCCATTCCATATGTTGATCTGACCCCCCCCCCCCCCCCCCCATGCCAAAGCGCCAGCGCTCGCCCAGCAGTCTGCCGTCAACGAGGCGGATGCGTGTCGCTTCTGCCTTGTTGACGAAGTCCACACCCACAACACCAGAGGGAGTGCAACAAACCATGTACAACCCAGATTCGGCACAAACAAGGGACTAAATTATTTTCGCTCCTATGCCACCAAAATGTGGAACGCCCTACCAACAGTCATTAAGACATGTGAATCCCTTGACTCCTTCAAAACCGCTCTCAAAGGGCACCTATACGGACGGCTGCAAATTCGAAAAATGTGTGCGTCTCTAAATGTTTTGACCTGTTCTGACATTCCATAATGTTGATCTGACCTCATCAAACCCTGTACACGCAAGACATGCTCCTTATATGGCCAGTACAGAATCCATTCCATATGTTGATCTGACCCCCCCCCCCCCCCCCCCATGCCAAAGCGCCAGCGCTCGCCCAGCAGTCTGCCGTCAACGAGGCGGATGCGTGTCGCTTCTGCCTTGTTGACGAAGTCCACACCCACAACACCAGAGGGAGTGCAACAAACCATGTACAACCCAGATTCGGCACAAACAAGGGACTAAATTATTTTCGCTCCTATGCCACCAAAATGTGGAACGCCCTACCAACAGTCATTAAGACATGTGAATCCCTTGACTCCTTCAAAACCGCTCTCAAAGGGCACATACAGACGGCTGCAATTCGAAACTGGCCCCCGTAAAATCTGAATCCCCCCCCCCCACCCTTTCCCCTCACTGTATATGTTCCTTTTCCCTTTTTGCCTCCTTTATGATGAATTCCTGTTCTGTTCTTTAACTACATAGAAGTGTCTATTTGTATGTCTCTAAATGTTTTGATGAATTGAACAATGTGGACCCTGTTGTGTAACAAGTGTAACGCTTAATTGGGTCGTCCACTCACAGTTAAACAGTCTTTGTATTGAGTTTGTGCTTGAAATGTACTGTAATTCTACAAACTGTTAATAAATATTTCAATCAATTTCAATTCTCGCCCTCGGGCGTCTTACTGGTGGTAGACCTTTGTATTCTGTGTGGCCAAATGTACTGTACTGTACTGTACTGTACTGTATCCCTGGCATTTGAACACATGTGGCCACCATATCTATCCCCGTCAGGTGGTCAAGCTTCATTCGAACACATTATACTGTAACAGAAAAGATCCAGGGGGTCTGGCTGGGAAATGCAAGTAACCATAATTATACAATCTGGCTAACTCTGTATGTTAAATATGTATAGTGGCAATATCCCGTACATGCACAGAGAGATCACTTGTTCTTCGATAGATGGTAAATGTTAACAAGTGTGTCGGTAATGCCTTTTGTATAATGTGACGTGTGACCACTAACAATATAAAGTATTAAATCTGGACTAGTATTCAGTTATAGGTTCGGCTCTGGGAGCATTTAAAAGTAAATGATTTATGAGAGCAGACAGATTATGTAGCATGTAATAAAAGAACGGCCGGCTTGTATTATAGAAAACGGTAAATAAAAGGGAAAGGTGTGGAAAGTATCCTTTACTTTAAGCAGCCTATTTTATCAAATGTCATCTGATGTCATCTGATGTCATGGACACTGGTCTCACTACCTTCCTGGACTACAATTCCCATAATTCTTTGGTGCACTGCTCTTTCTTGTGGATAGGGGGGAGAGCTGTCTTACTGAGACAACATGTAGTCCAGGAAGGAAGTGAGCCCAGTGTCCATGACATCAGAGACAACAGGCTCACTGCTACAATCTAAAATATCTAAAACCACATATTACACACATAAAGACCCCCAGGAAAGTGTTCTAAAGCTCCTAAACGTCATTAACATATATTCTTTTGCAAAAAGGGTGAAGTGTCCCTTTAAGGAATATATCAAAAATCAAACCCATCCTCACTTCTCAAGATCTGGAAAAAGATTATTCATGCTTTTGTTTCATCCCGTCTCGACTATTGTAATGGACTCTACACTACCCTCAACTGTTCCTCTATTTATAAACTACAATTAGTACAGAATACAGCCGCTAGAATCCTTTGCAGTGGTTGATCCCACACTGTGGAACGCCCCCCTACCCTTATCAATTAAAAATGCAGAGTCTGTTGAAGGTTTCAAGTCCAAGTTAAAAACTCATTTATTTAGGTTACATTTTATCTTGTAAACGTTTACTTTTAGTTTGACTATCACTGTTGTCAAGTTATGTTTATGCTCTTACTCTTTGTTGTGTTTGCCCCTTTGTGCCTGTTTTAACTTCATTGTTTATATTGTTGTTTTTACTGTACAGCACTTTGTAACTTTGTTTTGAAAAGTGCTCTATAAATTAAATGTACTTACTTACTAAAAGGTAACAAAATGTACAAAACTGAAATAAAAGCAACACACATCCATCTACATTGATGACAGAAAGTAGTTCTGTTCTGTTTAGAGTACAAACTGTATCCACATATAATGAACCAGGTAGGTTAGCTTAGAACAATGTGCTAGCCACTAGCCAAACATTAATGCCAACATGAAAGGCATTGGAACTGCATGGTGGCTCTAGCCAATTAACTGCTAACTCTTATGGCTAACCCTCATGGCCACAAGCTTAGCTAACAAAGTTTGTTGCAACTCACCAATGTTTAGCAGAACAAACTCTCAGCCCTCAGGGATGTATGAGTTGATGGGCAAGGTGTGTGTGCTGTCTTTTAATTTATGGTAACTTATTTATGGTTCTAATTATTTGTTTGGGCTCTGTGCCTCTCTCTCTCTCTCTCTGTCTGTCATGGGGGACTTCTTCAGTGCAGCTTCTGTGTGAGTGTGTGGGGGGAGCAGAGAAGGGCGGGGCAAGCAGTTGAGGTGTGTCGTCTGATTGGGTGAAATTCACCTGTCAGTCTCCATGTCTTTGGCTGGCTATTTGTCAGCAGCATGACAGGGGGAAATCAAGTTAGGTAGACTTGCTCCATTTCTTCATTAGTAACCAGTTTCCACGACCTGGGTTACAAAAACAACATATTTTTTCACATTCATATATTGTTGAATCGGCTGTTTCTGAAATAGACTACAGCTTATGTGGTTGAACAGGGTAAATAGGATTTGTGGATTTGCCACAAAGCAAACCAAACTCTACCCATTTACTTTAATGCTTCATCATGGCAAGTTCCTTGAATATCCCCTGATCCACCCTCATGTCTAAATATCCCCTCATGTCTGCGTTACCAGCTATGCTCATCCTTCCAGAATATAACCAACATATCTCTGCTGTCAAAATGTTCATTTTCCAGGATTTTTTTTTTTTTCCAGAAGATTAAGAAAACCATATATTTTTTTTAAAACAAAGCAATACAGCCTCATCAAAGTTGGTGGTGTAACTTTATATATTGTCAATTACTTCCATGAGAGGGGGAGAGGTGGTGGAGTTAGTTGCTTTAGCAGGCATTTTGAGGGTCCAATGGAGTTAAGAGGTTTGTCCAAAGCACTTTTTACTACTTTCCATTGGTTCAATATTTTCGAAACAACACACAGACGTCAAGGGTGTTCAATAGCACTGATTTATGAAACAACACACAGACGTCAAGGGTGTTCAATAGCACTGATTTATGAAACAACACACAGACGTCAAGGGTGTTCAATAGCACTGATTTATGAAACAACACACAGACGTCAAGGGTGTTCAATAGCACTGATTTATGAAACAACACACAGACGTAAAGGGTGTTCAATAGCACTGATTTATGCAAAAAATAATCTTAATGATATGATGTTTCATCCCGACAGCAGCGATTTTTTTTATTAAATATATATATTTTATCCCACAATTTTGTAACCCATTTTTCACCCCTGTGTCAATCGTCTAATGTGATCCTGGGCTCTACACACCCTCCGCCAACCTAGTCCCCATATATGGGGGACAAGGGGAGAGCAACGGACTTGAACTCATGCCTGAGTGTCCAAGTTGCTCCTTTACACCTGACAGGGGGGAGTTTCCCCGGCCGGACGTAGCGCGTGGAAGGAACACGTTATTCCAACCAGTTCCTTTCCCCTCCATCAGGCGCCCTGGCTGGCCAGGGGGAGGCAGTTTAGTGACCAGGATTACTGCATGTTTTTTGTGAGGGTACCTACCCTAGGGGACACGGGGAGAACATGCAAACTCCACACAGCAGCGATTATAACTAACTATAATATTACTATATATAATTATGTGACACGGCTCATGTTTCTAGCAGTGAATGTGAGCAGTGAGTGTAGCGAGTCCATTTACATTTGTACACTAGAGTTACAAATAGATAAATGAACACTGATAATGTTACTGTGTATAAATTATGTCCCAGAGCTGAACTTCCCACAGTCTGCTAATGCTGACTATAATGTAATCAGACTCAAACTGTGTTTAAATTACCATCTTATATAATGTCAAATAGTTGGCTTATAATAATGTGTGCAATATTTTTCATATTATTTCCAATGGAGTAGTTAAAGAATATAGATAAAAAAAACATTATGCAATTTATTTGTATTGTCATGATGAAAACACAGAGGGAGGCGTGATCTTATCTTATCTTATCCCACTGAGTTCTAAGGGGAAGTAACAGTTTGACGGCCGCTAATCGTTTAATCCAGGGTTCGATGGCGCTTACTACGACATTCCCGCCTTTTGTTTTATGTGTTTAATCCACCGTATTGTAATAATTAAAAAGAAACTCCGTCTTTGCCGCGGAGCTGGAGAGACGAGACCTTCGTGTTATGACGACGAAACCAGGAAATCAACACATGCCGTGTTGGGCTGCTAGGGCTTCTGGGAAATCGAGGCCAATGCAAATGAACAGGGTACACAACGCCTCAAGGAGGCGGGTCTTGTGGGGGTGGTCTTGTGGCGCACCAAGATGGCGGGTGCATGGTGCGATCGTTCATAACCAACGGAGGAACCTTTTTTTTCGCCGGTTTTTCCACAGATCAAAAGCCCAAATAATTCAGCAATGCTCTAAAAGGTATAATAAAACAATCTCGGCTGCAGCGTATAATATTTGATTAAAATGCGGGTTTATAGTTTATACGCGTTTTATGGAGTCAAACTGGTGGTAATAGACTTGGGAGCAGAACTAAGAGAGAAGGAGCTCTAAGACCGTCGATATGAAATGAAACACTGTACGGCTCCAAAGGGACAGCCGTTTGTCTTTCTGTTCTTCAGAACTCTCCAACTCTCTCTTCCTCCTCTGCTGTTGTCTCTCCAATCTCCTCGACGTTTTCCTAGGTTCCAGACACTAGTGCTGCTGCTCTGCTTCAACAACAATGACACAAAGCACTGACAAAAACCTGCCTTGAAGTCGACGGATAATCCTCATGGAGGAGCTTACCTTTCATTTGTATGGATGCAACAAATTATTCTTCTAAATCCTGACTGTTTTCTTGAAAAAGCTATGTTTTTCTATGTCAGTCGTTCTTAAACACTTTCATGTCACTTTTCACGATTCTTAAAAAATAGCAGACCTACAAGCTCGTAGCGCGCCACTCGGTGGCGCGCTACGAGCTTGTAGATCTGCTATTTTTCAATAGCTAAAGCATAACATAAGGGTAACACCAAAAGGGGTTCCCGACCAAAATGGGTTAAATAAAATACTATTTCCAAGGCATACCTTCTTTGCCTTCAGACACACACCCCAGTGGTTCTCGAACATTTTAAATGTCAAGGACTCCCAAATTGTTACATATTGTTAGGCTCCATGACACCCTTGCTTTTAATAATTGATCTTTTATTTTTTGTTATTCATGTCCTCACTCTATTGCATTACTGCTCTTGTTTTTTTAATGTTTATACCTTGGTTTTTATTTTAAATTTTTTCTCCATTGCTCTGTAAAGCACTTTGAGCTGCATTTCATGTCATGAAAGGTGCTATACAAATACAAATTTTATTATTATTAGGATGACTCCCACTTGTATTGTGCCAGGGACCATGTAGTGGCAGTTATATGGGACTCAAGGTTTGTGTTGTTAGATTAGTTTAGTTGTAGATTTAGTACATACTGTAAGTAATACGTTGCCCCCTAGACCCCATCAAGGACCTCCGCTTTGGGGACCATTGCTTTACACACTTTAACCCATTTTGGGGGGAACCCCTTTTGGTGTTTGATGCTTTAGCTATTGAAAAATAGCAGATCTACAAGCTCATAGTGGCGCGCTATGAGCTTGTAGGTCTGCTATTTTTGAAAAATCGAAGAACGACTGACATAGAAACATAGCTTTTTCAGAAAACTGTCAGGATGTAGAAGACATTTTTAGAATCTGATCTCAGGTCAGAATGGGTCAACGTGATAATGTAGGACAGCCTGAAGATGTGTCCTATATTCAATAAGGTACATTATTCTTTAACCAGGTTGAAAGGTAAACTAAGGACACTTCCCTCCAAAGCAATAACTCTGAATAAGTCTGGATTCTTGCACAGCCCACAAATGGACATAGCAGCACACACAGAGATCACCTTTTTAGGATTCATTTTATTCTTTAAAAAACTGTTTAAAAACCCACACCCCCACAATAGAGCAGTGGGCGTGGGTATTCTGGGACCCACTGAGAAACCTGCCATTCATTTGTCTCATAGAGATTTACAAAAATATCAATTCTTTATGTTTTTTTTGTGGCTTTTTCGCCTCTCTTTTATGGAGAGACAGACAGTAGGCTGACAGGAAATGGGGAGAGAGAGAGACGGGGGGGGGGGGTGACATGCTGTAAAGGCTGTCGGGATCGGGAGTCGAACCCGCGGCACACTGGCAGACTGGGTTATACCAGCGAAAGGTGCCTGGACCGCTGAGCCATGGCCCAGGCCTATATCAATTATTTTAAGCCTAGAATCCAGCCATCCAGGATCCTTGGTAAATCATGACAATAAAACCTTTGATGCTGTGAAAACAATAAGAAATACCCTGTTTAGCTTCTTGTTGTTGTGGTCATGATTCACCACTGATCCTGGATCAGTAAGTGATACAAATATTTGTATAAATCTCTATGGGGAAGATGAATGACAGATGTTTCAGTGGGTCCAAAAATGCTCTATTCAGTATTATAGCCGTGATGTGAGCGCCCCCTCCAGAGATACTTCCTGGTCCTACCTTTGTGTCCCCATAGAGTTATACTGTGACGCTCCGTCGGACTAAATCTGAGACGAAAACAACCACGAAAGTCTCATTTTACCGCTTTCCTCGCAACAACAAGTCTCCCAAATATGGCTGTGACAGGCCGTCTGCCCCACACTGAATACTATCGCCATTTTATTGCATTGTGTCAACTAAATCCTCGTTAATGCAAACTAGATTCAACATACTCAACCCCTGCACACGTTCTAAATATGCCCCCGAAATATTGTACTGAGCAAATGGACTGTTACTTAATTAATAATGATAATAACAGTCTTTATTGTCTCCACATCATATATTTTCTTTGTCATGGACACTTGTACAGAACATTAATAATTCTACTCGAGTTGGAAGCATTAATTAAGACCCATTTTAACCCTCAATGGCTTCCTTTCTATAAAAAGAAATAACGTCATTGTAAAAAGATTCACACGTTTAGATATTCTATTTACAATGAGATGCGGACGGGAGCCGGTGCCACTTGGACCCGGGCGTAACGTAGGACTACAAAATGACCCGGACGTAACGTAGGACTACAAAATGACCCGGACGTAACGTAGGACTACAAAATGACCCAGACGTAACGTAGGACTACAATATGACCCAGACGTAACGTAGGACTATGAAATGCCACGGACGTAACGTAGGACTACAAAATGACCCGGACGTAACGTAGGACTACAATATGACCCGGACGTAACGTAGGACTATGAAATGCCACGGACGTAACGTAGGACTACAAAATGACCCGGACGTAACGTAGGACTACAAATTGACCCGGACGTAACGTAGGACTACAAAATGACGTCAGACTTAAATACAGAATTGACAAGAGAATCTCTCTTTTTTCTTTTCTTCCCTCCCTTCTTTCAGTGCAGTGTAAAATGTGGCGCAAATCTTTGAATATATTCTTTCTGAGCGAACATTTTTTTACTCAAATCTTTGCATCTGGGGGGGGGGGGTCCCTGGAACAACATATTTTCAGATGGGGGGTCGGCGGCCAAATACATATAATTTTGGGGGTCTTTGACATGAAATATTGAGCACCACTGATACAGAAACATAGATTTTTCAGTCCAAAATGGTTTAATCAACACACGGGGCCTGATCAGCCATGCAGCCTCAGTAGATTTCAGTGGCATTATAAACTCCTGCTGAGGGTTCAAATCTCAGAAGCACTGCAGAGAAGTGTGCAGTCTTGCTTATACCATTTTGGACTGAAGTCGATTAAAAAAAAAAAAGTCTTTTAAATCCTAACCTTTTTCTGAAAACCCCCATGTTTCTGTGTCAGTGGGGCTCAACCTTTTTCATTTCAAGGACCCCCAGAATTATCTCTATTGGGCCACGGGACCCCCATCTTAGAATATGTAATTCCATATGTAATTCAAGGGACCCCTCCCCCCCAGAAGCCAATATTTTAGTTAAAAATGTTCGCTCTGAAATATATATTCAAAGATTTGTGCCACATTTTCATGATTTTTCAAAAATAGCAGACCTATGAGCTTGTAGATCTGCTATTTTTCAATAGCTAAATTATAACATAATGTTTAAAAACTCCAAAACGGGTTCCCGCCCAAGATGGGTTATTTCATTTGAGACCCATTGTGCCCTAGATTGTTTGTGTGACACATACTGTGCATGTAATTGACTGTCTAAAATATTCCACAAGTCTTTTATAACCCATTCTGACCTGAGATCAGATTCTAAAAAAAAAAATCTACATCCTGACAGTTTTCTGAAAAAGCTATGTTTCTATGTCAGTCGTTCTTCGATTTTTCAAAAATAGCAGACCTACAAGCTCGTAGCGCGCCACTCGGTGGCGCGCTACGAGCTTGTAGATCTGCTATTTTTTTCAATAGCTAAAGCATAACCTAATGGCTAATGCTAACACCAAAAGGGGTACCCGCCCAAAATGGGATAATGCACTCCTCTATCTGGCACAGTGGGAGCCACTACAGTGTGCCCCTCCCAGCATGCACCTGTCTCCCATCTATTGGTACGATTAGTTCCACACTGTTCACTGTAGCTTTTTTCCTTTATTAGATGTAATGATGTATAGCGAATACTAAATGAGTATATACTGTATAAGTAATGGGTAAAGTCTGTGGAAATAAATGAGAACGTATACAGTAGCAGTCAATGGACGATGAGCATGTTTACATTCACACTGCGTGACAACAAATACTAAATGAGTATACTGTGTATAAGTAATGGGTATACCCCCCTGTAAGTCTGGGGGAAATAAATGAGATTGTATAGCGTACAGTCAATGAGTCAATGTTTACATTCACACTGCGTGACAATAATAGGGCCGACTCTGATTATAGTTAACCCATTTTGACCTGGGAACGATTCTGCAAATGTCTTCTAAATCCTGACTGTTTTCTTGAAAAAGCAGTTTTTCTATGTCAGTCGTTCTCAACCACTTTCATGACACTTTTCACGATTCTTCAAAAATAGCAGACCTACAAGCTCGTAGCGCGCCACTCGGTGACGTGCTTAGAGCTTGTAGATCTGCTATTTTTCAATAGCTAAAGCACAACATAATGCTAACACCAAAAGGGGTCCCCACCCAGAATGGGTTAAAAATAGTACAATCAGACTGTATAAACCACAGTATACTGACCCAGATTGTAGTGGGGCTTATTATTTACGATGATGTAGAACATAGAAGGCAGTGGTTTGGCTGCAAAAAGCTATTTGCATTTCAACACCAAAACAAACATTCAGACAAGTCATCGCTACATTTTCCATCTGCGTTGTAAAAGGATGAGACTGCGTGGCGTGGCATTGTGAAATCCATCATCTCATGATGATGACAGCAGACTGCTGGGCGAGCGCTGGCGCTAACATTATGTTATGAATTATGTACTGGCCATATAATGGAGCGTCTTGAGTGTCTTGAGAGTACAGAGTTTCATGAGGTCATATCAACATTATGGAATGTCACAACCGGTCAGTTCCATATATGGAGATCTAAGGGTGTCAGCAGGGGCAGTGTCTTGAGTGTACAGGGTTTGATGAGCTGTACTAGTAACTTTGGGGCGGGCCCGTCTGGAGTTTAAATGGACAGGTATCAGTCAAAAGGGAGACATGGAAGAGGAAGGATGGATGGGGAAGGATCAACATATGGAATGTCAGATCAGGTCAGCTCCATATATGGAGATCTAAGAGTTTGAGGTCAGATGTATAGAGTTGGTGGCCGGCTCCATATTATACAGTATGCAGATCTAGGTGATGATTCAGTCTTCTCCATGTATGGATAACCTTGGATGAATGACTAAAGTCTTAAAATATCCTTGTTCAGCTTTTGGTGTATATAACCCAAATTGTGTCCTAATACAAACATTAAATGCCGTTGACCAATGAGTGGACAGTTGAGTAACACAAACATTCATGACGAAGGTGAGGACGCAAATTGTGATTGGTCAGAATTAGATGATGTACGATGATAAGAGCGCCCCTCACTTCACGCAGGTGTGATTTTTGTTTAAATCTTACTGATAGCCATACACAAATAATATGAATGAACTTTTTGGTACAGCATAGAGAGGGCAACTCAACTACAGTATGGCCATCCATACTGTAACTCATGAATAACCCATTCTGACCTGAGATCAGATTCTACAAATGTCTTCTATATCCTGACAGTTTTCTGAAAAAGCTATGTTTCTATGTCAGTGGTTCTTTGATTTTTCAAAAATAGCAGACCTACAAGCTCATAGCGCACCACTCGGTGGCGCGCTATGAGCTTGTAGATCTGCTATTTTTAAATAGCTAAAGCATGACATAATGCTAACACCAAAAAGCTATACACAAATAAATATATGAATGAACGTTTTGGTACAGCAAGAGAGGGCAACTCAACTTCCTCTGTGTGTGGGTGTAATTTACTGTAACTCATGAATAAACAAAACACCAGTGATATTACAGTAAGAACAATCCTATATCCGAGGGAAAGTCTGTAATAAATCATGGCAGAACAAAAATATATAATCTGCATCGACTATAATGACCTCTCTTTAGTGCCTATTCATCTTATATTTATACTGCCTAATTATTGTTGTCGCAAATCTAATGTTAGGGTGCCAGAATCAAGGGAATTAAAATGGATTTGCTGTGCAAGGCTCAAACAATCTGTGGTATACAAAGATAATAATAATAATAATTATTATTAGACTTGTTGCACAGTTGATTATAATAATAATAATAATAATAATAATAATAATAATAATAATAAATGCTACACTAGTTACCCAGTTAACTTACTCGCATGTTCACGTCTTTGTTTATTGAAATCTGGTGGGGTTTTATAGGTCATATCTGGGTGATATCTGGACAGAGATTCTTAGTGGAAGAGAGCTACTTTCGTAGGCATGACGGCCATCTGTTTAGCAAATCCAGCTACCTTTTTTTAATTACAAAAAAAAACAATTTGATGAATACAGGAGCTGCACTTTAGTTTTTTAACCCATTCTGACCGGGCACCCATTTTGGTGTTTAGCATCATGTTATGCTTTACCTATTGAAAAATAGCAGATCTACAAGCTCATATCGCGCCACCGAGTGGCGCGATACGAGCTTGTAGGTCTGCTATTTTTGAAAAAATCGAAGAACGACTGACATTTTTAGAATCTGATCTCAGGTCAGAATGGGTTCATCAGATCAGTGTGTGTCCAGTGGAAACCTCGTATGAATCTGATCTCAGGTCAGAATGGGTTAAAGTAGTTACTAGTTATTGTCTTGGGAGAAGGGTTAATTTTATGGATGCCATTTCCTACAACAGAATACAAATAAAAAGGGCTGAATAAGAGGTTTTTATCTACTACAATAGATCTCAGAAGTCTGTATAGTTTTAAATTGTTTAATTGTGACTTTATATAATCTCAGCAATCTTACAGTACATTTGAGATATGCTACTGTAACTCTAACCTCGCGAGTGGAATTGCCTTGTCTTGGTTATTGAAGAGTCTTGGCCAGCAGAATCGTTACATAATTAATTGACTTCATATTATACCGTGAATATTATGAATGATGTGGTTCAAATTGTGATCACAATAGGTTTTAAGAAGTAGTCCATCCTATTTGAAAAAAGAAATGTAAAGTAGAAGATTAAATTGTAAAAAAGGTGCGTCTTGAAAAGGATTTTCTGATTTTCTTCACACACTATTTATTCTCTCTCAGACGCCCGGGAGGTGATTTTCCCATGACCCTGAAGCTAACAAGACAATACAAGCATGAATAACAATTATTCACTTTCATTGTTTTGTGTTTCCAGTGCCTGTAGAATTGTTCAGGCGGCACTTTAACCCATTCTGACCTGAGATCAGATTCTAAAAATGTCAGTCGTTCTTCAAATTTTCAAAAAGAGCAGACCCTACAAGCTCGTAGCGCGCCACTCGGTGGCGCGCTATGAGCTTGTAGATCTGCTATTTTTCAATAGCTAAAGCATGACATTATGCTAACACCAAAATGGGTTCCCGTTCAGAATGGGTTACCGGTAATAATTTAAAGTTCATTTTATAATGGCACATCCACTTTATTTTACGGAGTGACAGAAAAGGTATTTTGTTTTAGCAAAGGTTTGTGAGACGTACAGTCTCCATCCAAAGCATCGCTTATTAGTAAGGAAGCAGCATCTATGTCTGACCCCGTGACCCCGTCACCACCTCCAACCAAAAACAGCACCAATAAATAATGCAAACAAGAAAGCCTTTTATAGCTTTAAAGTACCACTTCACCACTTTTCAACCTATCTTCATATAATAGGTCCTCACTAATAATCATGATAAAATGGCACGATTTCTTTCTACTCAGTCTGTGTCTCATAGGAGGGACTGTGGGCAGTTTAGAAACCGTCTTCCAGTGACATCATCATTAGGCAGATTATTTTTTTAAACAAGATTTTTTTTGCAAAAATGTTTAGATTTTCATTATCGTGAGAACGATGGCTTCCATTTTCGCATTGCAACTTTTCAGGACTAGAAAGCCTGCAGTTTTTATTAGCTTGTATATTCCCCATCGATGATGTCACTGGAAGACGGTTTCTGAACTGCCCCACAGCCCTCCTATGAGACACAGACCGAGTAGAAATAAATTGATTATTAGTGAGGACCTATTATATGAAGATGGGTTGAAGTGGTCCTTTAATACATGAGATAGATATCTTCTTCATATTCTAAAAAAAAGCACATGAGAATATGCATTGCGCAAACTAAAACTATACATTACAGTAATTACACTCTCTCTCTCACTCACTCACTGTCACGGCCCACTCTTCGTGAACTTTGACTGTCCTTATATTTAATATGTATTTCTGTCATTTCACTGATTTCAGTATGGTTTGTTTATGTATATTTGCTCTGGTGTTCCTGACTGTTTCTCTTTGGTTTTGGTTTTCTGTTACTCTGTTGTTGCCCTGCATGGTTTTGTGTATCTTATTTTGTAGTATTGTTCCTAGTGCTTCCTGTCTATCCCAGTTACTGTTAGTTACCTTGTCGAACCTACCTTGTAATTAGTCAGTGTTTCCACCTGTGTCCTCTCTTTAGCCTATCCTAAGTGTTGATTGTATTTTGGTTCCACCTGTGCCCTGTTATCCTGTGTGTCTTTAAGTCCTGTGTTTGCATTGTGTTCTTGTTGGTTCGTATAGTTCCCTGTTGTGTGAGTTCCTGTATGGTTTCTGTGATGTTTCCTGCCTTCTTTGCCCCGTTTATGGAAGAACCTTCAGAGTATTTAATAAATCCTTCACTCACTCAACTCACTCAACTCTCTCTCTCTCTCTCAAAACCTCTCATTTATATCAGCTGTACCGATCATCATTCTCCAACTCCTCAGAGAGAATTTAACGCCCAAATCCTTTTCTAACTGGCAGGGAATCACATAATTGGCCGTGGTCCATTTGCTGGGTGTCCTCTCTCTCTCTCCAACAGCACTTTTTAATGAATCGGTTTTACAGCCATTAGAGCCTCCTGGCCATGGAGAGGTCAGGGAGGGAGCAGAGTGACTACGGCCTGGTGGAGGACAGCTATACGTGAGGGTGTCTGCACTCTGCAGTCTGTCTGCGGGGGCAGGAGTACGGCCAGTGGAAGACAGCTATACGTGAGGTTGTCTGCAGTATGTCTGCAGGGCAGGACAGCTCTACGTGAGGTTGTCTGCAGTCTGTCTGCAGGGGCAGGAGTACGTGAGGTTGTCTGCAGTCTGTCTGCAGGGGCAGGAGTACGTGAGGATGTCTGCAGTATGTCTGCAGTATGTCTGTCTGTCACGTAGAGCATCCTCACGTGGTGAGGTTGTCTGCAGTATGTCTGCAGGGGCAGGAGTACGTGAGGTTGTCTGCAGTCTGCTGCCCTGCAGGGCAGGAGACAGTGCAGCAGTATCACTGCTTTCATCAGAACACAGCTGCCCCCTTTCTCCCTTGATAACTTACAGTCTACTGCTGCCTACACACAAAAAAAAATTGTGATAAATCTAGGCCCCTTATGGTACTTTTGTCCTAAATGTACCCTTTGGATCGGTAGAGTACCATATACGGTACTAAAATGGCCCATATGGTACAAAACTGTAGCCCTTAAAAGGTACAAATTAGTTTTTGGACCCCTAGGTACATATTTGAACCCATTCTGAGCTTGTAGACCCGCCTTTGAAGCAAAATGGTCAGTGATTGGCTGAATGCAAGTCAGCCGTCTGCTGTACTGGCCAATCACAGTGCATCTTCACCAGTCAAGAGGAACATGCCCAGCCACCCACCAGCTAGGCGCCATTTTACGGTGCATTTAAGTTTGCTTAGCAGTGCTGACACAGCACTTTCCACTCGGGACTTTGGGTCGGTAAGGTAGCTACTAGTTAGTAGTTAGCGGGAGTTTGGGTCGTTGTAGCCGGGTGGCGGCCGCCGGCCAGACGGACGGACAACCAAACTAACAGCGATATGGCGACAGTATTCGTATTAGGAGGAGTAGACGTACGAAAGCTGTCCACCTTGACTACAGAGGAACTGATTCACAAGCTTGTCGCGGAAGCTGGAATAGACGTTTCAGAAGTCGAGGCAAAAAGGTTTACCGGTACGTATCTTTATTTAATGTTTGCACTAACTTACAGTAAGCAGTTTCATGTTTAGGAACATATAGGCTATATAAATAAAATGTTGAGCACCAACATGTCGTTTAACATGTCGGGGAAAACTGAAATGGCGGATATACGCGCCAAAACGTGTTTTCCCTGTTACTGTGTTTTGTTTCCTTGCTCGCGGGAGCAGACTGGCAGTAGCATGTTCATTTATAATATTTAAAGCGTCATTCCACTGTCTTTATTTCGGGGTTGTATCATGATATTATGGTTTGCGTCCGTATTGTTTTGCGGGCCACCACGCAATCATTCACCACCACAGTAATACGTTCATTTGCCAACAAATTATCTGTTCATTTCTGGCGTGTGTGACTGTGAACACACCGTGCTGCTGAAACTGTGTGCTCAATGTTGTTTGCGCACCGTCCGTGCGCAAACAACATAGCACACTCTACACGCCATGGCACCGTCAGTGTGTGTGTGTGTGTGTGTGTGTGACCCACGGCTCCGTCCCACACACGCATGCGTTGCGAAATTCGTCGGGTGAAAGAAAGTGTGCTGTGCTGTACTGTATGCCACTGTTGTGTTGCGGCTGTGTGTGCGTGTGTGTGTGCGCGCCCTTGGCCGTTGTGAAATACTTTCCGCCCTGGGTGCGTTTCCGCAGTTTTTATTAACTAATGCATTCATTATTCTGCTTTTTTTTTATTCATCTCCTATTATGACAGGGATACATGTGAAAAACGTATTTTTCCATTTCACCAGGTCTTTAGCCTCTGAAACCTGTCCGTGCTGTCTGGTCTGACTAGACTGAACTACCTGTACAATTTGTCCTTATGTGGGGAAACGGTTAGTGTGGAGGAGGAGGTGTTTAAATGGCTTTAATTAAGTTTAAAGTAATAAATACAACGTTTACAATTTGTCATATGATTCATTTAATTAAATCAGCTATACTGTGTGTGTGTGTGTGTGTTTCCTCAGAGAATGAAGTGGACGGAGAAACGGTGGACTGTGGACTAACTGAACAAATGATTGGCTTCCTCTTCGCTGGATCATTCAAAAAACAAATTAAATTTAGACAATTTGTAGAAAAATACAAAGAGGGTGAGACAGAGATTTGTTTACAGCCAATTGAGCCTGAAGAAGCCTCCCAATCTCAGCTTTCCACGGTTTCAAGGCAAGTGCATCTCCATAAGATAGTTGTGCTTATTTGAGGCTGAACAGTTTTCTGAAAAACCTATGTTTCCATGTCAGTAGTGCTCAACCCTTTTGATGTCGAGGACCCCCAGAATTATCTGTATTTGGCTGCGGGCCCCCATCTGAAAATGTGTAGTTCCAGGGACCCCACCAGAAGCAAGGATTTGAGTTGAATTTTGATTTTGGAACATATATTCAATGATTTGTGCCATTTAAAAAAAATGGTTTTCAATGGGTAAAGTGTATAACATAATGCTTAAAACACCAAAAAGGGGTTCCTGTCCTGACTGGGTTAAATGGGTATGCCAACATATTGGGTGATTCAGCGGTCCAGGCACCTGACTGGCACTGCCGCACGTTCGACCCCCACGGACTTTACTGCATGCCTCCCCCCCCTTGTCAGCCTACTGTCTATCCCTCCTACAAAAAAAAGAGACTGGAAGACACTGTCACAGAACGAATATAAAACTAACAAAAGAAAACTGCTTGTTCCATTGCAGTGCTGAACCAGCCTGTGGGAGTGTTGAACCAGCCCGTGTGAGACTACAACATATCACCATCTGTCCAACCTTTCCCCATGACGTTCAGACGGTGCTCGATGCCAGGGACCCGCGTCTCGTAGTGCCGAGAATACGTCACAAAATTACCAGTGTGCTGTATGAAAAACTAATGTTGCACAACATGTAAGTATCAACTGTTAACCATTACTATAACTTTAGTACTTGGCATTCATACATTGTTAGCTGATCTTTTAAGAAACCTTGAGTTTGTAATTGCTTTTTGGGCTAGGTATCCAACCACAGCGGAGTACGTTCAGGTTGCCAAGTCAGTGGTTGTGAAATACCCGCATCTTAGAGATGCAGAGGGGAATGGCTATGTAAGTTGTGTTTTATTCTCTTCAATCTTCAGTGATTTCTGTGTGCATGTACATGCGACGAAAAATGGCAGATCTACAAGTTCATAGCGCGGCACAAAGTGCCGTGCTATGAGCTTGTAGATCTGCTATTTTTCAATAGCTAAAGTATAACATTGCTTAAAACACCAAAAGGGGTTAATAGCCAAATGTGTTCCATTTTATCCAGACAACCTGGCATGCGTCCCTAAAAAGAAAATGTAAAAATGAACGTGCACCACTGCTCAGCAATACCGAGGTCCGAAAGATGAAAGAGAAGTATGGCCACGCAAAGAAGCCCCAACCTCCCTCTACACCTAGTCTGCACAAACGAGCAGCTAATCAATGTGTAAGTCATTTGTCATATCTATATATTTTGAGGGTGACTGTGTTCCAGGTTGTCCCTAGCTAAATGATGGAGAGTTGGTAACCAAATTGACTCTTGAGAGTGTAAATAGAAACCAAATGGACCCTTTTAATTTTCTAATAAGTCTTCACAACATTTGCCTGTTATTTCTTGTATGGTTACCACATAAATACAGCATGGAATTGTGAACAGAATCTCATCCAACGATAACAAAATGGCTTTGCATACGTGGGAGCAGGCGTTACACTGTGCAACTCATCCACATCTGTCTATGCTTTTTCCACAGGAAATACTGGTTGTCGGAGAGGATGCCACTTCTGTGAAGGCCCATGTTGCCGTTCTTCAAAGTGAATACCAGAAGACTCATCCAGATCTCCCAACTGTGAAAGATCTCATGGTGCGAACCTTCTCCTGGAGACGGCGTGAAATCATGGATGGGATCTCTGTGGAAGATCTACTCCAAAGCTATCCCTTCCTAAGGGCTCCTGGTGGAGTAAGTATAGTGCACAGCTGAATGTTGCAGCATTATCAATCTATCAGGGGTCATTAACTTTATCTGGTTACAAAAATATGTTCTCAAGCCCAATGGCTAGCAAATCTTAACATTTTGATTCCTTTTTAAATCAAAACCAAACCTCTTTGCCAAAAATAGATCTACAAACTCACAGCATATCGCAGCAACGCATTGTGATGTGAGCTTGTAGATTTGCTATTTTCTGCACATTTTCCCCATCACACAATTAGGTAAGCACCCATGTAATAATATCTCAAACTTGTATAGCGCTTTTACGCTTTACATTGGGGGCAGAGCTATAGCAACAAAATGAAAACAACCTCATGTAAGTCCTCATGAGTACCTAGGGGTCTCTGTCCCTGTTGAAAACCCATCTATGTAGTAATTTCAAATATTGTGAGATTGTATATCATAGGCATATGCTGAATATTAATCATTCTTGTGTTTTCTACAGTTTTCTGATGAGGTTGATCGAATCCATCCAGCCACAAGCAGTCTGTGTGATCGCTTCAGGGAGGGCTTCGCTGGTATTTTGCCAGAAGTTCTAAAACGTGCAGGAAAATCCCACGCAGAAGTCTTCAACGCCGCAAGACAGGATGCCCTGGCTGAAGATCTACCAGGTAGTGAGCACTTTTCGAATTAAACACGTTGCACACTTTAGTTTAGACATACTATTGGTCCGACTGTCACCAACAACCTACTTCAAACCCTAACCTAACCACAAGTTAGTTTCTGACCGTTGTTTCCTCATGTCGGTCCGTTGGTGTGCATCCCCACTTGATGTGATTGGTGACTCTTGCTATGTTTACTGCATTCCAGAAATCGACTTCAGGGCCGGGCTGATCATACTGCCGTCCATCTTCAAAGAGAAAATTGAAGTCTTCATCATGATGGGAGAGGTGAGCATCTGAATTGTCCTGCACGGTGTTTCACTGCTTTTCAGTTCTATCACCATGTAAACAGTTTAGAGCAGCCACAAAGCCTGTGTGAGCAGCGTACTCATCTAGGCACAGCATTTGGGAACCACTGCTCTCCTCCACTGTATGCAGCCCATGTCAATTGTATGGGTCATCCAATCCTACTACTACAAAAACATATATAATTGTGGGGCCGTACTTCTTGTCACACACTTTCATAGCTGGAAGCTGCCCGGTACAACCACAGTCTGACCTGCTAGCCACTGAGCAGCTCCACCAGAGCGGTTTGGATTAAGGGCCTTGTTCAGTGGTGGTAATGAGGGAGAGGCAACCGCTGCCCCACCCAGATGTATTGTGTTTAACATAAATGACAAACCTGTTCTTTCTATATAAATGCCACTGAAGTTACAAAATGTAAACTAGGGGTCTTTTTTTCAAGCCAAGGAACCCTTAGCAGTGACCCTCACCAATGTGTATATGATGTAGTGTTTGTTTACACATTAGCTTTGGTAATAATATGTTGACTTCATGTTAAAGTTTATTTTCAGTCATTTAACCACTTTAACCTTAAATACAATTTTTATTTTGTCTGCCGCCCCTTGACCAAATTTCTAAGCTCACAATGTGTCAGTCATGAGCTTGTAGATCCAATATGTTTGGCAAATGTCCCCAGAAAAAAGAACGATGCGGTTCAAAGTGGTTGATGTAACAAGTTTTGACACATATTTTGAAAATATTAATTTTGCATGTTTTGCTTTATGTAGGGGGATGCTGCTACGCCCAATCCAACCATACAAGTCATGGACCAGGACTGGAAGATGGCCATCGCTGGACGGGTGCGGTGTGTGGTGAAAGTTGACGGTGCGGACGTGTGCCAGTGCAGAAGCCTTGATGAAGCCTTCATAACAGCCTTCTGTATGTATTTTGTTTTCAACCTTGCATACCCACCAGGTCTGAAAAAAACTCTCACTTTCCTTCAGCTGCGCATCGTCAATATCAAGGAAGAGGGAGACAAGGCCATTCCAACAACCATACTGCGGGTGATTAACGCTCTGTGCACTGCAAATAATTAACCGTCTGTACTAGATCACAATGCATCAGTGCCCAAAATGCACTAGAAAGGTTTTTACCCTCTCAAAGTTAATTATACATATTGGACTAGTTCATGCACATCAACCAAATTTTAGTATCACATGTGGTTTAGGTGATTGTCAGTCAACATTTACCAAATATCCTTCTTATAGACGACATGTGTACAGAAAACACAAATCAAGATTTAGATCTAGGCCTATTGATAATGTCTACGTAGAGCAACCAAGTGTGGAGAATGAACCAAGTACTTCTGATGAACACCAAAGTGTGGAGAATGAACCAAGTACTTCTGATGAAAACCAAAGTGTGGAGAATGAACCAATAGCTTCTGATGAATTTGATTCCAGGCCATATTTAGATCAACTACTTGAGGATTTCAAAGATAATCTGTTTGGCTTTGTGCTTAAATGCAGAGAGAAAAACCTTCTAAATGTGTCACTTCAACAAGACATTACAAATGATGTCAAATTTCTATTTAGTTTTTTCAAAGAGAATTATGATTCATTTATTTCTTATCATCTGAAAAAAGGTGGTTTTGATATTTCAAATTGCCCCGAACTTCAGCAGGTTTTACACTCATCAGATTTCTTTGATAACGCTTATGAAGCAGTCCGTTCTCCACACATGATTCAAGAACACTGTAAATCCAAGTTGAACTATACAAAACCTGTACACTACACATTGAAAAGCTCTTCTGGCCAAAAAGTTGGATCCTTTTCCTATGTTCCCATTGCTGAAGTTTTAAAGAAGTACTGTGCTCATGATGACGTCTGGGATCAAATACTATCTGAAAATAACCAGGTCATAGATGAAGAGCTTCTGACAGATTATAGAGATGGTCTTTATTTTAAGGAGCATTCTGTTTTTAGAGAGCATCCCGATGCTTTAAGAATTCATCTTTTTGAAGATGAATTTGAAATAGTGAATCCTCTTGGAGCCAAGAGAGGGAAGCATAAGCTATGTGGATTTTACTACACTATTGGAAATATGAGTGGAAAGTATCGATCTCAACTCGGCCACATTCACTTAGCCATGTTAGTTCAATATTCAACCCTGACAAAATATCGGAATGCCATCTTAAAACGAATGCTAGATGACCTAAAACAGCTTTCAGCTGAAGGCTTTACTGTAAGTGTTCGTGGAACAGAGCACACAGTTTATGCTGCTGTAGCAACCTTTTCAGCTGACAATCTCTCTGCTCACATGATTGGTGGCTTCAGAATGTGTTTTAGCTCGGGTAGAATTTGTCGTAACTGTATGGCAACTCATGCAGAAATCAATGACTCATTCCTAGAAGATGATTTTGTTCTGAGAAACACTGAAGTCCACAAATATCATCTCCAGTGTGTCCAGCAGAACAAGTCCAATGTAGCTGTGTATGGTGTAAAAGGCAATAGTTATTTTGATTCACTAGGTTATTTTGATGTGACCAAGTCTTTGCCCCCAGACATCATGCATGATATGTTGGAGGGAGTTGTTCCACTGACAATGAAGCATGTTATTTGCGAGGCACATAGAAAAAAGCACATCAGTATAACTGAGCTAAACGAAGAGCTTAACAAACTCAGTGTAGGTCAGAATGACAAGGCTAATAAGCCTGTGCCGTTGTCTGAACGACTCCAAACTGTAGGCATTGTAGGATCTGCTACTCAAAAATGGTGTCTTTTCAGATTATTGCCTTTTCTAATGGGGCAACGTGTTCCTCCTGGCAGCAGTTACTGGCACGTGTTCTTATTATTGCGAAGTATTGCAGATATTGTCATGGCAGCTAAGGTGCGGAAAGATGACCTAGCATGTCTTCCGTTACTTATTCATGAATTCCTTTCTGAGATGAAAGCGGAATTTGGAAATGTACTAACGCCTAAATGTCATTTTCTTATACATTATCCAAGACTTATGTTAATGTATGGTCCCCTCCGTTCTCTTTGGTGTATGAGATTTGAAGGAAAACATCAATATTTTAAGAACCTGGCTAAGAACACTCGAAATTTTGTAAACGTAGCTATGACACTAAGCAATCGTCACCAGTTCAAGCAATGTTGGGAATTTTCAGCTGCCAACATCTTGGGTGATTTTGAAAAGGTGCCTGGTAAAAGTGTCAGCACACCATTTTTGTCTCTTCCCATTACTCTTCAGACTGCTCTAAAAACAAATGATAAGTTTAACTTCAGAGCTACAGAATTAGAGGACAAAGTCAGTCAACGTGTCTCTGAAGTAACTTTAGACAACATAAAGTATGCAGTTGGAGATGTACTGACATTAGACCTTTTACATGTTGAAAGAATTCCTGTATTTGTACAGATCAAATACATTCTTAACATTGATACCATGTGGGTGCTTGGCAGTAAAATGTTGCTTCCATTGTCCTTTGACTCACATTTTCATGCTTATCATGTAAAAGTAGACAGTGACTGGATGTTGCTCAAACCTGGAGACGAATTGGACCACACATCGCTTGACACATATTCAGTGGATGATCATTTGTATGTTGCGTTGAAACATTTCGTATAGATCTTTTGAAAGGAATTTGTAGTTTTGTGCAGACTAGCTGGATGTCACAGAATTGAGTACAATTCCCCCAGCATTTCAGCAATGCAAGACTGTTAATGAACGGCTCAACAGGCTCGATGCATCAGTCTTGTGTTGTATAAGTGCTGGGGGAATTGTACTCATTCATGTTGTATATAGTTTTACATGTGTGCACTAAATGTTGATGTTGTATGTATTTTATATTTTTACATGTTTGCACTAAATGTACTCGAGTACATGTTGCACAAAACCTTGCACAAAACCTAATTTTGCACTAGGTTGTTCTTTGCACTAGGTTGTTCATGTTGCACAACTATAATATTATTGCCCAATTGACCTGCACTTTGGGAAAAAATTAAAAGTTATTGAATGTTGTTCATGTTTCTGAATCCATTTTGTATTTGTACATAAAGGTACATTGTTCCAGTAGGGGTACAGAATTACTATTTTAGAGGTACAGTAATGTTATTTTAGAGGGGTACAGAAATGTTATTTTAGAGGTACAATGTTGTCCATATAGGGGTACAATGTCACTATAGGGGTACAGAAATGTTATTTTAGAGGTACAATGTTGTCCATATAGGGGTACATAAATGTTCTTTTCAAGGTACAATGTTGTCCATATAGGGGTACATAAATGTTATTTTAGAGGTACAATGTTGTCCGTATAGGGGTACATGAATGTTCTTTTCGAGGTACAATGTTGTCCGTATAGGGGTACATAAATGTTATTTTAGAGGTACAATGTTGTCCATATAGGGGTACATAAATGTTCTTTTAGAGATGCAGGCAAAGGTACAAATTTGTCAATAGGGGTACAGGAATGTTATTTAGAGGTACAACCAAGAAGGGTACACCAATGTACCAATACCAAAGGTACATTTCTGTACTCAACTAGGGTACTCCGGGGGTGACAAGCCATTTGTACCCCAAAAGGAACAAATCCGCCATGTTATTTTTCTGTGTGTAGTGTATCACACTTTTATATAAAGATATAAAATCATGTATCACACTAGTCTTTCTTTCTATATCTTGCCAAACATGTACATCGACAAATACCAGTTTTAGAGATATGGCTTATAGAGTAACAGTGAGTTGAGAAAACGGGCTTGAAAGGTTCACTTCTGTGTAACATTACACCTATAGCTACATGTTTAAGCATTTATTTCATATTTACATGTCTTCTGTGGACTCCAACATTACACCTATAGCTACATGTTTAAGCATTTATTTCATATTTACATGTCTTCTGTGGTCTCTAACATTACACCTATAGCTACATGTTTAAGCATTTATTTCATATCTACATGTCTTCTGTGGTCTCTAACATTACACCTAGCTACGTGTTTAAGCATTTATTTCATATTTACATGTCTTCTGTGGTCTCTAACATACACCTATAGCTACATGTTTAAGCATTTATTTCATATTTACATGTAAATTTCAGCTCTGACACTTATGTCAGACATGTTCTAGTATGTGAAGAGTCTGCCTGTGCCATTAACTCATTTTGGAAAAAGTGTTTCTCCTCTGGTGAAAAGCTGGAATTTGCGTGATGGCAGTCTCTCAGTCAAACCTGGTCACATAATGTACACAATACACATGCCCCTATTTCTTTCCTTTTCCACTGTAACGGTATATTCTCTACTCATACTGAATCCACACAGAATCCACACTCAAATGTATTTTGAGGGGAAAACGGACCAAATGTGATTTGCAATTTACCCTGGAGGTCACTCACGTCTAACTCATGCTCACACTGCTCACAGTGTGCAGCTCAGTTGTCAGTTGATGGGAAGTCTCAACACGGTTGAAGGGAAACTTAACCTTTGTTACCGATAATACCACGGGAGAAATTCTGTTTCAGTTTCACCAACCGAGCTGCTCAGATGGCCATGATGGATCCCACTCTCTCAGGGAGGGCGGGAGGTTATGTCTCTTGCCGAGGGACACTTCCAGCCAGGTAGAGGAGGAGGTTGTCAAGGAATTATATTATTATTATTATAATAAGGTCCCAGTTCAATACATGATGCTCCTCCTGGCTATGGCATCATGTTGGAATGTCCTTGAGCTAAAGACATGGAGTGGAGTAAAGCTTGTATGGATGAATGAATGGACAGTATTAAAGACATGGAGTGGAGTAAAGCTTGTATGGATGAATGAATGGACAGTATTAAAGACATGGAGTGGAGTAAAGCTTGTGTGGATGAATGAATGGACAGTATTAAAGACATGGAGTGGAGTAAAGCTTGTGTGGATGAATGAATGGACAGTATTAAAGACATGGAGTGGAGTAAAGCTTGTATGGATGAATGAATGGACACTAGTATTAAAGACATGGAGTGGAGTAAAGCTTGTGTGGATGAATGAATGGACAGTATTAAAGACATGGAGTGGAGTAAAGCTTGTATGGATGAATGAATGGACAGTATTAAAGACATGGAGTGGAGTAAAGCTTGTATGGATGAATGAATGGACAGTATTAAAGACATGGAGTGGAGTAAAGCTTGTATGGATGAATGAATGGACAGTATTAAAGACATGGAGTGGAGTAAAGCTTTGTATGGATGAATGAATGGACAGTATTAAAGACATGGAGTGGAGTAAAAGCTTGTATGGATGAATGGACAGTATTAAAGACATGGAGTGGAGTAAAGCTTGTATGGATGAATGAATGGACAGTATTAAAGACATGGAGTGGAGTAAAGCTTGTGTGGATGAATGAATGGACAGTATTATTGTAGACTGATTGATTCAAGTACTTTGGATACAGTTGTTGTTATTATGTGTCGTATTAATATTTTTCTTGTCAAATCAATAGAACCCCATGACAATATTTGAGATTAAATTCACCCCCTTGACTTTTTATTATCTATTTTTCCAGTGCTTCGCTTTAGTGTTAACCCATTTTGTGTGGGAACCCCTTTGGGTGTTAGCATCATGTTATGCTTTAGCTATTGAAAAATAGCAGATCTACAAGCTCATAGCGCGCCACCGAGTGGCGCGCTACGAGCTTGTAGGTCTGCCATTTTTGAAAAATCGAAGAACGACTGACATTTTTTAGAATCTGATCTCAGGTCAGAATGGGTTAATCAGACCAGTGTGTGTCCAGTGGAAACCTCGTATGAATCTGATCTCGGGTCAGAATGGGTTATGGACCTCTAAACAGGAGCACACACACAACACACAACACACACACACACACACACACACAAATGCCTTCCTCTGGCATCTCGCTGGGTTGATGGGCAAGAACACACGACATGGGAGCAAAGCTACCGTCGTGGGGATACAAAAGAACAGCCTCACACAGCAGCAGCCCCCACTATAGCAGAGAGAGAGCCAAGTCCAGTGATTTAGCATGTCAACATCTCTGATTCACCGTGTTTCACCACCATGTTGGGCCAGACAATGTCTATGTAGACACACTGACAGCTCCGCCGCAACCACTGTCTGTGACATGGATGGCAACCCTCAGCGGTGGTTGGAGGTCTGCCGAAACGAGCGCCGTCTCTGGCTATGACACGCCTGTCAATCACACGGCTAGAGGCACACAATGCACCGATGCCAGAGAAGCCGCTGTGCTGCTGATGCTTCCAGCGGCTCGGCTACGAGAAACGTAATCTCTTGCCAGCGAAGCTACTACCCTGGCTTGGCCTTGATCTCATGAGTTTATCCTGTCTAAGGTGTCTAACATGTTATTTCTTTAACCCATTTAGACCTGGGAACGATTCTGCAAATGTCTTCTAATTACATCATGACAGTTTTCTGAAAAAACCTCATGTTTCTATGTCAGTGGCGCTCAACAATTTCATGTCAAGGACCCCCAGAATTATCTGTATTTGGCCGCAGACCCCCATCTGAAAATATGTTGTTCCAGGGACCCCCCAGAAGCAAAGATATGAGTTAAAAACCTTCGCTCCGAAAAAATATATTCAAAGATTTGCGCCACATTTTCCCGATTTTTTAAAAATAGCAGACCTACAAGCTCATAGCGCGCCACTCGGTGGCGCGCTACGAGCTTGTAGGTCTGCTATTTTTCAATAGCTAAATCATAACATAATGCCAACACCAGAAGGGGTTCCCGCCCAGAATGGGTTAATTATGGGAGGCAACATCACTTTGCAATGACAACCTTGGCTCCCTCCAACTCTTATCTCCGTGCACTTTAACTTATACTTATAGAAATGAAGTTGTAATTTCTTCTTAAAGTTAATCCAAGGCCCAAATAAATAAGCGCATCATTTAGGGCTGGAGGGAGGCTACCAAGTTCACCTCAGAGTAATACGATCATTTATCAATGTTAGAGAAAATAATGCTCATATTATGAATATGATCCGTTTCTGATTAACACATTTTGTACATAATACGTCCTGAAACGTCATAAGGATTGGAACCGAGAGGTGCCTTAGACGTCTGTGGACGTCCTAGCGACGTCCAAACGACGCGGGGCGAGATAATAATATTCAGAATAATAACTTTTTTTTTTTTTGGCATTTCGCTTTTCGCTTGCCGTATGCTAACGCTCTGTGAAACTATTAGCTTGTTAAGTAAGCAAAGTTCTTTGTTTACCCACGGAAGTGGACTAAGCTCGAGATGCTTGTTTACAGCCAGGCCCTGCTCATAGAACATTTCATGGTAGGGGTTCAATCAATGCCTTGCTCAAGGGCACTTCAGCGGTGGTAATTTTAACATGCCGGTCCGGGGATTCGAACTGGCGACCTTCTGGTATCAAGACCGCTCCGCAAACCGTTCGGCCACCGCTGCCCCCAAGGGGCACTTTTTGTAGGCTGTTCCTTAACAAAACATGCATTTTATATTCAACAAAACAATGATTCAGAGGCCAGCAGGAGGAGCCGATCACTCACATTAGTCTCAATGGGGCTGTTCACTCTCAGCAGGTTATTTCAGTTGACCCTACTGTATGTGTGCATTATTATCACTCCTGCCACCTCATTCTCTATTTCTGTCTCTCTGATGATTTGAGGTCACCTTTATGTCAACAACAGCACATCATAGGTTAGGTTAGGGTGGTGAGAATGGAGAAAAAAACTGACATGGGTGCTGCTCACAACTACTGATATGGAAATACTTGACATTTAACTAAATCTATACTATAATTAGCTATCTGGTCCAAAGCCTCTAATGCCTTTGCATTAGAGCTATACTACTCTCGTCTTCCTGCAGTCACCGTACCCTCTCGACTGTAGTGAAAATAATATTTTTTTTCTTCTGGATTAAAAACAAAGTGCATTTTTTGGTGGGGGGGGCTCAGAGTGTGGAAAGTATAGGCTTTCTAATGACACAAGCCGCCTTTGATATGGGGATAATATGGACCAGAGCTGTAATGTCTATAATGTACCAAATCTCTGTTCAAAGTAAACTGTGTGTGTCTCCAGGTATCCACTGCAAAACGGCAATTTGGAAAGTCCAACGGTTTCCATTAGGAACAGGAACAAAAACAGGAATATGTACAGTATCTGCCAGCCCCGCAGATCTGAGGACAACTGTTGTTGTTCGGGAGAGATTTGGTACACCGGCGGCTTCCCTGAATGACCAAAACCAAACCCAAAACCGTCAGCCTCACAGATTGGGCGTAATATCCCTATGTCTGTGTCGCTAAGCCAGTCTAAATCCTTGATTGGCTTAACTGATGATTGGCTGAGCTGTCGTGTTTCTGCCGCATAGGCGAATATAAATGGGATGAATTACATCTCGACATACATGTGGCCTCAAATAGAATTGATTCATTTCACATTTACAACAGCTATAGTTTAAAGGTCCAATGACATGTTTTTGAAAAAAAGAAACCTCCAGGTAGGATGCGTACATTACACCAGGCATCAGTGCTCCGTTTACAGCATACTATCAATTTCTACACACATACCGTACATGCAACCATTTCTGCACACGGTCCTGCACTAGACCAGAACTGAGTCAAAAGAAGACTGAACAACTACAACAACGTTACTGTTACAACAATGCTTATGTAACTAAGACATTGGAGAGGCAACAAATAAAAAGACAAATTGATCTTCTCTCTTCCAGGTATACTATTACATAAAATCACATAACCGTAGTAGGCGGGATCATATTATAGGCACATTTGAGTTGTCCTCAGATTTCTGGCATGTTGGGTAGAATTGACCTCCAAAAACTATGAAAAGGTTCAATTTCAGTACATGTCTCTTTTAATAGTGTGTTGTTAACAATAGCTCCCGTGCAGTTATGTGTGTCTTTGTGTAAATCAATGAAGCAATGACACTATAGAGAGAATTCTCACCACACAAATCAGAAGTCTGTGTGGTGTTTACTTTTTGGTATGCTATGAGCTCACCTGGAACATCAAAGGAGGTCATATGAAAAACGTATCAGTAACTCTGGGTACCTGGCACCGGTTCTGCCCCCACTGTAACCTACTGTAACCTACTGTAACCTTGCGTCACCATCCGAGACTTTCCATCTCGGAGGAAAGCCTGCTCTGTGTTCCTAAACCTAAACCGTGTGATCTGGTCTATAGGCGTGTGATCTGGTCTAGGCGTGTGATCTGGTCTAGGCGTGGTTTAGACTGGATGATACTGATCACTGTGGATGATCACTTTGTGGTCATCCCCCATAGAGTTATGCCCCCCCCCCCCCTGCTTGTCTCGCCAGTCGCTACGAGTTGGAATAAAATATTGATATACCGTACGGTACCAAACCCCTTTTTCCCCTCACTGTATATGTTTCTTTTCCCTTTTTACCTCCTTTATGATGAATTCCTGTTCTGTTCTTTGGCTATATTATGTGACCAGATTTGACTGAGAGACTGCCATCGCGCAAATTACAGCTTTTTTCTTTTAAAGTTAGTTAAGCTATATAACTAAGCTATTAGTTAATAGCACAGGCAGACTCTTCACATGCTAGAGCATGTCTGAAATAAGTGTCAGAGCTGAAATCGACGTAAATATGAAATAGATGCTTAAACATGTACTGTAGCTATAGGTGTAATGTTAGAGACCACAGAAGTGAACCTTTCAAGCCTGCATGTTTTCTCAACTCGCTGTTTCTCTGAAAGACATTAATCTATAAGCCATATCTCCAAAACTGGTGGGTCAAACTGAACAACCAATACGTCAATTTGAAGCCATGATTCCCTGCTTTCATATGACATGAGAAAAAATCCAATGGCAGTCCCTCAGTAAAAAATGTGGTCACATATAGAAGTGTCTATTTGTACGTCTCTAAATGTTTTGATGAATTGAAGGTGTTTTTCATAAATTATGCTACTGTGATAATTGATCACAGACTATTATTATTATTATTATTATTATTATTATTATATGTATTATATAAAAAGATGGGCAAAATAAGCTTTATGCTTCAGCCCATACCTTTTCGGTTAGAACTAGTCACTGCGTTGACTAAGTAATGTAAATTAAGCAATGTAAATTCCTTAAACCTATTTTGTTTATCTGTTTTGTAAAAAATGACCGAAATAAAGATTCAAACTCAAACTCAAACTCAAGGTGGACCCTCTTGTAAACCAGTGTAATGCTTAATTGGGTCGTCCACTCACATGTCTTTGTATTGAGTTGTGCTGGAAATGTACTGTAATTCTGCAAACTGTTAATACATATTTCAATCAATCAATCAATCAATCAAACAAACTATATGCCACATCAACATTGGAGTGGGCCCTAAAATTATGGTGCAGGGAATTATTTTGAGTCATTCTGATTTCAGTTTGGTGGTTCCGGCCTGATGACCGTCTACAAACCAGACTACCAACTTCAAATAAATGACACTGGGAGGAGCTGTAAAACAGTATGCGGACCGCTTTGCTTTTCCCTGCAGTAATAAACCAGAATACCAGCTCAGTGGCCTTGTGGTTAGAGTGTCCGCCCTGAGACTAGGAGGTCGGGGTTCAATACCTGGCCGGGTCATACCAAAAGAAATGGGACCCAGTGCCTCCCTGCTTGACACTCAGCATCAAGGGTTGGATTGGGGGGGGGTCAGTCCCTGCGACATACTAGCGTCATGTCCAGGGGGTGTACTTGTACATCAAGCTGCCTCACGCTACAGAAACAGGAGATAGGCTCCTGCCCTATGGGCCTCATGGCTACAGAAACAGGAGATAGGCTCCTGCCCTATGGGCCTCATGGCTACAGAAACAGGAGATAGGCTCCTGCCCTATGGGCCTCATGGCTACAGAAACAGGAGAAAGGCCCCTGCCCTGGCCTATGGGCCCCATGGCTCGGCAAGGCTACTTACTTACAAACCAGAATACAACATGACGTAACTTATCATCTGCTCCCGACCAGGTCATGAACCCCAAATGGTAAGTATGCCTCTCAGGCTAGCCCCGATGTAAAACCAAACAAGGCCAGCATAGAGCTGCTAAAAGCACCCGGCTAGCCACGGGTTGGTCTGGGTGTCGTTGTTGAACTTTTGATTCATGCCTGTTCATACATACCATATTTTGCATACATTATTTGATCTAGCTTTACATCTATAGCTTTTAATCCTAACCCTAACAACCTAACAACCCAGATATAAATAAATAACAAAACATTAGTCGTGCTTATGGGTTCTGTTGGTTTTGATTTTCACTTATTTATCCACATAATCCCAATTTCTCATATCCATGCACTCACTGACTACACCACTTAATCACCTTTTTGAAAATGTTCTTATAGTGAAAAGTCTTACTTTAATTCATGATTACTTGTGTGGGCTCCCTTGGTTTGTTCAAGACAAACTGGGAGTTCGACTTTCTGAAATTGACAAAGATTAGTAGCCTTTTAGCATATTATAGTTCGTCCTTCGTAGAGATGGAAATTGTTTATTGTAGTACTTTTTTTCCGTGCCACATTTTGATTTTGACGATTTCTACCAGTGGAAATCGTCAAAAATCCTGAGGCCTGAGGAAGAAGGTCGCAAGACCGAAAGTTGCTTCAATGAATGCTCTGAACCCAGCGAGTGGCGGTGAGCGGGTGGCCCTCCTTTCCACTTTGTATATGCCTCGTCATCATCGCAGTCATGTGGTCATCTCTCTCCGACCACAATTTGTGGTCTTTTGGATCTCACTGTAGTACAGTAGCTCGGTACTGCTTGGATTGTTTGTTTGGTCTCTCGTTGGGCATATTGGGAGGGAGCTAGCTTGTGTATAATCATGATCATATTTGGAAGCAATGATGGGATTGCCCTCATTAAGTGTGTGATTATGGTCCGGTTTGATTAAGCATTTGGTTGGGAGAAAAAGGACACAGATATCTGGTCTTTGGTTTTTGGGAGAGAGAGAGAGAGAGAGAGAGAGAGAGAGAGCATGGCCATTCCCTGGTTATAGCACATTTTTTGGTGCAGTGCTTGTTTCTAAATAAATGATCCTACAATGATTGTCTATTCACAGCTCTAGCCAGATTGTACATTAACACGGACCATTTTCCCCACTATTGGCTTTATTCTTATACATACAGTATACAGTATGGTTACATTATATTTACATACTTTCAAAATGCACGCACACACACTAACACGCACGCACGTAGCACACGTAGCATTTAACTACAGTACATGACCTTGGAAGAGATGCCAACAGACAGACATTCTCAGACTGTGCCTCTCTCTCTACATTATATATGTCACCATGATTAATAGGCAACAGGCCCCCTCTCTCTCCCCCCCCCCCCCACCCCCCCCCCCCCCCCAACACGACCCCTCCTCATAAACTTTCCCCTTCACAAAATGGGGAAGGAGAAATCAAAGAGCTCTGTGTCTAACAAATCTATACCATCTGCTGATCAACAAACCAGATAAACTGCCAACTCCATTTTGTATTTTTTTTGCTGCCCTGCATGCTGCTTGTTGCTATATATACTTCCCTTTATTGCATTCTGGCCGGGAACCCCTTTTTGGTGTTTGTTATGCTTTATAGCTATTGAAAAATAGCAGATCTACAAGCTCATAGCGCGCCACCGAGTGGCGCGCTACGAGCTTGTAGGTCTGCTATTTTTGAAAAGTCATGAAAATATGGTGCAAATCTTTGACTATATATTTCAGAGCGAACATTTTTAACTAAAATATTTGCTTCTGGGGGGGGGGGTCCCTGGAACTACATATTTTGAGACGGGGGGGTCCGTGGCCCAATAGAGATAATTCTGGGGGTCCTTGACATGAAAAAGGTTGAGCACCACTGACATATAGAAACATGGGTTTTTCAGAAAACTGTCAGGATGTAGTTCAAGACATTTGTTTTTTTTTAGAATCTGATCTCAGGTCAGAATGGGTTATTCCCCGGCCTATATATATATATACAGACTCAATTCTCCCTGTTGTTGACTGGACAAGATAAGACATCAGCTGAGAGTCATCAGCCCCACAAAAGGGCCTGTAGCGTGCAGCTTTGCCTCGTCCTGACTCTCCTCTCTGCCTCGCAGCAGCCGGGGACACATCCCCTCATCCCTGTGGCAATCAATGACAGACACCCCCATCTCTTCTCTCTCCTCCTGCCCCACAACCAACCCCCCCTTTTATCTCTTCCATTAGCCCATTCTGACCTGAGATCAGATTCATACGAGGTTTCCACTGACTGGACAACACCACACTGGTCTGATTATAACCCATTCTGACCTGAGATCAGATTCTAAAAAAATGTCAGTCGTTCTTCGATTTAAGAAGAAATAGCAGACCTACAAGCTCGTAGCGCGCCACTCGGTGGCGCGCTATGAGCTTGTAGATCTGCTATTTTTCAATAGCTAAAGCATAACATGATGCTATAACACCAGAACGGGTTCCCGTTCAGAATGGGTTAGTGTGGGTTCCCTCGGCATGTGTGTGTGTTCCCGCTCATGAGTCATTGTTGCACATGACCGTGTTATGAAAGCGCACGCACACACACACACACACACACACACACACACACACACACACACACACACACAGAGAGAGAGTGTGAGCGACTGAGAGAGATAGATAACACAACACAAAGCCAATAATATAATGTTATTTGGGCATACTCGGCTGCCTGCAATCGCTTTGAAGGTATTTTATAAAGAGAATTTTCTGTAAAAAGAAAGAATTCTCTCATTTTATGTCTCTACTCTCTAAGAGACACGAAATGATTTATTCTGATGATGAAGCTGTTAACCCATTCTGCGCGGGAACCCACTTTGGTGCTAGCATCATGTTATGCTTTAGGTATTGAAAAATAGCAGATCTACAAGCTCATAGCGCGCCACCGAGTGGCGCGCTACGAGCTTGTAGGTCTGCTATTTTTGAAAAATCTAACAACGACTGACATTTTTAGAATCTGATCTCAGGTCAGAATGGGTTCATCAGACCAGTGTGTGTCCAGTGGAAACCTCGTATGAATCTGATCTCAGGTCAGAATGGGTTAAGACGTATAAACACAGGAAGTGTAAAAACATCCATGAAAAGCATAAAGAATTCATCGGAGCACGGCCTCCTGTGATAAATCTCAGCAGATGTGCGTCTGGCTCGTAAAACAACAACAAATTAGTTACCCCGATGTGTTGCTAATAAAACACGTGATGTGTTTGTGTATAGGATTACAACACACATTACTTTGAAAGGTAGGAGCTAAGTAGAGGATGAATGGCTGGGTTGAATAATATCACTTGTCAAACAACTCTTACAACAAGCTAGAACGATCAAGCAAAATCCGTGCCAAAAATAGCTCCTACTATACAGAAGTAATAACAAAACTGCTCCGATTAGAATCAGAGTTATGACGAATAGCAATTATAAAGCGTCCGACGTACAGAGATCAAATCAGCTACTGTGTGTGTGTACGTGTGCGTGTGTGTGTGTGTGTGTGTGTGTGTGTGTGCGTGCGTGCGTGCGTGCCTGCGTGCGTACATGCGCGTGTGTGTGTATGCGTGCGTGTTTGTGTGTGCCTGCTTTTGTCTGAGTATGTCTAAGGTTTGGCCGAGGCCTTATTAAGACGGAGTGTGTGTCTGTGGTTAATAAGTGTGTCTGTGGTTATTAAGACGGAGTGTGTGTGTCTGTGGTTAATAGCTAAACCTGCAGTAAGTAGAGGCAGCTACTGGAAACGAGTGAAATGAGCCAGAATAAAAGGTAAATAACAAACACAGACTGTCAGCCTGAGTGCCAGGGCTCTGATTGGACTAATGCTTCCGTGGTTTTCAAAACGCAGCCCACTGTCTGTGCACATCAACGGCAGCATGTCAACGGCTATCAGAAATACCACTCTACTACAACAACGCAGCACAGCACACAGCACCGCTCAGCACAAACAGCCAGAGATCAAGAGCCAAGCTCTCCACCAAACTGACTGGTGAAGTCACACGTTCCTCTCACACATGATAAACACACACACACTCGCACTCACACGCACACACATGGTGCGCGTGTTGTTAACCCATTCTGACCTGAGATCAGATTCTAAAAATGTCTTCTATACATACTGACAGTTTTCTGAAAAAGCTATGTTTCTGACCCGAGATCAGATTCTAAAAATGTCTTCTACATACTGACAGTTTTCTGAAAAAGCTATGTTTCTGACCCGAGATCAGATTCTAAAAAAATGTCTTCTACATCATGATAGTTTTCTGAAAAAGCTATGTTTCTATGTCAGTGGTTCTTCGATTTTTTCAAAAAAATAGCAGACCTACAAGCTCGTAGCGCGCCACTACGGTGGCGCGCTATGAGCTTGTAGATCTGCTATTTTTCAATAGCTAAAGCATAGCCATAATGCTAACACCAAAAGGGGTTCCCCACCCAAAATGGCTTAATAAACAATGTTGCTGACAATATAATGTTATATTAGAGGGTACCTGCTTCTGCTGTTCACTTCACATGAGAAACGTGGTATTTAGCTGCATTATTTCCTTTGTTTTCAAAGTATAATGACGGCACAATTGCAAGGCACTGAGCACTGAGCACAGCTCCCCAGAGCCTAGCCCATTCTGAACGGGAACCCATTTTGGTGTTGGCATCATGTTATGCTTTAGCTATTGAAAAATAGCAGATCTACAAGCTCATAGCGCGCCACCAGAGTGGCGCGCTATGAGCTTGTAGGTCTGCTATTTTTGAAAAAATCGACAGAACGACTGACATTTTTAGAATCTGATCTCAGGTCAGAATGGGTTAATCAGACCAGTGTGTGTCCAGTGGAAACCTCGTATGAATCTGATCTCAGGTCAGAATGGGCTAGGTAATGGTCGGGAGACGAGATGCCACCCTCCCCTCCTCCTCCCAAAAGCAATCCCTGTTTACGTTCATGCAGGCTGACAAGCACATGCGGGGGGGGGGGGGGGAAACGACAATGTGCAAAGTGTAAAATTAGGTCCCCAGTTCTGCTCTGCATTAATTAATTATAAATTGGGTATAATTGCAAGTGGGATTTTCTTAAAGTCAATTTATCTGGACTGCCTGTGATATGAATATATTCTCTTTAACGAACGAACAGGCTGGTTAAGTCTTAAAAGGGATTTAGAAGCACAGCTGAGATACAGACGGTGATTATGATTTCTCCCGTAGACATAATGATGAGTGTGAACCTTAAATCAACCCGCAACTTAACCCATTCTGACCTGAGATCAGATTCATTACGAGGGTTTCCACTGGACACACACTGGTCTGATTAACCCATTCTGACCTGAGATCAGATTCTAAAAAAATGTCAGTCGTTCTCTCGATTTTTTCAAAAAGTAGCAGACCTACAAGCTCATAGCGCGCCACTCGGTGGCGCGCTATGAGCTTGTAGATCTGCTATTTTTCAATAGCTAAAGCATAACATGATGCTAACATCAAAATGGGTTCCCGGTCAGAATGGGTTAAGAAAGTAACTTTGAAAAGATAGTAATAATGATTAAACAAACAATGCAATATGTTCCGTGCAATCTTTGTATTAGTATTGCCAAAGTAGCTAAGTACATTTACTGAAGTACCTACTGTACTTAAAGCTGCTATTAGCAATAATATGTCAACATTTTAATGACCTTTTTTATTTTTTAGATATTCAGACAGCCAGCAATGGGTAGAACGCTCCCAAAACTAAATTACACGGAGAAGGGATAAAACGGCGTTCTCAAAGATTTCCACTCTGGAAGGTGGTTTCACTTTATTTTGCGTTTTACTTTTCACCTCCTGAAAACACTATTCTCGTCTAAACGGACACCAGCAAACGATACTTTATTTTGCCGTTTTCTATACGAACACCATCCTCGTCTAAAGACCGCCTTAGATCAGTCGATGGGTGGCTCTTCTCTTCCAAGACAGATGTTGCGCTCTCATTAGAAGGCCGGTGTACAGTAAGTGCCATCAAAACCGTTTCTCTAGTTTCTCTGAAAGTGTCTCGGAGCCATAGAGTAGAATCGGCTCAACGTTCGTCCTAAATATTTTAGAGGGTTATAAGAATCTTTCACGGAGGACAGTACAGTATGGAGGACAGTACAGTACGGAGGACAGTACACATATCTGCAGCACCATGTTTACTAATCTGTACCTTCAGTTTGTTTACCTTAGTTGACTGTAGGATGGCAGATAACCTGCTACAGAAGTATAAGAACTACAGTTTTTAATTAGCCGTTCAGAATCTAGACGTAACTGCTAATTTTAAATAGCTGCATTTTACCAGGCCCAAAAAAAATGTAATAATGGATATGAAATGTATGAAGTACATCTCGGCCTGCTACAGTATGTCGCTGAGATCGTCTTTTAACGTATTTTTTTTTATATTTATTTACTACGTTTCATAACGCTTGTAGATCTGCTATTTTTTCAATAGCTAAAGCAAAATGGGTTAAAAAGCTGAGATTGTGAATTCACAAAATGTGAACAATAAAGGAAATGTTGGCCCGGGCGGCTAGTGTAGCGGTCTGGCACCGAGGCTGCTGAGCCAGCCTGACAGACAGAGTGTCACGGGTTCGACTCCCGATCCAGACCACCTTTGTCGCGTGTCAATCTCTTTCCCCATTTCCTGTCACCATACTGTATACACTAATCTAAAGGCAACAACAATATATGTTAATATATATATATATATGTATATATATATATATATATGGCCTGGGCCGTGGCTCAGTGGTCCAGGCACCTTGGCTGGTAATCCAGTCTGGCTGTGTGCCGCGGGTTCGACTCCCGATCCCGACGGCCTTTACCGCATGTCATCCCCCCCCCCCCATCTCTCTCTCCATGTCCTGTCAGTCTACTGTCTGTCACTCCATAAAAAAATATAAAATAAAGGCGAAAGCCACAAACAAAAAAAACATAAAAAAAGAATATATATATATATATATATATATATATATATATATATATATATATATATATATATATATATATATATATATATATATATATATATAATAAAATAAAGGAAATGTTCAGTGGCCTACAGCCCTACACCCATTTGTAAAAATCAGTCACTCTGTTGGCGAAACCTTAAGCAAGTTCAGGTCATTATTTAGACATACCTGGCAAATAAAGTCTTTGCAAAACTCGAAAAACACATTCTCTTTGGATAAAACATATGTTGCACTGTGATGATGCACTCTGTTGCAACAACGCGGTAAACACAGCTGTCAACGTTTTGCACACAAGTTCAAACCTATAATTCTAACCAAGTGGTCCAAACCACCTGGACACAGGTTTGTTTTATGAATGCACTTATGCTGCATTTCAAACAGTGTTGTTTTCGTCGACTAAAACTAAGGCGAAGAATGTTCGTCGACTACCATTTTTCACTGACTAAAACTAAATAAAAACGAATCTATGATGACTAAAACTAAGACTAAATATACTGACAATTTCGTCAACAAATAAAAACTAGACTAAAATGTTAGGAAGGGACTGGTGGACAAGAGATCCAGTTTCATGCTGGGTTGCATGCTGAAAATAGCAGATATTTCAGCATGCAACCAAAGTGTAAAATATGTCATTACAACGACATCAAGGCCTGTCAAAACACATTTTAGTCGACTAAATCAACTGTAGATTTAGTCGACTAAAATCGAATGACATTTAGTCGACTAAAACATTCCAGGTGACTAAAATGTGACTAAAACTAAGTGAAAACTATTCAAGAGACTATGACTAAAACTAAAATAGAAATTTGCTGCCAAAAACAACACTGGTTTCAAATGTTGCTGATCTACAAGCTCATAATGTGTCATATCACGATGATGACAGACACACAAAAAGACTACGGACTTATCTAGTCTGCCAAGGACTTGTATATTTATGGCCACATGTCTGTGGCTAATGTAATTTGACCTACTGTACCGTATGACAATTGGTTTGCATTTTAGCAAATCGTAAACTGAGTATAAGATATTATTTTTCAGTTTGAGAGGGTCTGTGTGTAATATGTATATAATTGTATTATTTATTATATATCAATGAATCAGCATGAAAACATTTATTTTTTATTAAACCTGAACCCTGGCATCGCTATATTCTGGTTGTGAACGTTCACGTTGGGAGCTTGCAGATCTGGTGTAGAAAAGGGGAAAAAAGGAGAGGGCCTAGTATAGACAGACCGCTACCCTGAGGGACACCGCTCAACTAGACTTTTTTTAACAAAATTACAAATGAGTAAATTTTTACGTAAATAATGTATAGTTGCGGTCAGCCCTTCAACCCTTCACCGATAGGTGTTCTGTGGTCAGCTGTAGACTAGATGCAATGCAAGCTTACATCTCTGGTGGTGTTCTGAGATCAGCTGAGGACTACTGTAGATGCAACGCAAGATTACATCTCTGGTGGTGTTCTGAGATCAGCTGAGGACTACATGCAATGCAAGCTTACATCTCTGCGGTGGTGTTCTGAGATCAGCTGCAGGACTAGATGCAATGCAAGCTTACATCTCTGCGGTGGTGTTCTGAGATCAGCTGAGGACTAGATGCAATGCAAGCTTACATCTCTGCGGTGGTGTTCTGAGATCAGCTGTAGACTAGATGCAATGCAAGCTTACATCTCTGGTGGTGTTCTGAGATCAGCTGAGGACTAGATGCAATGCAAGCTTACATCTCTGCGGTGTTGTTCTGAGATCAGCTGAGGACTAGATGCAATGCAAGCTTACATCTCTGCGGTGGTGTTCTGAGATCAGCTGAGGACTAGATGCAATGCAAGCTTACATCTCTGCGGTGGTGTTCTGAGATCAGCTGAGGACTAGATGCAATGCAAGCTTACATCTCTGCGGTGGTGTTCTGAGATCAGCTGAGGACTAGATGCAATGCAAGCTTACATCTCTGCGGTGGTGTTCTGAGATCAGCTGAGGACTAGATGCAATGCAAGCTTACATCTCTGCGGTGGTGTTCTGAGATCAGCTGAGGACTAGATGCAATGCAAGCTTACATCTCTCGTAGCCTTATACGACGTTTCTATGGAGAGGGGCGAGGCCATGGTCACACTAATGCACACTGATTCATCCCAATGTGTTGAGTGTGGTTTATACACACTGGAACACACTGTACAACTACCCAGAGGCAGGCCAACAGCCTTGACATCTTGGACACTTAGTGTGCTGTGCATTTCAATTGACCGATGCCTTGACCTGCCTGTTAACCCATTCTGACCTGAGATCAGATTCATACGAGGTTTCCACTGGACACACACTGGTCTGATTAACCCATTCTGACCCGAGATCAGATTCTAAAAAATGTCAGTCGTTCTTCGATTTTTCAAAAAATAGCAGACCTACAAGCTCGTAGCGCGCCACTCGGTGGCGCGCTACGAGCTTGTAGATCTGCTATTTTTCAATAGCTAAAGCATAACATGATGCCAACACCAAAATGGGTTCCCGTTCAGAATGGGTTAAGAATATAAAATGTTCACTCATATATTCACAGTTGACAGACACATTATATGCATTCGTACAGTGCTCACTGGGCGATAGATATTTCATTCTCACTGCTGTTGCTGCTCTACTGTATATGACAGCAGGGATAAATATAGGTTCTACACTGAGTGATTAATTCACATTTACTGTCACTACAATCTATGAATGTGCAACACATCATGTTCTCTCATACACACACACTATATACACAGTAACACAGTACAAATCCTCATTGTTAATTTATCCATTTGTAACTCAGAGTCAGTGTACAAATGTAACCATTACATTTTGTAAAACTCAAGAGTTAAATGAACACTGAGGGTTTTAATGTGTACACAACCTTGCAGAGAATGCAGACTACAGCATAATCAGTCTGACCAAGAAGACCTACGGACTGCATAGAGCTCTGAAAGGCCCTCTCCACTTCCAACAGAAGAGAGTCATTATGGGGACAACAGATTTTTAGGAGTGTACACTGAAGTAGAGGTCCATGAACTATGGAGAGAGAGAGGGGGGCTAATTTGCACTCAGTAGGGTTATAATGAGCCTTTCATCTTGCTTTTCCTACCCCCGTTGCTGTTGGAAACCATAATGGCTCTCGGTTGGGAGTCCACCCGGGCAGCACAAACAGCCTGAGCCTAGCCTCATAAAAGAACTTGCTTGGTTATAATAACGTAGGTAAGACCCGTACGCAGTAGGTAATACAGGCCCGGTGCAGATATTCTTTCAGTGAGGGAGGCCGTATAGCGTGTCAGCTGTGCTCATTTGTTGACACAGCATGATGAATAATTTATGGCCCTGAGAAAACTCTTTTGTGTGGAAGAAGGACACATCTCTATGAAAAGGTGTTTGTGTTGTTTGAACGTTGTAAAATACGTTATTTTGCATTTGTACGCATGCCTCTGGAGGTCACTTTAACACAGAAAGGTACTTTTATTTTTGACAAAGATCACCTCTTTATTTATTTTTTACTATAAATTACATAATTAAAAAAGAATGTTACATTAACAGATTTGTACACCCAATGAGACTGAAGCCAAATGTGAAAGGAAGGGCACTTTTATTTTAATTTATTAACAATTTTGTAGAGACTTTTTCCCACACCATTTTGGCCACAATCAATTTGAACAAAAGACAATTGCTTGCAGAATATTGAAAAGGGCTGAGTTGTTTTTGTGTTTTGTTCACAGCACAGATGAGTGGTTCACATTTGGCAAAATGCCATAGCCGGATAATGCAATGCATTATTGAATATTAACTTTCATACGAAGGTACAGAATGACAGGTGAGCTACTCTGCCCTGAGGTATTTTGTATTTTCAGATGGGACCCACAACCTTGTACAGGAGCCCTCGTACAAGGTTTCTTTGACTATGCATCCACCTCTTGGTACCACAGCACCTCAAAGGCCCTTAAAACAAGGCTACAGACTTCCCAAAACAAACTGGTCAGGCTCCTACTTGGCCTCACCCCCCCGAACCCACCTCACCCCTGCCCACTTTGACAGGCTGGGATGGCTTAGGGTCGACGACAGAGTACAGCATCTCGCAATGGGTCTGGTCCACAAGATTCGATACACCACCAAGATACCCATGTACCTGTCCCAACGAAGTCCACACCCACAACACCAGAGGGAGTGCAACAAACCATGTGCATTGTGCAACCCAGATTCGGCACAAACAAGGGACTAAATTATTTTCGCTCCTATGCCACCAAAATGTGGAACGCCCTACCAACAGTCATGTGAATCCCTTGACTCCTTCAAAACCGCTCTCAAAGGGCACATACAGACGGCTGCAATTCGAAACTGGCCCCCGTAAAATCTGAACCCCCCCCCCCCCTTTTCCCCTCACTGTATATGTTTCTTTTCCCTTTTTGCTTCCTTTATGATGAATTCCTGTTCTGTTCTTTAACTATAATAGAAGTGTATATTTGTACGTCTCTAAATGTTTTGATGAATTGAACAAGGTGGACCCTCTTGTAAACAAGTGTAATGCTTAATTGGGTCGTCCACTCACAGTTAACAGTCTTTGTAATGAGTTTGTGCTTGAAATGTACTGTAATTCTGCAAACTGTTAATAAAATGTTCAATCAATCAATCAAACCCCTTTGAAAAAAGTGCTAGGGCTTGGCGGCTGGCAGTGGTTTTGGGTGGGGGGGGGGGGGTATAAGACATCCATTATAATATATGCTATACTATAGTTCAACCTGCAGCAATAGCAGCATAGCATCATATTCCAGATATCAAAGTACCGCAATGACACTAACTACTACAGGCCTATACTTTGTTACAGCAAGTGCTCCACGACAACAGATAAGTGCCCACAACAAACACCACTCCACTGGACATATTGTTTGTATTTGTATGTACAGATAGCTGCTCTTTTACTGTCATTAATAATGATAGTACACGCACACACACACACACACACACACACCACACACACGCACGCACGCGCGCACAACTAGCGCAAATGGCACCGAACAAAATGGAATAAAGAATTGCAAGCAACTTGCAAGGCACACACACATGCACGCACGCACGCGCGCACGCACGCACGCGGCACCGAAACAACACTAACAAACACACGCAGTACGCACACAGCTCTCTCTCTCTCTCTCTCTCCATCTCTCTCCAAATCAATGAGAGCTCTACTAGACACTTTCAATGTGATTAAACCAGAGCTATTATGTTTCTTAACTTTGTGAGATGAATGAAGCGGAACCACAATTACCTTTCTGTGGGTCCGGTCGGTGTGCGGTCAGCTGTCTGCTGTCTGCCCCAAGGAATTAAGAACTTCAAACTCACAACAAAACAAACGTATTTTGTCTCCTTTCCTTTTGTTATTTATCTAAAATGGTCGGACGATATGCTCCCGCAGTCTCTTGTCTTAACTTCATTTTCCCCTCCACGGACACGGGAAAGAACGGCTTAAAGTATAAAGTAAATACTAAACTTATTTCATTTAAAATACTTCCACCACCCGCCATTCTCTCACAACGTAAACAACCACTGAGCAGCAGGTGCTGTGATTGGTCTGAGGCGGGCATTAGGGCTGAGCACAGCCAACTATTGGCTCTCATGGGTCTAGCAGGCGTGTCTTGGCAGCTGTCAATCATTCAACGCAATGAAAGCCAATTTATGGAAGCCTTTTTTTGGGCTGTCAAAAAATCTGCCCATTTTGACCTATTTTGTGTTTTTTTCTTGTAACTATTTGATGCTGTTGCTGTAAAGTAAACTTTTAGTGCTATAAAAGTATCTATTCTGAAACATTTTAATAATAATTTATCATCTTTACTCCATGAGATAGGGCCGGGCTGACTGAGCCCCACTTGGCCATTGATACGAGCCACGTACCCCTAGGGGTTTGGGTTTTCCAACAGGAGAATTTACCTTTGAGATGAGCATTAGAAGAGAATGTTGGCTAAGAATAGTTCCCCCCCAAAAAAACAGAGTTCCCCCAAAAAAGAAAAAACATGTCTCCCTCTCGTGCCAGCTTAAAGATGGTTTGGCTTCAGAACAGAAGACGGTAGGCCCTACTATGCCACACCAATTGGGCATTGACTTGTTTATTTCGGGCGAGGCTGCTTTTGAGGTTTTGCATGCATGATGTGGTGCAGTAAACAAAATCTTTCTGTCTTTCCAATGGTATGAGAGAGTGAGTAGATTGTAAATTGTTGTTAAACTATTACTATTAAAGCAAGAGGCAGAGTTGTGCTCTATTGTAAAGGGAAATGGGAGAGGAGGGTTAGCCTATAATCAGTGGCATTCTTTGTTAAGTTGTATATGATAGGCAATACTACGCCCCAAGAAACTGTGATTTATAGTGATTTTAGAACAGTTAACCCATTCTGGGCGGGCACCCATTTTGGTGTTTAGCATCATGTTATGCTTTAGCTATTGAAAAATAGCAGATCTACAAGCTCATAGCGCGCCACCGAGTGGCGCGCTACGAGCTTGTAGGTCTGCTATTTTTTGAAAAATCGAAGAGCGACTGACATTTTTTTAGAATCTGATCTCAGGTCAGAATGGGTTCATCAGACCAGTGTGTGTCCAGTGGAAACCTTGTATGAATCTGATCTCAGGTCAGAATGGGTTTATCAGACCAGTGTGTTGTCCAGTGGAAACCTCGTATGAATCTGATCTCAGGTCAGAATGGGTTAAGGGCCGTTGTTAATAGGCACGACACGTAGCAGAGTGCCTGCAACCCCCATGCATATCATAGACCTATATATGCCAATTCTAATTCTAATGAAAATGTCACTACAACAATATTTTTGAGTGGTGCAACCACTCCACGGAGCTATGTGTGTGTGTGTGGGTGTGTGGGTGCGTCTGAGCACGAAAACAACCTGGTTGTTTTTCACCACCTGTTCGCAACCTAACACACACAAACACACACGCACGTATTAACTGTATATGGTGATTTTGGGTGTGCCAGTACAGTATACAGTAGAGTAGAGGGACCCCCACACGGTAACTCTGTCATTTCTCAACCGTTTCGGACGCGGGGCGGCTCGCCGGATTCGGGCCGGGACCCTGGGTGCGTTCCTGTGGGTCTGGAACTTCCACCCCCCACCCCCACACGGAGTTGCACTGGGTGTGATTTTTTACAATAAAGTAGTATAGCAGTCCTGTCTGCATAAACAAGGAAGTTACGAAGCAAATGTATGGAATGTTTTACTCGTTTTTCGAATAAAGTTGTCCTTTTCTTATGTTATTTCACAAGATCAGTATCGGTTTCTGACCTATCGGTCAATATCGGTCCCACAAAACCTGATTGGAGCATCCCTAATTATTAGACGCACTATGTCAGGGCCTATTTTCGATTGAATTGCTAAATAAAACCGGAGTAATTATTCAAGTAGAAAATGTGGGCTTCTATTTGGCTACCAGTATAGCTAGCTAACATGTTGGAGGAACTCAGGTTCTTGTGGGCTTGTCGGCACTGTGCTCTGTGTAGAAGACTAGCTAATGAAATAACCCCAGTTTCACTTTAAAGTGACACCCACCTCCTACTGCATGTGCTAGAAGAATATTAAAGAGGGATGATAAGCAAATGATAAGAATTTAATAGGCCTATAGTACTATACTCTCTGTTAGTGCAGAGATGCTCAGCTTTAGACTTAAATATGACAGCTGGGGCCACTCTGGGATCACACAAGTGAGATAATTGCATCCAATTCTAATCCAACAATAGGCATTTCATATTTTAAACCATAATTATGAACCACCTTTTATAAATATAGCTTGTAGTGTATCGTATTTTCGGCAAATGTTCCCTCCAGAAAACGGAACGCTATAGGGTTCAGATGGTTAACCAGTGAAACGGTGTTGGTATAGCACTCTTGACACTGAACAATTACCCCCATAAGGGGATTATATTTCTGCTGAAACTACAGGGAAGAAAAGAGATTGTTTGAGTCAGTCCTCCAGGGCTGCTTTATTGTTTCACTCCGACTAGTTTGGGCAGCCTTAAACCCCTCAAGGAGCGTGTGTATAAACCTTGAGCTGTGTAAAGAAGTGTGGTATCTACAGTATCTACAGTGAGTTGAACCACCAGAGGTACAGTAATACAAATAATATATAAGATGGTTACAGAACACACAGCAGTGTCACCACCGTCGTCGTGGACACAACGGCCGCTCAGCTGAATATAATATACCACCGTTGTTTTAGCCAAACAAACAGATTGTGGCGCAAATGCCAGTGAGGCAGAAAATCCGTCACTAGTGCAACAACAACAGGAACACAAGTAGTGCGGACTGAATAAGCAATAATGAGGGGTTTTAAAATATGCAGGTAGTAGGTTGTGAAGTGCAGAACACACAGAGTACCAACACTGCTCAGCCCACCCTTATGCACCCACCCACCCACGTATATACAATCATTCTGCCTTGCTTTTCTTCTGCTCTACCTGACTATGCCTTCTCTCTCTTATATACCTCTCTCTATCTGAGAGAGAGAGAGAGAGAGAGAGAGAGAGAGAGAGTATGGTCTTCGGAGGTTAAGGGATGCATTTCCCAGCATCTACTGCCTCCGTCTCTGACCATCTGCCTCTCTGGCAATACTAGCCATCCCCCCCCCCCTCCTCGCCTCCTGAGGTTAAACGTGGAATCGCCAGTCATCTACGTATAGCAACCCACTTAGAGACCTTAGAGAAGGATTATATATATAGTACACTTAACCCTTAAAGAGCGATTGAAAGATCTTTCCATGCAAGAGGAGGTAGAGTGAAAATTGACAATTATCAGGAGATGGAAAGTATAGGGAACCACATGAGTTACAGGGTGTGTGTGTGTGTGTGTGTGTGTGTGTGTGTGTGTGTGTGTGTGTGTGTGTGTGTGTGTGTGTGTGTGTGTGTGTGTCAGAGAGCCATTATTACAAAGAAAGCCGGGGGAGTATGTTACGTTACGTACGACAGAAAAACAGGGGTATGTTGGAGAACATTTAAAAAAATGAAGCGTTGGCAGGAGAGGCTTATTCTGCATCATCGGATGGTGCTGAAAACACTCATACAGTTAACCCATTCTGGGCGGGAACCCATTTTGGTGTCGAGCATCATGTCGTGCTTTAGCTATTGAAAAATAGCAGATCTACAAGCTCATAGCACGCCACCGAGTGGCGCGCTACGAGCTTGTAGATCTGCTATTTTTTGAAAAATCGAAGAACGACTGACAATTTTTTTTAGAATCTGATCTCAGGTCAGAATGGGTTGATCAGACCAGTGTGTGCAGTCCAGAGGAAACCTCGTATTTGAATCTGATCTCAGGTCAGAATGGGTTAAGTATAAACGAGCCTCTCTCTCTCTCTCTGAGGTGGCCCTGCTCTCCATTCCAAACACTCACGGCGAACGTGAGAATGAATAGTGACAGGCAGGCAGAAGAACAGGAGAAAAAGACATATACAAAGTCATAAACAACACACACACACACACACACACACACACACACACACACACACACACACACACACACACACACACACACACACAATCTAAACACATCCTACACTTTCTAAACCCTATTAATAAGCAGACAAGGAGAGTACCACCGCCGTAATAGCCTCTTTTAATTAGATCTTTATCGTTCATTCTCCTCCTTTTTTTCTGCATGCAGAGTGGAGGATGTGGCGCTGCTAGCTGCTATCGTACAATTACTCTTTGTGGAGGTGGTGTTTGCTCTGTTTAGTGATGCATGCCAACAAACAGGGAGATTTACAACCAGAATGGAAGAACCCAGAGGATTAGGCATTGCTCCCACATCTCATGGTTACCCGACATTTAGCCAGGCATCCCTAAAAATATCACCCTCTCTCACGCTCTCCTTACTACTAGCAGCCCACAAAACAAAACCTTTTGAAGCAAGCCAAATAGAAAAAAATGTGAGTGTTTAAAGAGTGTGAATTTAATGTGTTTTTTTTTTACTGTTTATGTATTTTGTGTGCCTGCCTGCTTGCTTACCTTGTGTTTGTTTACTGGCATGTCTTCTGTATCTACTCAGAAAGTTGTGAGCCTGTTAGGTTTTGCTACACTGGTTCCAGTGTGTGGTGCCTCTCTTTTGGCACACAGACACAAATTAGCAGAGCTAGGGACTCTGTGGCAGAGAGGAAAGAAGCGCCTCTGCAGACAAAATACCTCTTAATATTCTTTCCAAGTCCATTAAGGCTTCAGGAGATTGGCTGGGATTGATTGTTTGTGGTTGATATTACCGTTGGCCTTAAGGCCACAGCTCCTCGTCAAAAATTAGAGCTGGCATTTCGTGGCAAAGCCTAAGGAATTGAAAAAAATGAAATACAAACCTGAGCGTCAATGAGTAATGATAGGAGAATGCCTTCATCTAATTAGCAAATACTTATTGCCATTTCTTCGTATAGCTTCAGGGTTCGTGGATAATCAATAAATCCCAAAATAATTCTGACATATGATCACTGCACTGTAGTATAAGATGGACTGTGTCCACCAACACCAAAGACAACTTTAAACAATGTGAAAAGGGTGCCATTTGTTCTCACGCCTTTGATGGCAATTGGATGATTTGAGGCATTTTGTTCCAAAAATGTGTTTTGCAAAAATCCACCTATTGGTGGCGCTATAACAGGCCAATGTGAAAAGGGTGGGATATATTCCTCAGCCTAGTAGGAAAGTGCGTGAAAGATTTCACGTAAATTGCACGCCGTGTTCATGATTTGAGGCTTTTTGTTCAAAACGGACCAATCCTGCAAACTTTGAAAGCCAATGTTAGCCAATTAGGATGGAATATGAAATATCGGAAAGATCCGTCTTGAGCACATGACTATGTAGATACTGTGTAACAATTTGCATTATATTTGGACAAAATCTGGAGGAGTAATATAAAAAAATATGTTTAACAAAAGTCTGCCTCCTGGTGGCGCTAAAACAGGCCATTCGGGGCAGAGGTTCATCGTTGGCATCCAGGGAGTGTGTGTGCAAATTTTGGCATCGACCGGTTTAACGGTGCCGGAGATTAGCTGGTAACGGACGGACGGACGGAGCGCAAAACATACTCTCTTCCCATGCCTTCGGCCTGGTGGAGACAAGAACATCAATCACTGGCTTTGGCACATTAATGATAATTAATAATATTTTTTATAGTTTCTGGCTTCTTTATGGCTATATTTTGAGTAATTGTTAATATTCTTGAAATGTTGCTATAATGCTAAATAAATACTTGAATATAAATGATAAGTTTAATAATGACATAATAAAATGTTTATTATTTATTCAATTATTTAACCCTATAACCCTCCAAAAACAAATAACGCATTTGTTTTGTTTTTGTCATCATTCTGGTCTGCCGCAGTCAGAGACTGCAGGAACAAAGGCATTAAAACTGGACAATTTTATCCCAAAGTCATCTTTTAAAGACTATTTTGGACACTGTCCGAGAACTGTTCCTGTCAGACAACTTGGCCGAACGGTTGACCTTTGCTTGTATTTTATTATTATCTCTGCCAAGAGACCAGCTGCAGCAGAAGGAGAGGTTATTATGTTTTCCCTCGAGTCTGTACCACTAATCTCAGGCACAAAACACACTTAAGGGTCATACATAGTCTGGATTTAAGGTGGTGGGGTGACCGCCGAACTACAAAATGACGTCACGAGCCGCATTGAAGAGAAAACCACCGCCACCGCTCCAGCCCTTTTCTCTGTTTTTACTCACCACCGCTCAACGTTATTTCAGCTCCGGTGGTCAGCTCACCACCGGAGCGGTGGTCAGCTCACCACCGAAAATCCAGACTATGAATAGGCCTTTAGACTGTGGCCGTGTGGCCACCAGTGGAAGGCTAGTTTATACCTTGCACGGAATTCCCGGAATTGGGGAGACTACTACTCAAGTACTTCAGTTCTCCCCACTCGCAGATGCCTAGCAGACCTCCATTGTAAGAAAAGGCTAATGTCAGCAATTAGCTCACGCTGGCTATCTTTCAATCTAACCTCTAGAGTTCTTCTTACCAATTTCCAACCCATCTCTATTTTTACTTTATCCTTCATGCAGCGGCTATAGGCTTCTCACTGGCACTATAGGAAGAGGGACTGAGCTGGCTACCGTATCTTTACACTAAATATAGAATCATTTTTAAAGTTGTATTATCCTTTCTATAAAGGAAAAAAAACTGAATGAATAGGAGTCCCCCGCATATCTAGAGAACCATTAGGTCTTCTCCATCAACTCCAGTAGGAAATCCGTTGGTTTGACAGGTGGTCTAAAAACATTCAATAAATCAGAAAATCCCTATTCCTATTCGGTATATTTTCCTCTCCATCGACTGTTATTAACCACGGATTACGGCAGACCTTTTTACATACGTATATCACTGTAAATCCCTGGAACATGTGACGCGTTTAAACCCAAACACCATGTGTGTAATAATAAAATGCCAAATGTTTATTAATGGTCCTAAAATACAGTAGAACACGAGTTCACTCAAACACCTCACGAGAACACCTAGTGTTTCAAATTCTAAACACCTACATAATATGACTGACTTTGATTGTAAAAAATGTGTTTAAAAAGTGTTACAGGCGATTAAACATGTTCTGTTTATAATCTAAACACTGTGACACGTTTAAAAAGTGTTACAAATATGTGTTTAAAACAGTTTATAGCCTAAACGCTTGGGTTTAGTATATATAGGTGTTTGAGTCTTAATGTGTTGTTTCTGTTTTGTATTTTATAACTTGTCTTATGCATCTTATTTATTTATTTTCAGACCTCGCAGAAGTGATTCATTCATTGTATACAGAACTTGGGTCAACGTTTGGTGCTTTAGATGTGCTTTAGAAATAAAGGAATAAAGGAGAAACGACACAGACATCAGTGCTCTGAACGGAGATGATCTGTGGGAGGCTGGCAGAGTGGCAGTTGAATAATGTAGCTAATAAACTGCTTTTGTAGCTGGAAGAAGTAATCTCAAGAGAAGTGTCTAGGCTCTGTGACACTGCGTATAGCCTACACGATTCTTTGACAGATTTTTTGACAGCATTGACAAATCATCCTAGCTAATCATACCTGACCTCACTGACTGACTGTCCTATAGACAGACACATACAATATGTATTTACACGAACACACACGCGCACACACACACACACACACACACACACACACACACACACACACACACACACACACACACCGCCCCCCCCCCCTTTCCCCTCACTGTATGTTTCTTTTCCCTTTTTGCTTCCTTTATGATGAATTCCTGTTCTGTTCTTTGACTATATATAGAAGTGTCTATTTGTACGTCTCTAAATGTTTTGATGAATTGAACAAGGTGGACCCTGTTGTAAAACAAGTGTAATGCTTAATTGGGTCGTCCACTCACAGTTAAACAGTCTTTGTATTGAGTTTGTGCTTGAAATGTATAATTCTGCAAACTGTTAATAAATATTTCAATCAATCAATCAATCAAAACACAGTGTTGAATTGTCATATTGAACCATCAAATCTTTTTCAACCAATAGCTACATTTCAGGCACATTCAGTCATGTTTTGAGCATACTGTATTTTGTAGGCCTATACATTAACTGCTTCAGTGGAGCTTCTCCGCAGTACCAGACTGCGGTTGTACTGGGCCTGTACTGGGCTGACTGTGAAGCAGGCCCGTTAAAAAATCAAGTAGAATCATGTGGATCTCGGGGATTCCACACAGGAATGTCAGCCTATGACAGTCGTCTACAGTATGTCGACATGTGATCTCCAAAATGTATTTCAGCCAAGAACAGAACAGAAGCCACAGAATCGACTTCCATTATGAAATAAACTTTCATATTTAAAAAAAAGTATGAAACGTGAGAACGTACGTGGCCCTGCAGTGCAAGAGAAGACCGACCAAACATAACATTTTGTTTTATCTATACCTACTGTATCAATCTAACTTCATAATATGCAGAAAATGAATGATTTTTTCATCCTGCCTGGATTATGAATATCCTCTCTCCCACATACTGGGTTATTAATAAGTGGACTTCTGTGAAGGAATGAGTCCAGATTCCTTCAACAAGAACAAGACAGCCTCTGATCTCTATGTGTGATCACTGTGAGCACTGTGGAGGTCTCCAATCACAAAGAGCACTCACACCTCCATGCACGCACACACACACACACACACACACACACACACACACACACACACACACACACACACACACACACACACACACACACACACACACACACACACACACACACACACACACACACACACACACACACACACACACACACACACACGCACACACACACACACACACACACACACACACACACACACACACACACACACACACACGCACACACACCATTCATGCTGGAGTCCTTGTGATGTATGGCCCAAAGCGATGCTGGCCCAGAGACCGTGGCTATGAAGGGACCTCATTGTTACTCAGAGACAGAGACAGAGGGATGGTTTCTGGGACACTGAAACCCCCCACCAGGCATGCACAGAGGTCATATGTCACATTGTCAGACTGAGAGCTACAGCTTCTGAGCGATTAACACATTTTGGTCGGGTACCCTTCTTGGTGTTTTTTAAACATTATTATGTTATAATTTAGCTATTGAAAAATAGCAGATCTACAAGCTCATAGCGCGCCACCGAGTGGCGCGCTACGAGCTTGTAGTTCTGCTATTTTTTGAAAAATCGTGAAAATGTGACGCGGAATTGGAATATATATTTATTCAGAACGAACGTTTTGAACTCAAATATTTGCTTCTTGGGGAAGCAACATATTTACAACAAACAACATATTTTCAGATGGGGGTCGGTGAACAAATACATATAATGTTTGGGGTCCTGTTTTGGGGACATGAAAAAGGTTGAGAACCACTGACATATAGAAATATGAGGTTTTTCAGAAAACTGTTATGATTTAGAGAAGATATTTGTAGAATCGTTCCCAGGTCAAAATGTGTTAAAAGGAAGTCAGGGGATGAGGAACCAAACAACAGGCTGTGGTTTCATCATGTCCACTCATGGCCATGTTTCATTCAGTTCCTTGGTTGCCAGGTTGGCAGCGCTCTAGCAGTGAACTATATAAACTTTGCTGTACTGAACATGTAGGACATGAGTGTTTTTTTTTTGCTTCTTATTACCGCTGAATTTTAATGGAGAGATTAACCTTTTGCTTCCACTTAAAGCCTTTACAACAAATCCAATCTGGCAACGGACGGAGGTCTGTTGGCGTTTATGTTTACATTAGGCAAATGTAATCGTATACTCGTCGTATATATCGACATAAACAAATGCAATGCAAACATCTTTACATTAAATGGAATACAGATTGTTTTATTTTTATAAAACGTAACCTATAAGGTGTTCTGAAAACCTTAAAATTCTTACTAAAATAATAATGCTATATGAGACACAGAGGGTGCAGCCGGCATTAAAGGAAAAAACAAACTTTTTACAGGTATAGCACCAGGTCTAAATGGCACAAAATTGCAGTATCCTGACACATACAGTAGGGGTAAGTAGCAGAGTAGGAGTTTGTATTGTTAAATATGACCTGTCCTACATCACCCCCAGAAACACAATACTGTCCGATAGCAACAAAGATGGTTATTTTCCAACACACTATGGTTAAAATCACTGCCTCACTTGTATATAGAAAACCTTCCATAGTATAGTGCAGACTAATGCTACGGACCCCTGATTTAATGGCATTTCTATCACCACTGTTAATTTAACTCTGAGAGTGTACAAATGGAACCAAATTTGTACACTGAGTTACAGACCCATAAGGGTCCATTTGGTTGCAAACTATCATTTAGCTTGTGGGTCCCCCCTGGAACTCCCTCAAGTACCCCTGGGGGTCCCCGGACCCCCTGTACTTCATGTCCAGGGGGTGTACTTGTACATCAAGTATTTATCCTGGATTTAAAAGTAGTCAGATTTGGGTCTCAGATACACTGCTACTGAAAGTGTTTAAGTGGTAGTAGCCTACAGGAGGAACTACTGTATCGCCCAAGGAAGTTACGTTACGTTACACATCCAATACATCACATGCAGTACATTTTCCCCGGGCATGAAAAACGGTGTTGTCCAAAAAACAAAGACAGCTTCAGGGGAAAGTACTGTACATACTGTACAATGGAAGCCCCGCCCTATACTGTAGACACATTATAGGGCCGATTCATACTCCTATTTTAGAGCCGAATAAAAGTCGGTTCGGCTCTGTAGAGCCTACAATGTGACGTCATTTGGCTCTGTAGAGCCTACAATGTGACGTCATTTGGCTCTGTAGAGCCTACAATGTGACGTCATTTGGCGCTGTAGAGCCTACAATGTGACGTCATTTGAGGTTCGGGGGGGGGGGCGGAGCCGAAATCATTCTGGCACTACAGCGGAGAAACAGCGGTAAAATAGGAGTATGAATCGGCCCTTATGCCGTAGTTCTTTACCAAGCGTTGTTTCTCCTTGTGAGAAAAGCTGGGGACCAACGACATGTTATACATACAGTATAATTATTGGTGCGTTCACATGAGACGAATGCATGTTTTGCTTTGCATATTTTCTCCACCTCGGTTGTTTGTATTTGCTAATTAACTAATCAGATGTGAGATTGTGCATCTGAAACTGAACCCAGGCCCGTCCATCCATCCATATGTGTGCCATGATGTGACAAACAAAATAGCTAAATCCAGCCGATACCAATGTGTTCATAATGTAAAATAATGTCAGAGATGAATTTTTACCCTAAACCTAAAGTGTTGAAGACGAGCTACAGTATTTTGAAGATGGAGTGCCACGATTTCTTTCCACCCTAAAACATGATCATCAGGTATTAATATAATATATAGTCAAACATTGGCCTGTTTGACTGTCAAGGGTTCATACTCTACCCTAAAAACCCTAAATACAAAGTTAATACACCATTGCACATAAAAAACAACTCCAGGGTGTCTAATGAAGTACTGTCACCTCATAGACACATGAAAAACTGGAAAAATACAAAAATGGTGGCACTCAATTTGATGAGTCACTGGAAGCCATTGTGCTGCAGAGATCTGATAAGTGCAGCTTTCATCGTCTCTCAGAACTGTAGCAGCTGCATTCTAGCTGTCTGAGAGTTATTTTACGGACAGAAAACCATTCAGTTGTCTAACGGTTTGACTCTAAACTACTGGAGAGTAGGAAAGGGCATGGCCAACACCGTTTGTGTCTTTGTTTGGGCATCCTTTCTACATTAGACAATATTATTTCAAGGCTTGGCTTTTCGACAGGGAGAGTCAAGGAGAGCACTACAGTAACCTTCACTCTTTCTTCCTGACAGACAGACAGACAGACAGACAGACAGACAGACAGACAGACAGACAGACAGACAGACAGACAGACAGACAGACAGACAGACAGACAGACAGAAAAATCATGGCATGGCCAACATATCGTTTGTGTCTTTGTTTGGACATCCTTTCTATATCAGACAATAGTATTTCAAGGCTTGGATTTTAGCCTTCTACGACAGGGAGTCATGCAAGGAGAGCACTACACTACAGTATCTTTCACTCTTTCTTCCAGACAGACAATTTCTGTTTTTTTCCCCATTGTTGATTTTCTTTTCTTTTCCCCCACACCTGCAATCATTGTCTCGATCAATGCACTGACCCGACACATTTAACACCAACGCTGGCAGTCACTCACTGTGAATGAGCTATGTCGACTTTTGTGTCATCCATGTACAGTAATTATGTTGAGAGATTTTTCCTATTATTATCTATAATTTGTCAGGAACATGAAGCGTTGAATAGAAAGTGCTGTGAGGACACTGACTGAACTTTGAGGAACTTCTGCAAGTCATGTAATATTTTTGCTTGGATATAATAGTTTAACCAATTTAGGACCATGCCAGAAAATACAATACAGTTGTCCAGTCTGTCTAGCAGTATTGTGTGGTTAACAGTATTGTGTGGTTAACAGTATTGTGTGGTTAAGCGACAACAAATGCTGTTTATAAGCTTAATGAGAGCAGTCTCTGTGCTGTGCTGTGAGGTGGCTGGAATCCAGATTGGTCTCCAGCTGTGGTATGTTTTCACAGCTCCCATGATGGACACCAGGCTATACAGATCAAGGGTTCCCATGGATGGAGGAGCACGCCAGTGGACTGCTTTTAAATTATACTATTATTATACCTGCTATTATTGTTGTCATTATAGTTGTTTACTATTGCTGTTGCTGTTGCGTGTATATCTCTCTCCTTCTCTCTCCCTCCCGACAGGGTCATAAAGGCAGATGGCTGCCCACCCTCAGAGCCTGAATAAGACAGAGGTATTCAAATCAACACAATGGATATACAGTAGGTCTCATCCTGTCTCTACCTTGCATACATTTAAGGCTCATACATAGTCTGGATTTACGGTGGTTAGGTGACCACCGAACTACAACATGACGTCACTGAGGTGACCACCGAACTACCACATGACGTCACAAGCCGCGGTGAAGAGCAAACCACCGCCATACCGCTCCAGCCCTTCTCTCTGTTTTTACTCACCACCGCTCAACGTTATTTCAGCTCCGGTGGTCAGCTCACCACCGGAGCGGTGGTCACCTCACCACCGGAGCGGTGGTCACCTCACCACCGGAGCGGTGGTCACCTCACCACCGAAAATCCAGACTATGAATGGGCCTTTAGACAGAGGTATTAAAATCAATACAATGGATAGGTCTCATCCTGTCTCTGCCTTGCATACATTTAGTATACCGGCCAGACCAACCCAGACCTCCTCCTCCTCCTCCTCCTCCTCCTCCTCCTCCTCCTCCTCCCCCCCCCCCCCTCCACCTCCTCCTCCTCCTCCTCCTCCTCCTCCTCCTCCTCCCCCCCCTTCTCCTCCTCCCCCCCCCTCCTCCTCCTCCTCCTCCTCCTCCCGCAATTGCATTTGAAGAAGTACTGCAGCAACACGCATGACAACTGTTACTACCTGGGCTGTCATGAGCATCTATTCTACAGCATCTCCTCTAGATACAGCCGCCGGCTACAGTCTGACATCTGAATGTCATGATGAGTGAAAACAACTATAAAGCGAGACAACACACACACACACAAAAAGAAGTTTACTGGGCGAGGACTTGCAGCTAGGAAATAGAAAATAAATCTGGGTGTATATTTCCATTATCGGGGCGTGTTATTGTCAGGAAAGAGGAGAATGCGGAGGGAGAGAGAGAGAGGAGACCGGCTGGGTCTCTGTCTGTAACAAGGAGATAGGGGGGAAACCAATTTTCACCGCCTCCCTCCTCCCTCCCCCCTCCTCCTCCCTCCTCCTCCCTCCTCCCTCCTCCCTCCCCCCCCTCCTCCCTCCTCCTCCCTCCTCCCTCCTCCCTCCTCCCTCCCTCCTCCCCACATCACCTGATGCAGCCCTTGGTAAATCTGCACGGTAGAAATCATTCCATCTAAATAAGCTAGCCAAATGTTTTACACCTCTGCATATTATTGAGTGGCGATAAGGTGCTCGTTCACCATTCTATGCAATGCGCCTGTCTTCCTTTTTTTCTCCTTTGGCCATAACAAAGATGAGCAGGGCTTTCTTTCTGAGCATGCATTAAGACTGCAGAGATACAAAGTGCAGAAATAAGGGGGCAAGGAGTATTTTCGAACCATGCCATCTCTTATACCCTTGACGATAAAACAACAGACACGTCCATATTTTATGTTTGCCTTAAATATTCCCATGTGCGTCACCCTATGACAGCTTATTCTCTGGCAGATTTATCACAACCCTTATCTGCTCAACCCTCTCTCTCTCGCAACATACCCCAGACAAAAGGCACAAAGCTATATAACGGTTGCATGCTTATGTTATGCCTGAGGCATGATAAGACAAAGCATACAATCAATACAAATCTGCAGTCCATACATTGAACAGCAGCGGAATGACAGCCATCCTTCCAGAAGCCATACATCACAGCTTCTCATCTAATTAGCTCCCTGAAGAGCATATTTTTTGTCTGCTATAATTCAGTCACTTTTCTGTGGTCTATCTCTCTGCCCCGCAGAAATCACAGGCTCACATGCAGAGATTGCAGTTTTTCCTTCTTGTCATTATAAGGCCTTATTATAATGCAACACAGATTTCAACCCATCATTTGTCTTAAAATCCAATAAATGACCGTTCTAAAATATCTTCACAACAGTGTTATTGTTATTATTATTAAAGAAAAAGTCCACTCCTACACAAATCTCACTTCTAAAATCTTCAGCATGTCATGGCAATAGCCAACTTTCTAAGAGACCAATTTGCAGTTATAGGACCTGTAGCAGTTAAAGACTTACATAGTATGTGGTTTACTTCATTCCGCAGTTAACAGCTAGTGATGTATTCAATGAACATGCAGTACATTTGTGTGCAGATCCAACAAATAAACATTACAACCAGTTCCTGTCGATTTGATCCAATGAAAGCCAATGAAACTGGTCAGATGACCAATGATATCCAATGAATGAATCAACAGGAACTGGAGCACACACAGCCCAGGAAAAGTGTGGATAATTGGAAATGGACATCAGAAATAAAATATATACTACCTCATACAAAATTATCCTTTAGAATTCTCTCCCCTAAGGGCTGCACGGTCACACCGCACCTATTCTACTTAGGAGAGAGAGGATTCTGATATTTAATTTCAATGGAAATGGAGTTTGCTGCCATTTGCGGTTTATATCTACAAGATATAAACCAATTTCCCATTGAAATGCGTTGGCAGAATCCACTCTCTTATAGGTGATCTAAAAGGGTGGTGTGAGCGTGCCTTAAACAATGTACTGTAGTATTGGGTAGTACTAATTATGCATGATGTGGTTAAATGCTCTGGCGGTTATATTGACCACAAACCCCCCCTTACATCTAAACTTAATTTCCTTGGCTCGGGGGGTTATAGAGTATTTCACCCTGTCTGCTCTTATACTGTCCTGACACACTTCACTTCCCTGTCCAAATAAAAAGCTAAAATAACGTAATTAAATACATAATTAAACCTTTAATAGTTATTCTTGTAAAATGTGTCTCTGTGACACTGTAAAAGTGTATTTTTTTTAAACCCATTTTGGGCAGGATCAACCCCTTTTGGTGTTAGCATTGTGTTATGCTTTATAGCTACCGTATTGAAAAATCGACTGACATAAAAACACAGCTTTTTCAGAAAACTGTCAGGATGTAGAAGAACATTTTTTAGAATCTGATCTCAGGTCAAAAAAGGTAGGCCTAATTAAAGGTGATTCCAAATGAACACGCTTCCATCCACCCTCACATCCATCCATCCACCCTCACATCCATCCATCCACCCTCACATCCATCCATCCACCCTCACATCCATCCATCCACCCTCACATCCATCCATCCACCCTCACATCCATCCATCCACCCTCACATCCATCCATCCACCCTCACATCCATCCATCCACCCTCACATCCATCCATCTATCCATCCATCCATCCACCCTCACATCCATCCATCCAACACAGCAAAAAATTGGGGATCGGAGAAAAAAAGTGCCCCCCAAAGTGAATCCCCAGGCAGGCTCTCTAGTTGTGATAACATCTACTGTACATACATATACTGTACATACAATCACATTAGTATTACTGCTCTCTGTTAGAGAATCTGGTTAGAAGAACATACTGTAATATTTTTCTCTGACAGGAGAATCAGAAATATTTCAATCATAATATATAATGTGGGACTCAATGGTGATCCTTTCATCAATATTATGACTAGTTATGACGCTGTGAATGAAGAGCTACACTGCGAGCAAAGTCTGTCTGTGATCTGCGACATTATGGCAGTTAGTTTGCTTACAGTAAGTTATTAAAAGGAGACACATTTAGAAGACTCAAACAGTTGTGTCCTGTCCTGTCCAAGCATGTGACTGACTGTTCCACGTTTCATGTAGTGGAAAAGAGAAGAGCTATGAATTCACTAATTCGGTGAGGTTTCATGATAACATATTTTACCACAGTTGATAACATGGAGGCTATATGGACATTAGGGCTGTGAATCTTCTGATTCGATTCCGATTCTTGTGGTCACGATTCGATTCAAAATCGATTAATTCAACTCGATTCTCAATCCAAAAGCATTTCATCACAATCTACTCCAGCCAACTGAAGTGACTAATACTACAGTAACTTGAAAATGACTGAAGACATGATGTTTACTGTGATTATAGGGTAAGCTTACATTTCATATCACAAACACCATGTGGTGAAAACTCGATTTTTTGGAAATTAGGACTCGACTTTGAATCGTTCATAACGGGAATCGCGATTCTAATTCGAATCGATTTCTTTTGGGCACCCCTAATGGAAATGTAGCATTTCAACGGAGTCTAAATGTTTTGCAACTACAAAATGAGAAAAACAAATCACACCCGTGGTGCAACTCTGTGTGGGGGTCCCCGGGGGGGTCCCCGGAACATCCAGACCCCCAGGAACGCGCCCAGGGGGTCGGGCCGGTTCCCGGTGAGCCGCCCCGCGTCCGAAACACTTGAGAAATGACGGAGTTACCGCGTGGGAGTCCACTCCACTCCCCGGAACATCCAGACCCCCAGGAACGCGCCCAGGGGGTCGGGCCGGTTCCGGTGAGCCGTCCCACGTCCGAAACGGTTGAGAAATGACAGAGTTACTGTGTGGGGGTCCCCAGGGGGTCCCTCTACTGTACTGTACTGTCACTGTAGTGTACTGTACTGTACACAACCAAAATCATCATATATTATACAGTTAATATGTGTGTGTATTAGGCTGCACAACAGTGACACTATATTCCCTATATTCTGGGGTGAACATTCAGCTGTCTTTGTGTGGAGGAGAAACAGGAGGAGGCCGAGTGTAGACCATGAGAGGGAGGCTCTGGTCAGCTGAGCATAAAGGGCTTTAAGTGGTTAAAGTGAACAATATTAATGTCCATAAGATCACTTACTTAAAAGGTAATAAAAACCAATGTGCTTTTGATCAGTATTATTAGGATATACCGGCACTGCCATTATGATCGCATTTGGCAGCAATATTGTCTTTGAGATTGCTATGCTAGTATACTGTACGTTACAAGCCCAGGTAAGTGGTTCCCCTATAAGCCTAAAGAATGGTTTCACATGTCAAAAAACTATTCATTTCAGAATCTGCTTTTACATTTTTCAAAACAATGAGTTGAAATCCTTCTGATTGGCATTGCTGATAGAATGTCTTTAAACTAAATGTTGTAGATTGTTCATCAATATCTTCATAATAAGATGGCATTATTTTCTGTTGTTTAGTCATTGTACATCATACAGAAGTTTTTTCATGCTTTACACATATTTTGCATAAATATGTGTAAATGAAAATCTGTATTTTGAGAAATTATGATAATGGCAACACAAGGTCAACACCAAAAGTTTAAGTATTGCTGATTCTCATTCCTTTATCATTCAAACCTGAGAATACTGTATTCTACAGTATCACTGCCTGCTGAAGAATAAATAAATTCTGTGCAACTGCAGAAAATAATATATCTTGCCACAGTAACTCAATAATAAACCACTGTCAAAAGGTTTGTGGCCATCTGAAATCATTGGATCTCGCATCAATTGCACGAAATCTGGAAGCTTGGGCCACATTGGATCGGGGAAGGCAGGGACAGCGTTAACCTGCGGTTTAAACTGCCCAGCGGCGCTTATTTCAGCCCCTTCCTTTGTTATGAAAGGACAGACAGGCAACATTATTATACTTCAGGTCAGAAGTCACATTTTCAAATTGTGGTCGGTAAGAGCATGCAGCTTTTTTTTTTAACCATATAGAAAGATGAGGTCAACCTCTAAAGCCTATATTTATTTATTTATCCCCCTCTCTTCCTCGCACAAATGCAGACTAAGCTCTGCTTCCAGCTTTCAAATGGAGGGGACAGATTAAGCAGAGTTAGGCCTACTTTCCACAAATATGCTGGTGCGGCACTTTGGTTTGGTATATCCACTGAGTCTGTTTCTCTGTCTTTCTATTAAACACTTTGGTATATCCACCGCGTCTGTTTCTCTGTCTTTCTATTAACCCATTCTGACCTGAGATCAGATTCGTACGAGGTTTCCACTGGACACACACTGATCTGATGAACCCATTCTGACCTGAGATCAGATTCTAAAAATGTCAGTTGCTCTTCGATTTTTCAAAAATAGCAGACCTACAAGCTCGTAGCGCGCCACTCGGTGGCGCGCTATGAGCTTGTAGATCTGCTATTTTTCAATAGCTAAAGCATAACATGATGCTAACACAAAAAAGGGTTCCCGTTCAGAATGGGTTAAACAATTATGAGGTTCGTCCATAATGCTTTAAACACTCGAGGCCTCGTTCATATACTTTTCACGTGGCGAAAATATAGATCTACCAGCTCACAATGCAGTGAATGCGACATGACAATGAGCTTGTAGATCAGATATTTTCAGATATTTTCAGTTTCTGAAAAGATTCACCTATGATGATGACTATGATGCCAAACATTGGGACGCCAGGTTCAATGTAGTTGGTTATTCCAGACGACTGAACTAATATGAGTATCACCAGATAAAGGTCCCTGCCACCCCGTTAGAACCATGCTAACCACCTGCACCTTGTTATAACCACGTTTGTTTTAATCCGTTTTCCCTTTATTCATTAAGCTGAACAAGAGCCTACATGGAATAAAAGTACTGGTCGAGCATGTTGGTGAACATGTGGGTTCGTTTTAGTCTTCATTCTGAGGCTTAATGTACAGTATTTGTATATTGAAAGATTTCCATTTGAACAGGCATATCATCTTCCCTGAAAGAGATATATACTGTATGGCAGAACCTATTCTACCATATATATCAATATGTTACTGTATTGACAGATTTTCATACCAATAGGAACATCCACAGAGAGATATACATAATGCTGGTGGTCATTTCCAATAAAGGACTTCGAGTCACATTTGAAAAGCTCTTTGTTTACTTTAACACAACAAGAGGGTTTGTGTTTCTGTTAATAAAACCGACCCTAGTCTCCCTATTCTGGGGTGAACTTTCAGCAAAAATAGCAGATCTACAATGTCACAAATAATGTGCTGCATTGTGATGGGACGCGTTGTGGGCTTGTAGCTCGCCAAGTTCGGCAAAGAGCCCTGGGGGGAAACCTCAAACCGGCCCAAATATAAGTACAATAATATTGTGTATTATTGTAATAGTTTTAGTGGTTTTAAAAAACTACCATCAGGCTGCAAGACCTTCTGAAAGAATGTTCTTGAAAATGCACGGTTCGTTCGGTTAACATAACAACCAAATCAACTCTGGATTGCATGACAAAAATGCTGCAAGTAAAAAGAACAAAGAAGGAAATATAATCGCTTTGAAACATTTATTATGAAATTATAAAGATATAATAGCACTGTTCAAAAAGGCTTTATATAAAACAGAAGAACACGGGTTGCAGGAATACTGAATAATTGGAGAGGAGGAGAATATACTTCAGATGTAATTATAGTACACCCAGCAATAAAGAGAGAGAGAGGGGGGGGTCGGGGAAGAATCAGGGGGAAATAAATAAATCAAACAAAGCAAAGAAATAAATAAAATAACAAGTCCATTACAGTATATAACACAGCACATTAGGCAAGATTACCAGGAGTTTCCATTTACATGAAGCAGCTTTGTATTATATAATATATACAATAAAACTGTACATTGGTGTGTGTGTGTGTGGGCTTTACAGTGTCAGTGAGTGATGGGGCACAGACTCACAGTCAATGGCAGTCACATTTCAACTCAAGTGTGCCTCTTTGCTTAAAGGAGATGGGGGGGGGGGGGGGGGAGGGGTGGAGGAGGGATGGAGGACTTTGGCTGGCAGTGCCGTTATCATGACTATTAGTCTAGACACTGCCACACGCTAGTGACAGAGAAGAACACTGCCACACGCTAGTGACACGCTAGTGACAGAGAAGAACACTGCCACACGCTAGTGACAGAGACACTGCCACACGCTAGTCACAGAGACACTGCCACACGCTAGTGACAGAGACACTGCCACACGCTAGTGACAGAGAAGACCACTGCCACACGCTAGTGACAGAGAAGACCACTGCCACACGCTAGTGACAGAGACACTGCCACACGCTAGTGACAGAGAAGAACACTGCCACACGCTAGTGACAGAGAAGAACACTGCCACACGCTAGTGACAGAGACACTGCCACACGCTAGTGACAGAGGAGACACTGCCACACGCTAGTGACAGAGAAGAACACTGCCACACGCTAGTGACAGAGACACTGCCACACGCTAGTGACAGAGAAGAGACTATTAGTCTAGACACTGCCACACGCTAGTGACAGAGACACTGCCACACGCTAGTGACAGAGGAGACACTGCCACACGCTAGTGACAGAGACACTGCCACACGCTAGTGACAGAGAAGACACTGCCACACGCTAGTGACAGAGACACTGCCACACGCTAGTGACAGAGGAGACACTGCCACACGCTAGTGACAGAGACACTGCCACACGCTAGTGACAGAGAAGAACACTGCCACACGCTAGTGACAGAGAAGACACTGCCACACGCTAGTGACAGAGAAGAACACTGCCACACGCTAGTGACAGAGACACTGCCACACGCTAGTGACAGAGAAGAGACTATTAGTCTAGACACTGCCACACGCTAGTGACAGAGAAGAACACTGCCACACGCTAGTGACAGAGAACACACTGCCACACGCTAGTGACAGAGAAGAACACTGCCACACGCTAGTGACAGAGAAGAACACTGCCACACGCTAGTGACAGAGAAGAACACTGCCACACGCTAGTGACAGAGAAGAACACTGCCACACGCTAGTGACAGAGACACTGCCACACGCTAGTGACAGAGAAGAACACTGCCACACGCTAGTGACAGAGAAGAACACTGCCACACGCTAGTGACAGAGAAGAACACTGCCACACGCTAGTGACAGAGAAGACACTGCCACACGCTAGTGACAGAGAAGACACTGCCACACGCTAGTGACAGAGAAGAACACTGCCACACGCTAGTGACAGAGAAGACACTGCCACACGCTAGTGACAGAGAAGACACTGCCACACGCTAGTGACAGAGAAGACACTGCCACACGCTAGTGACAGAGCAGCGGCCTGTCGTCGCTCAACATAACAGCCCTCGTGACGAGGATGAGTCTCCCTCCAGGACTGCCATGTCAGGACAGACAGACAGACCCACCTTTTAACCCCATTTCCTTTTTATAAGAGTCTAATGATTTAAGGGTAGAGATCGGATAGCAACAGTAGAGAGAAAGTTGGGCTATGTGTTGTACTGTACACAAAGAAAGCACCCTAATATATGTCAGGAGTTTAAATATATTTTTTTATCCCACGATTTTGTAACCCATTTTTCACCCTTGTGTCAATCATCTAATAATGTGATCCTGGGCTCTATACACACCCTCCAATATGTCAGGGATAATCAGGAACACAAAGGGTGAACACACACAGTACACCACTCTGTGATCTAAACCCTGCATGTAACAGCACTGACCCCAATAAAACATGGAGGTGTGGGTTGGAGAAGGGAAGGAGGACAAGAGGTGGGTGGAAGAGAGGAAGGAGTGAGGCATGGGGAGGAGAGGAGTGAGGCATGGGGAGGAGAGGAGTGAGGCATGGAGAGGAGAGGAGTGAGGCATGGGGGAGGAGAAGTGGGTTGGTAGTAGGGGAGGATTGTTCAGACAATAGAGCACCGAAGTCACGACGTAACTCGCTCATCCCGACGATTCCCCTGGTTCGCGGAAGTCATTTCTCTATGGAGATTAACATGGGGTGATCTTAATATCGTCTACTATAAGCGTTGTGGTCCAAAAATAAACAAGCTGTCTCGGCATTATTGTTAGGGAAGTGTCTCTGTATCGTTTGCAACAGTCAGTCACTCATATATGATACAGTCTGCTTCTAGCGAAAATCTAACTAATTAACAGCAGTAACATTAGCGTTTTCTCTCAGTCAGTTGATTCTTCATATCCATATGAGTGAAGCGGCCGGGGTGACATGTTTATTTTTCAAACACAGTTGTTATATGAGGCGATCTAAAATCGCCTCAATGGGGATTTCAATGCAACTAAACAAATACATGAACCTGGGGACTGACGCCCTCTACTGGAAGTGACGTCAGACTTCGGTGCTCTATGTCGCAGCATCATAAGTATCGTGTCAATCTGAATTGTTTTTGTTTTTTTTACAGACAAGTGAACGGACAAGAAACATTTTCTTCCACCCTTTCTACTTCAGTGTATTTCATTTAAAAAATATATATATTTAAAACAATTACAACCCAAATGGATTGGTATTGAAACATATAAGTGCTGCAGTTCCATCTTTTTTCCCCCTCCTCCTCCTTGTCATGCAGTGTTAAAATAATACCAAGCGATATTTGTTTCGTTAAAGTACGTCAACTTTGATTGATTGCCGTGTAGGAACATGGGGAAATGTGTTTGGTCAATTAGTTACAAAACATGGAGATGAATTAAGTTGTGGCAGTTTCTCAACACAAAAGCACAACAATGACTTCAATTTTTTTGTGCGCATGCAAAACATTTATTTCACAAAGCAATCCCTCGGAGATCCGTCATCAATCAATTTGCTTTGTGAAATAGCTATAGATGGATGAGGCCGACTCTTCAGATTAATGGGCTGCCTCCCCCAAAGTGATGGACACAACAGAACCAAAATAACTCATAACACATGCACACGGAAACACGGACATTTTGCTATGTGAAGAAATATAATGGAATTTGGTTGCATTGGGTGGGGGGGGGGGGGGGGGGGGAAAGAAAATCACTGATGAAGGTTTGCGAATTTATGGAAACAAATCATGATGGCAGTAAAAGTAATTCATAAAGATATAGAGAGACAAATATTTAATTCCTGGTAATTTGCCATCATCTGTGTGTGTTACAGAAATTGTGCCCCCTCTGGCAAAGTTACAGACAAAAACCAAACAAAAGCTAAATAAATTGCAGCAGCACTTCAACTTCTCGAGAGGAAAAATCTCCAAACATAAAAATCACCTCCAGAGTTCAGCCGGTGTAGCAAAAAGGGAGCTTTGATTTATTTTGTTGTTTTGTTACAGACAAAAACTAGATCCTCCTCAGGGCAATAATCTACTCTGTCGTTCTTTATATCCACTAACTTACTGTGGCCCACAATCCCTTTCATTTCCTTTTATTATACCCACCTAGATATGGAGGGGATTTTATGACAAGGCTTTCAAATAAAATGCAATATTCTCGTAGAACAAAGTCTCCGTTGATGAAGTTGAAACTTCACTCAGAATCGTCTGCTGACTGAATATGTGGTGGAGATGACCACTCACTGTATTTGGTTCATATTGCTTTTTGTGTTCAATGAGAAATGGAGCACGTTTTTCACACATTGAGGTTTTTACATGTACTGTACACGGCGGACGACAGAATTAATTACCATATGCACATGTGATAATTATACTCACAGATGGAAATTATATCCATCGGTTGTCTTTGATATTTAATTAAAATTGTACCTCTCATACATACACAGACGCAAACAGAATGAGATTTGGCAATTATGTTCTTATACTAAAAAGAAAACAAACATGGCTGTATAAAGAACAACTTCGGTTAGATATTATTTCTGGCAAATAAATCCATCCAAAGATTACAATAAATAAGGCTATAACTAGCAAGATAGCATAGATTACAGTACATTTAGAGATGGGCTGGGGAAATGCACACTTGCTGTGGGGTGCTGGCTTGCAGAGAGTACAGTAAAATATTGAGTCATTTAACTACAGGAACCACTCATGACCGTGTAGAGAGAGCTAGCTGTACATTTGTAGCTCAGATACAAAAAAACCCAAAACAATATCGATATCTTTGCATATGAGCTACGAGTGTGTGGCCGCTGCTCTCTTAATTATTCATACGTAGTTAGGTAACAATCACTGTCCTCTCTTTCAATCTTTTCTCAGGCATGCCGAGGCTTCTCTGCGGTCAGCACAATTTGGAAGATTCCTTATTGCAACAGACTCTTTCCCCCTCAGGTGCAACATTGTCATAGTTCATTAATCTTCTCAAACTTCGCCTGCTGCCCATCAGCCTCCATACGTACTCTACTAATCCTCTTATTAATGTGGCAAATGGACCTGCACAAGAACGACCACTCCCCCAAGGCTCCGTAATTACAGTGTGGTCTGTACAAACTCCTGTTTGCATAGAGAACGTCCATTCATTAAAGTACAGTATGGCATGAAGGCAGTTAACCAGTTGCACCGTGATATCCTGAGTGTTCATTTTAACTCTGAAGAGTCTACAGATGGAACCTATAATTCGGTTTGATTTGTACATTCTCCGAGTAACACATCCTTAAAGGGTGTGACCGGTTCCATTTGTGTGTACAGGTTTTTACTGCGACTGTCACTTTCATCCATTCCACAGTCCTTCCTCCCCCTCCTTCTCTGTGTCGTTATAAGAGTTTCAAAATACTCCACACAAAACACTATTTTAATGGGTTTTGTTGTTTCTCACGAAGTGATACTGTAATACAGTATACTGTGATACTGTAATTCAAGTCACAAGAACGTCTAATGCTTTGGTCGCCGTCACAACAATAACGTAAATGAACATGAAGAGGCAGCCTGCTTGGAGGTACTCTGTGAAAAATGAAAAAGAGAAGAAAAGGAGGTCTTTAGAATCAGACCACCAAGTCATATAAATTATGTCCAGAATTATTATTTTTAACAATATTATTTCAACATTGATAATTCATATAGTCAAATAGATCTGTGTATAATAAAGTATACACTAACTACACAGAAGAGAGCCTTCAATACAATGTCCCTGCCAGTACAGTACAGTACAGTACAGTACAGTACAGTACAGTACAGTACAGTACAGTACAGTACAGTACAGGGTTTATAGCTCAGAATGGGCCTTGTTGTGGGGGCTGACTACTGTACACTTACTGTAATAAGCATGATCCACCCACGGCTCCACTACGTGCAATTAGTGACGGCAATGAGCCTTTAAGGTTATACATTATTTTTACAGGAATGTATGCATGTATTTTCTGTGACCATTTTAATAAAACATACACAGTATGTCTAATAATAATATATGCTTGAGTAAAAGAAACTCCAAATAATATAAAGGTTTAATAAATAGGGTTATGGTTGGAAGGAGGGGGGAAGGGGGAGTGGTATATATAATATATTCTATAAACCAAACCTATCAAAGCATCAGGTGATTGGCTATAAGATCCTATAGTTATTGGTATTTGTTGATAGCCAAATAACAGCTCGTCTTACTTGTGGGCACAAAGAGTACACATTTTATTCTCAATTATTGTACTGTTGGTGCCTTTAGGCGGTCGGCTAAAAAACTCTTTGGGCGCGCCAGACTTTCCTCTATGAAGGAACAGTCCTGCCATGTGAGGAAAGGCAGTGTTTGTGCTCCAGGTGAACACTTTAGAGAACTCCGTATAAACCCAACTACACTGTAGGTGCATGTTTGTGCAACCCTTTGGACTTGTATTAACCCATTTTGGACTGAGGTCGATTAAAAAAAAAGGCTTCTAAATCTATTTTAAAAATCTGAAAAACCCATGTTTCTATTATATCAGTGGTGCTCAACCTTTTTCATGCCAAGGACCCCCAGAATTATCTCTATTGGACCACACGGACCCCCATATGAAAATATTAGTTCCAGGGACCCCCCCCCTAACCTGACGCTGCCAGATGAGGGCGGTATTGCGGAAACATATTCCCCAACACAACACTCATCTGGGATCTCTGACAGAGTTGAGCCCTGAGTCAGATCTGCTTCGCACCGAACCAATCAGCGTGAGCTAAAGGCGGGATGCGGATGTGACGGTATATAGACACGTCGATATGATTGGTTGTGTTTGCACGCCCACACGGTGATAGACAGACGCTCCCATCCAATCATCTACCATGTATCTTGAAAAAAAGGAACAGCCCCGTCATCGAATTTGCTTCCGCGATCCCAGATCCAAATAAGCTGTGAAACAAATTTGTGTAGCAAGCTTTTTGGATCTGGCAGCGTCAGGTTACCCCCCCCCCCCCAGAAGCAAACATTTTCACGACTTTTCAAAAATAGCAGATCTACGAGCTCGTAGCGCGCCACTTGGTGGCGCGCTATGAGCTTGTAGATCTGATATTTTTCAATAGCTAAAGTATAACAGTACACTTAAAATAACCAAAAGGGGTTCCCGCCCCAAAATGGGTTGAGAAAATAACCAATTAACTGAAACAATTAAGCCTCTTTACCCTTGAGATGTGGAGCTAATGTCAGAGTCAGGGCACCCTTAGAAGCACCGTGTCCATGTAACTACCATAGCATAGCGTCTCATGCATGTGAATGAGATCAACTACAGACCTACAGATCTTCAGAAACAGACAATGAATGAACGAACACAATTCTATCTATTTACCAGGAGGTTTCTGTGAAATTGTGAGCAGAAAAAGACAGGCTCTAGTAGTAATACCATGGCTTAACTGTGGATCCAAGACTCCTCGTGGCCCAATCTATGGCATCAGTCATCCTACAGCCTCAGTACTATGACGACCGCCATCTCCATATGTGACCAGATTTGACTGAGAGACTGCCATCACGCAAATTCCAGCTTTTCACCAGAGGAGAAAAACCTTTATTTTCTTTCATGAGTTAATAGCACAGGCAGACTATTCACACACTAGACTAGAGCATGTCTGAAATAAGTGTCAGAGCTGATGTAAATATGAAATAAATGCCCAAACATGTAGCTATAGGTGTAATGTTAGAGACCACAGACGTGAACCTTACAAGTCTGGTTTTCTCAACTCGCTGTTTTCTGCAAGCCATATCTCCAAAACTGTTGGGCCAATGTCAATTTGAGGCTATATGATTCCCTGCTTTCATATGACATGAAAAGAATGAAAATTCAAAAAAATCCAACGGCAGTCCCTCAGTCAAATGTAGTCACATTTAGGCGGGTGCAGGCTTTAGTTCCGACATACTATTGATCCGAAACCTCAACCCTAACCTAACCCTAACCGCAAGCACGGGAGCAGCGCATGTCGGACCATCGCTTTTTCGCATCGCATCGCATGTCCCCCCCGCTTCGGTTCTTCGGTGTGTCGGAAAAGCGTGCGCACCCCCATTTAGGCTCGGTTTCAGCCCGGTCCATCTGTACTGTACTTGCTATTTGCCCGTTGGCACTGAGTGTGCACAAGAAATATGGCGCTGATCAGTGCAGCAGTTTGAGATTAGCCCTCGTGGACTCACAAATAGACAGACGGACACAGAGAGCCTTCTGTACATAACTACAGTACTACAGTGTCATAACGCCCTAACCAAGAAATACAAATGGTAATAGTAGAGTGTTCACTTAACTTTGAGTGTACTGTACACTCTCAATAGTTACATTAAAACTCTGGGTTTTGCAATGCATGTACTTTAACCCATTTTGGATTGATGTCGAGGCTTCTAAATCCTAATAGTGTTCTGAAAAACCCATGTTTCTATGTCAGTTGTGCTCAACCTTTTTCAAGTCAAGGACCCCCAGAATTATCTCTATTGGGCCACGGACCCCCCATCTCAAAATATGTTGTTCCAGGGACCCCCCAGAAGCAAAGATTTGAGTTAAAAATGTTCGCTCTGAAATATATATTCAAAGATTTGCACCATATTTTCATGACTTTTCAAAAATAGCAGACCTGCAAGCTCGTAGCACGACACTCGGTGGTGTGCTATTAGCTTGTAGATCTGCTATTTTAGGCTGATACTATTACACATGGTTGATGCCTAGCCAGCAGGGTAATGCTCAGTTATATGGTTGATGCCTAGCCACCAGGGTAAAACTCAGTTAGTGAACCAAAAACCATGATGTCTCCTCTTCAAAATACTGATGGCATGTGAAATAACCGTATGGTGGAACAGCAGGATATGCACTCTCTTACTTAGATGTTGCTCTTGCTGCCTTCATGAATCTAGGACAGTGTGTGTACAAACTGTAAATGCCTTTTTTTCCTCAGTGTTGTTTACACTAATATAAGTCCCTGGAGGGTAAATAATAAGTGAAAAAAGGAGAGAGGAAAGACAGGAATTACTCCCTTTGCTATAAGGAGAGTCTAGGGTGTCTCCATAGGGCTGATTCCAGCAGGCCTTTGGCTGCGATGGCAATATTCTAGGGATGTCTGCTTTTTTTATATATATTTTTAACTACCGGTATACCTTTCATATTCTGTTTTCTGAAGAAGGTATGAAATTGTGTTATTTTTGCAGTTGTATTCTGACTACTTCTCTGCTGCTTCTATTATTATTATTATTATTATTATTATTAATGTAATAGTGTAATAATAATAGTAACAACAAGACTAATGCATTATTATTAATAATTATTAATTATTCTTATATTGGATTTTGTAGAGCAGTGATTCTTGAGAATGGAAAATGTAAGTCTAATTTATTAATTAATTTAAGTACAAACTATGTTAAGAGTAGTTCCATAACAGCGTTGGTGACTCATACTCTTCTAGGTCATGGTTAAGTGCTATAGGTATAAGGTCAAGGTGAATGCTAAACATAATCAATCCTTCATACAGTGCATGCTTTGGTTGCTCTATAACATGTCGCAATGCGGCACCTTCCCTGACCTTATTTACTATATAAAATAAATAAAGTAATATTCTATCACTGAAATACCGGCAATGATATTAAATTATCACCACGTTATGAACTTATACAGACTTATCCTCCATGAGATTACTTTGACCTCTTGAGAAGTATGCTCTGAGTCTAACCGATACAACGCAATGCCCTCTGGATCTACTTGGTAGATACTTTTAGTTATCAAACCACTTGAGGAATCTGCCATCAGATAAGAACATATAATGTTTTGAGGAACTGACAACTTGTGATAGTTTTAATTGAATATGCTAAAGTATACTTAACACAAAAGTGGACATTATGTACTATATAGGTAAGACGCCAACATCAGTGTTCGATGTCGTTATGGCACTGATTCTCAAAGTGGGGTCTGGGTACCCCCCCAGGGATGGGGTCTGGGTACCCCCCCAGGGATGGGGTCTGGGTACCCCCCCCAGGGATGGGGTCTGGGTACCCCCCCCAGGGATGGGGTCTGGGTACCCCCCCCCAGGGATGGGGTCTGGGTACCCCCCCAGGGATGGGGTCTGGGTACCCCCCAGGGATGGGGTCTGGGTACCCCCCCCAGGGATGGGGTCTGGGTACCCCCCCCAGGGATGGGGTCTGGGTACCCCCCCCAGGGATGGGGTCTGGGTACCCCCCCAGGGATCACTGAGGGGTTTCCAAGTAGGAACGGTTTAAAAAACGTAAACACTGTTTTATTTGTATTGTTCGGAAACCTCCGACTTAAGGTCTCCACACACCGGGCGCGAATCAAGATGGGAATTCAGATTTTTAGCAGCGTTTCTCCATCGGTTTTCAGAAAAACGCGGCCGGTGTGCAACCACGTTTACTGTACCAGATCACAATGTACCACAATGTGATGCGTTGTCGATGCAAGCTTGTACATCTGCATTTTTTTATTTATTTTTTTGACAAATGTTCCCTTATCCCCCATAAGACGGCACAAGGACTTTCCCATTGGGGTTCCGTGGCCAGATACATAACGAATCAGGAGTCCTTATTGGCGTGAATATGTTAGAGAACTACTGCCTTGGAGAAGTCATCACAGTGAATGTTTAAAAGTCAGCTTGGAACTAATCAAAATATGGTATAATTTAGTAAAATACCAAATTTGAACTAGTTCAATCTAAGCTCCATTATCTTCATGTGACATTGTCCTAGTCTTCATGGCTGTAGTTAAAGTTATAAGTATTCTTTATAGCTGTAAAAGGTAGAAAAAGCAGGGATGGATTTACGACACGCATTAACTAATTCATTAAAACATGTAGAGCGTGGGATAGGTAGAGGGGGTGTAATGGGTGAGGTGAAGTAACAACTTTTGTCATTTTAAAATCCCCAAACTGGAGAGACATTAAGTTCTACTACACTCAAGCGTAGTGTTTTGAGGAACTATTGTTAAATGTTAGCCACATACACGCTAGCGTTCCTATACTGTCTGGAATGTCATAATCGGTAAACATTTGGCAAAAATAGCTAAACATTCAGCGAAAATAGCAGATCTTTAAGCTCACAACACAACACATTGCAAGCTTATAGAGTGGCTATTTTTGCCGAAGATAAATGTGACTAAATTTGACTGAGGGACTGCCATTGGATTTTTTTTTGTTTTTTCATGCCATATGAAAGCAGGGAATCATAGCTTCAAATTGACATATTGGTTGTTCAGTTTGACCCACCAGTTTTGGAGATATGGCTTATATTATAGAGTAATGTCTTGCAGAAAACAGCGAGTTGAGAAAACAGACTTGAAAGGTTCACTTCTGTGGACTCTAACATTACACCTATAGCTACATGTTTAAGCATTCATTTCATATTTACATGTCTTCTGTGGACTCTAACATTACACCTATAGCTACATGTTTAAGCATTTATTTCATATTTACATGTCTTCTGTGGTCTCTAACATTACACCTATAGCTACATGTTTAAGCATTCATTTCATATTTACATGTCTTCTGTGGACTCTAACATTACACCTATAGCTACATGTTTAAGCATTTATTTCATATTTACATGTCTTCTGTGGTCTCTAACATTACACCTATAGCTACATGTTTAAGCATTCATTTCATATTTACATGTCTTCTGTGGACTCTAACATTACACCTATAGCTACATGTTTAAGCATTTATTTCATAGTTACATGTCTTCTGTGGTCTCTAACATTACACCTATAGCTACATGTTTAAGCATTTATTTCATATTTACATGTCTTCTGTGGACTCTAACATTACACCTATAGCTACATGTTTAAGCATTTATTTCATAGTTACATGTCTTCTGTGGTCTCTAACATTACACCTATAGCTACATGTTTAAGCATTTATTTCATAGTTACATGTCTTCTGTGGTCTCTAACATTACACCTATAGCTACATGTTTAAGCATTTATTTCATATTTACATGTCTTCTGTGGACTCTAACATTACACCTATAGCTACATGTTTAAGCATTTATTTCATAGTTACATGTCTTCTGTGGTCTCTAACATTACACCTATAGCTACATGTTTAAGCATTTATTTCATATTTACATGTCTTCTGTACGTGGTCTCTAACATTACACCTATAGCTACACATGTTTGGGCATTTATTTCATATTTACATGTCGATTTCAGCTCTGACACTTATTTCAGACATGCTCTCGTATGTGAGGATTTTGCCTGTGCTATTAACTCATTTTGGAAAAAAGGAAAAAAGAAGTTTTTCTCCTCTGGTGAAAAGCTGGAATTTGCGCGATGGCAGTCTCTCAGTCAAATCTGGTCACAAATGGTGTAGAGGGGAAAATGTAGGGGACCTATACTGTATAGAATAGACCCCCGGAGGATCTCGGGGCAATAAGTATAGGGATTTAAGTGGTTAAAAAGACTGGCAGATTCCACATAAAGAAATACCATATAAATGACACTTTCTTCGATCAAAAGAAACGCCTGTATACTGAAGAAAACCGTTGTGTACAGTGTATTTATACTATCCATGACAATATATACTGCACACACTAACACTCTGTTTGTGTGCCGCTTAGCCCATTCTGACCTGAGATCAGATTTAAAAAAAATGTCTTCTACATCCTGACAGTTTTCTGAAAAAGCTATGTTTACTATGTCAGTCGATTTTTCTAAATAGCAGACCTATACAAGCTCGTAGCGCTATGAGCTTGTAGATCTGCTATTTTTCAATAGCTATATAGCATGACATAATGCACCCAAAAGGGGTTCCCGGCCAAAATGGGTTAGAATCATCTGTCTGAGCTATATTGATCCCAATGAATCTTGTGTTGAATTGTGGGATGACTGAGAGAATCGATGGAGTTGTGCTTACAGCATAGTGTCATATCTCATAGTGTCCAACCCAGGGCTATATTCTTCCCCCACCCATTCCATTGCTGTCTGTCAGACAAAAAGAAAATACAAAAGCAAACGCACACGCACACACACAGACACACACACTGGCACACGCACACACACACACACACGCGCACACACACACATACACGCACGGTCGCACGCACACAGAGCCTGTGCCAGAAAAACACTGACAAACTGAATGCCTCTTTTGACTGCTACCTTTCAAGCTGAGACGTTCGGTGGTAAATGCGCGCCCTCGGACGCGGTGACCCAGAGGCATGCATCAATAGGAGTCACATAGTGTCACCCCCTGTAATGCCACTCTCTCTCTCTTCCGGATAGATCTTATCACTCACATCTCTAACTGCCATTATCAATCTACCCCTGTGTGCAATCTCTGAGTCGTTAGGCAAGAGTATTTCACCAAGAACAGCATCACAGCCTCCCTCCTGCATGCTCCGCTCTCTCCTCCTCCTCCTCCCTCGCATTTAAGAAGCCTTGCTGCACGTTGGCGCAGTGCCAGGTTGTGCCAAGCAGAGCAACACTGCCACCTAAAGGTATAGTACCCTGAACAACCTTTAACACACTCTCCATCTCTGCATCCCTCTATGCAACTCTCCCTCCCTCTCTCTCTCTCTCTCTCTCTCCCTCCCTCTCTCTCTCCCCCTCTCCTTCTCCACAGCTCACGTTTGTCCACACTGCGTTCCGTTGGATTAGGACTGTGTGTCGTGTTGTGTTGGGATGCATTATTACGAGAAAAATTAATAAGGCTTTTACCCCCCAAAAAAAAAGAAACCGTATGGATTATAGTGAAATTTGAAGATCATTCTTCGCTAATCCCTTTTCGACTGGATGTGTATCAGGTTCCAGACAAGCTTCAGTCAGTTCGCTTTAGTGTGCTTTTTGAGGAGGTATTTTAATTCAAGCCTGGATGAGGTGGCAAAGTCTAGACGTGACATTCAGAATGCATCACTGATTGTTGACTGTGCTGTGGTTGGTTGGGATAATTACTGCAGGTGTTTGTTGAGACAATATTGTCCTACTGTATATTGCAATATACACAACAAAAACAAACAAACAAACAAAAATAAAACATGAATACACTCAAAATAGTATGAAGGGAGAAGGTGAAAAGTCAACTAATTGTTTAGGATATTGGAAAAATAAAATGGTATAATGATTCGCTGAGGAACCATAATGTTATAATTAATATTCCTACAGGCTAGTATATTAATTAGGCTGGCAATTAAACGTGTTGCAGCTGCTATAGGCCTATATACCAATAATAATTAAAGTGACAATTTTGAGTAGATAGGGCAAGAAAAAAATGTTTCTTTCACAAAATGTAGAGGACATTGTATCACAATGAATTCTATGCTGGTACAATTTACCACTTTAACTAACCTCTGGGTGCGCACAAAGGTCATGCATGCCAACACAATCTGACAAGGGCAATTGCTCACCTGCTGTACTTGCATTTTTAGTTAGATTTTAACATCTAAAGAACAAAACATCAGTCTCTAACTAGTCCCAAAAATATAATATGTTTGATCTCTCAGTCCATTTATCAACTGGTACAGTTTTTGTTGTTGTGTTTTTGTCTTTTGTTTTTACAGTTTGAATAGCAAGAATTTAACCCAAGTAGTTTCGTCTCCAAACTCTCTTGGTGTTGTTTTTACAGTAACTTTATAGAGTGAGTTTCCTTAATCTATACGGGGCACTTCAGCACTGGGGAACGGGGCAATTATAGGCGGTACTAATAGACCAGTAAAAGTGTTCCTTTACCTGCTGTCTGGTGTGCATCGGCCCCTGCTTTGTCTTGAACCCTCCCTGGGAGCTGCACTCCGAGGCACTGAAGTGGTCCGAGCTGGTGGACGACCTCTTGGAGAGGGTGTCGCAGCCCCCGACAAAGGTGTTATCCAACGGGAGCTCCTGAATCACGTGGTGCTTCTTCACGGACACCGGCGTGTCGGCCTTGAGGTGAAAGGCCGACTGCGGCGAGGCCGACTTGTAGTGGCGGGCCAGGTCCGGGCTGCTGGGCTTGAAGGTGGTGGTGGGCGTGGCGTTCCAGTCGAAGCGCCCGATGCCGCCCTGCTCCTCCAGCTCGGAGGGCAGGCTGATGGTCCCGTTGATGGGCTCGTGGGCCATGGGGTCGTTGTCGGGCTTGTTCTCCTCGATGGTGACAAAGTTCAGCAGGGAGCTCTTGGGCGACTTCCGTTTCTTGCGTTTCTTCTTCTTGTTCTGCTTGTTCTCCGTGTTGGGCGACATCCACTCGGCGCCCTGTTTCTTCCGCTGCGCAGCCTTGAAGCGCGACGCGTGGCGGCAGCGCAGCAGCACCGTGACGAAGATGACGATGACCACCACCAGGGCGCCCGTGACGAAGGCGATCATTATGGTCAGATAGTCGCCGCTCTGGTACGTCTCGCTGCTCTCGCCGATGTTCCGGTCGATGGGCGTCTCCATGGTGCGGCGGATGAGGTCGTAGATGAAGGTGGAGTTGCCCACGGTGTCGTTGACGTACAGGAACACGAGGACCAGCGTGTGGAGGGACTTGGGGTACCCCAGGTCGCTGATGTTCACCACCAGCCTGTGCAGGCCCACGTCCGTCACCACGGGCTTCTCCTCCAGCGTGATGTTCCCCGTGACCGGGTCGATCCGGAACAGGCCCTTGTTGTTGCCGCTCACGATGGTGTACTTCAGCTCGGCGTTCATCCCCGTGTCTCCGTCCACGGCGAACACCTCGGCCACCACCGACCCGGGGATGGAGGAGAGCGGCACCAGCTTGAAGGAGGTGTTGGACGGCGGGTAGATGACCACGGGCGTGTTGTCGTTCACGTCGATGACGTTGATGGTCACCTTGGCGGCCGAGGAGCACGGCGGCCGGCCGCTGTCCACCGCCCGCACGTCGAACGTGTACGAGCTCTGCTGCTCGCGGTCGAAGGACACGTTGGACTTGATCACGCCCGAGTACGGGTCCAGGATGAAGTTCTCGTTGTCGTTCAGGATGGACAGGGAGACGGCGGCGTTCTCCCCCGTGTCCGCGTCCGTCACCGTGATCACGCCCACCGTGCTGTACTTGGGCAGGTTCTCCGACACGAAGAACTGGAAGTGGTTGTGCGTGAACTTGGGGTTGTTGTCGTTCTCGTCCAGGATGGTGACGATGACGGCCGCCTGGCTCTGCAGCGGCGGCGTGCCGTTGTCCCGCGCCGTGATGGTGAACAGGAAGCGGTCCTGGTCCTCGCGGTCGAAGACGCGCGACGCCGTCAGGACGCCGGTCTTGCGGTCGAGGTCGAAGAAGGACGCGTTGGGCCCCAGCTGGTACACGATCTCCGCGTTCTTCCCGCTGTCCTCGTCCGTGGCGCTCAGCGTGGTGAGGAACAGGTCCCGCTTGTTGTTCTCCATCACGGCCAGCTCGATGACGGGCTGGGTGAAGATGGGCGGGTTGTCGTTCTCGTCCTCCAGCCTCACTCTCACCAGGGTGGTCTGGTTCAGGCTGGGCTTCCCGGAGTCGGAGGCCACGATCTTGAAGTTGTACTCTTTGGTCCCCTCGTAGTCGAGCAGCGCGGACGTCTCCAGTAGATACTGGTTGTCGTAGACGGCCTTGAGGTGGAAGGGCACGTCCTTCTCGATGAAACAGATGACCTTGCCGTTGATGTCCGTGTCTTTGTCCGACACGGTGATGAGAGCTATCTTGGTGTTGATAGGGTCCTTCTCGGACAGGAACACGGTGCCGTTGATAGGACTGATTATGTACCTCAGGTCTATGTTGGGAGGATTGTCATTCACGTCAGTCACGTTTATTGTAATGGTAGCTCTGGCGGGGCTGGAGCTGCCGTCGCTGGCCATAACGGACAGTTTATGAATGGCCGTCTCCTCTCTGTCCAGCGGCCTCTGGACCGTGATGAGGCCGGACGTCGTGTTCAACGCGAACAGTCTCTTGGTGGCGGGCGACACCTGCGTCCCGAAGACGTACCTGATGTCCGCGTTGGCCCCGATGTCCGCGTCCGTGGCCTGGAGCTGCACCACGGAGGTGCCGATGGCGGAGTTCTCCGCGATGTGGACGTCCATCTGGCTCTCCCTGAAGACGGGCCGGTTGTCGTTGACGTCGGTCACGGTGACCTGCAGGATGGCCGTGCTGGACTTCTGCGGGCTGCCGCCGTCCTCCACCTTGATCTTCATCACGTACGTGTCCTTCTGCTCGCGGTCCAGGTTCTGCTGCACGATGAGCTGGGGCCACTTCTCCCCCTCGGGCGTCTCCACGATGTCCAGGCCGAAGGCGCTCTGCCCGTTGACCAGCTCGTACCGGTGCACGCTGTTGGGCCCGGTGTCCGGGTCCGTGGCGGAGGGGATGGCGAAGCGGCTGTTGATGAGCGTGTTCTCGGGGATGGAGATGTTGATGACGGGGGAGGGGAACATGGGCGCGTTGTCGTTGGTGTCCTTCACCGTGATCTTGATCTTGATCAGCCTGAAGTAGTCGTTGGGCAGGATGACCACCTCGATCTCGAAGGAGCACTCGCTGTCCTCGAAGGAGAGGCCGGGGCAGAGCTTCTCCCGGTCGATGCGGTTGGCCGTGGTGAATATCTCCCCCGTGCTGCTCAGCACGCGCACCAGCGGGTTGTCTCCCGCCTTGGAGACCAGCCGGTACACCAGGTTGGCGCTGGCGCCGGTGGCGGCGTTGGTGTGGGAGATGTTCAGGTCCTTTGGTATGTTTCCAATGAGGATGTTCTCCTGCAGCTCCTCCCGGATGGGGTAGATGAGCTCCTGGGCCACGGAGGGGTCCAACCAGAGGCACGCGAGGAGGGCAGCCAGCAGGTAAAAGTCTTTTAGATCCATGTTAGGCAACGCTTCAAAAAAACCACCTATGAAACGATGTTGCAGTCAGTGACTCGATCCAGGGTGGATGTCTTCCATGGACAGACCTATCAATAGATAACAACAATTAGATTTTAGCATTCAGTGAGATAACTTAATCTATATATACTGTATATCTCTCTCTCTCTCATATAATATATATATACAGTGTATATATATATATATTTTCTTATTGTGTGTGTGTGTGTGTGTGTGTGTGTGTGTGTGTGTGTGTGTGTGTGCGTGTGTTATTTATTTTATAATTTTCATGGTCTATAATTGAAGCTGTCATTCTCATTTAAATAATCAGTTCATACAAGATAAGAGCAACAAGAAAACACTGCAGCATCCATTCCATTTGGGCCATTCATTCATTCATTCATTCATTCATTCAAGTCTCTTCGCCCCATTTCTCAAATCCTCCACGCATTCATTTATGGTCAATGAGAATCTTCAACGTCTCATAAATCTCTGGGCGACTGAACTTCACAGCGTCCTCCTACTGTATGTATGTGTGACGGCAATCGTAGCACTTAAAATCACCGCAATTATTATAGCTACAGTTTAAGCTAGCAACTAATGAATCAATAGAATTCATTGTAGGCTACCAAGCAAATAAGCCTATATCAGTATCACAATTTAATTCATATTTGACAGCTATAATATAGGCTGCAGTGAACCCAAATTATTCTTATTTTACCGGAGAGAGAAATATGAAGTCAGCTCAGTCTTCTCCTCTGTCCTGTTTCTTCCACGAATAAATAAATATTATTTCCCGTAAAGAAAAAAAGGGGGAAAAAAGATCAAATTAACCTTCTGATCAGTGTCGGTTGGATCGTGGTTTAACACATCTCTCTTCCCGTGTGTGTGTGTGTCCACAGCTTCACCAACAGTTTCCAGTCAAAAGCAGCCGGGGCTCAGTCGGCAAATCGAGCTCAATTCAATCCCGAATTATGTCGCAGAACGTTTTTCTTTCCTCCCATTTAAACTTCAAGAACAGACGGGGTCAGAAGAACAGCGGCTGTCAGCGTTCCTCTCCAGCAAACAGCAGTCGAGCCAGGTGATCATTTGCTTGAATCTCTCCCAAATCATCGCACAGCAGCCCCTCCGTAGGTTCCAAAGAAGAAACGGTTTTCCTCTCGGCTACCTGTTTAGTTGACAGTGCCGATAAACTAAATGCGAGAGCAGCCACTCTTGTCCCATCGTGTGTCAAGACAGTTCACAGGGTTCCATCACCCAAAAAAAATATCCCCGGAGGTCATGCCAACGGTAACGGTCTCCTAAAGTCGATCCGTTTCATGAACACAAACAAAGTGTGTTCAACACCAACACCAGTGGAGTGTAGCCTATGCAACGGTTTATCCTCCTCCTCGCTCGCACTCTCCCTCTCTCTCTCCTCCTGGAACAGAATATGTTGCACTAACTGTGTGTAAGCCCATAGGACGCTGAAGTACACCACACTGCACGCCCCCTAGACCGTCGTCATTGGATACCAGCACGCTGGACAGCGACACTGATTGGTCGACGGTAACGTCACTTAATGCAGACAGAGGAGCTGTCCACGGTTAAATGCTCCGTGAGATGCTGCAGGCTGCGGAGATGCGTTAGCGGTACCAAAACCTCCGGGGCTGGCATATTGGCTGGGTATATGATTATTATACATGGAGAGAAAATAATAATCTGCGGTCCTGTTAGATTATGTTACCGTCTGTGTTGTTGTTCTTATAATGTGTGGCACATTTAATTTATTTGACTGTAGTGTAGTGTATAAGTCAGACACATGAAAAAATAAATCTAACTCAGATGCTTTCAGGTCAGCAGTCACATCGCCGTTGGTTTAATTGCTAAGGACTAAGGATACATTAACGACTGTGTGGGGAAAAGCTATTGGACTAATTAATTCTGCTAGATTTGGCCCATCTGGACTGATCACAGGACAAGATAACAATGGAACAATGGGAATTGAATAATGTCCTTCCTGATATAAAGTCATTGTCGGCATGGCCATGGGCTCTGGGCGCATATTCACACTGATGTCCGAGATAACCTTGGGTGATGTCCCGCCTAGCTGCACTCATTATCATTCTTTTTTTTATGAACTAATAATATTGTCACTTTCGCCCAAAGATATATTATACATATGGGACTCCTCCATGTGCAACCCGTGTCTCATGTCACACATCAATCGAGTCTGCTTCAGGTTGGGTCTTATTTGTTTATTTGTTTATGGTTTACTTGAATAATTAGACCGATACGGTTTAGGAAATGTAAGCTTTATATAGTGGCCTAATTATAGATCGATCCGCTGTGGTCCAGCTCTGTCTGACTATACCAAGGTCACCTACATTTTATGAAATTATCGACACAAACCGAATGGATAATAATTGGCTGCACGAGTATGTATCTAGGCCTAAATGATGAGCATAAAGAATAAAAATCAATTACACTATTTTTTGATAAACTTCCTTTTCAATATAAGATGTTTAATATGACGGTGGTATAGTGGGTGGGAGGGGAGAGCATATCCCATATTCTGCCTGACTGTACTCACTGTGCTCCGGCGTAGAAGACCACATGGCTGTGAAACATGCAAGCTGTTGAGCGCATGCCTACCATGGTAAACACTGCCATCTGTAGTCAACAAATAGAAATGCCACAAAAAAAAGTGGCATTTTCCCCCACCTCCTAATGAGAGGGCAAATTGCGCGCGCGTGTGTGTGTTTGTGTGTGTGTGTGTGTGTGTGCGTGTGCGTGTGCGTGTGCGTGTGCGTGTGCGTGTGCATGTGCGTGTGTGTGTGTGTGTGTGAGAGAGAGAGAGAGAGTGAGAGTGAGAGAGTGAGTGAGACTAATCATTGTGTATATCTCTGCACTATACGTGCATCGAGTGATCTTGGTACATAGAAATTGATCTATTGAAGATTCTGACTTCCAAAAGTACATTATTTTTGTTTTGATTGTATTGCTGTATTGTTGTATTGTTCTTTCTGTACATTTGGCAATGTAAACGTATGTTTTCTCATGCCAATAAATTGGCCCTTTGAATTGAATTGATTGAGTGAGTGAGTGAGTGAGTGAGTGAGTGAGTGAGTGAGCGAGTGAGTGAGCGAGCGAGCGAGGGAGAGAGAGAGCACTGAGGAGTAAAATAATAGGATGGGGGTGGGGGTGAAGGGGGGGGGGTGAAGGGGGGGTCAGACACAGAGACATGGTGAGTGACAGACAGCCCATCAGGACACGATGGAGGAACCGTGATGAAAGTGATCAAAAGGGTCCTGTGGAGCCACAGCCTGCTGAGGGGCTGGAGAACAGACATCCCAGTGTGTCCTCTGCTCTGTAAGAAGCTGTCCTCCTCCTGCCTGGTCACTAACCCGTTCTGACCTGAGATCAGATTCTAAAAAATGTCTTCTACACCCTGACAGTTCTCTGAAAAAGCTATGTTTCTATGTCAGTCGTCGGTCATTTTTTCAAAAATAGCAGATCTACAAGCTCGTAGCGCGCGCTATGAGCTTGTAGATCTGCTATTTTTCAATAGCTAAAAACATAACATAATGCTAACACGAAAATGGGTTCACGCCCAAAATGGGCTAATCCATTAGCACAACCAACTTGCTGGCTTGACCTCGCAGTGTCTCTGGATGTGGTCATCTCTGGGAGAGAGAGAGAGAGAGAGAGAGGCTTGAAAGAGCGATCTGTCACTTCAGCTTCCAGTCTGCTGCCTACCACCCCCCCCCACCACCCCCCCGTGCTGGGAGTGCAAGTGTCGACATACCATCCATCCGCCCGCACGAGTGAAACCTCAACACTTGGTAGCTCCGCTCATCTACCTGACTCATTAGCACCCAGACATGTGCCATCGACATGTTCGCACACATGCTCCCACGCACACGCACACATGCAGACACACACACACACACACACACACACACGCGCGCGCGCACGCAGACATGCAGACACACACACACACACGCAGACACACACACACACGCAGACACACACACAAACACACACACACACACACACACACACACACACACACACACACACACACACACACACACACACACACACACACACACACACACACACACACACACACACACACACACACACACACACACACACACACACACACACACACACACACACACACACACACACACACACACACACACACACACACACACACACACACACACACACACACACACACACACACACACACACACACACACACACACAGTTTCATCCTGCAATAACCCATTTTGACCTGAGATCAGATTCTAAAAAAATGTCTTCTAAATCCTGACAGTTTTCTGAAAAAGCTATGTTTCTATGTCAGTAGTTCTTCGATTTTTTCAAAAATAGCAGACCTACAAGCTCGTAGCACGCCACTCAGAGCTTGTAGATCTGCTATTTTTCAATAGCTAAAGCATAACATAATGCACCAAACACCAAAAAGGGGTATCCGCCCAAAATGGGATAATTATCACATTTAACTTAATGTTAAATATGTTAAGTCTTGCCTTCTTTCTATACAATCGTATAATCTTAATGTGTTCTATATACTGTATTGCTCAGTGCAGTGCGGGGGAGGTTAAATCAATATCTATTCTTCTGCTGTTCAATTATTATGTTTTTAAACTGACATATTTCCACTATTTCAACTCGAAGGTTCAGTATATATAGCCTTACGTTGGTTTAATAGTCTTATCCTGAAGTGGATGTAGTTAATTCCTCTGCCAGTCAAGTTTACTGACAAGTAATGAATTATGTAGTATGCTAATATACGTTCTACCAAGTATGGTGGTGCATTCCCGTACAATCTCATAGGCTACTGTACCGACCCGAGAGAGGCAGAGCCTAAGGGAAGAATCTCAACCTGAGGCCTTATATTCCCCCCCCTGTGCTTTGCACAGTCAATCAAACTCTTCACCTTGGTTTGATTCTAACATTGACTTATCGACGGATCGCGCTGTTGAACCAGCGTTACGATGAATAATACAAGAAACAAATATGTTTAACTTTTCCTCATTAACCCATTTTGCGCGGGAGCCCCTTTTGGCATCACGTTGTGCTTTATAGCTATTGAAAAACAGCAGATCTACAAGCTCATAGTGCCGCGCTACGAGCTTGTAGGTCTGCGGTCTTTGAAAAATCGTGAAAATGCAAGGAGCAAATCTTTGAATATATATATTCTTTCAGAGCGAATGTATTTAACTCAAATAAATTGGGGTCGGCCGGCGGCCAAATATACACATAATTCTGGGGGTCCTTGACATGAAATATTGAACACCACTGACATACAGTATAGGAACATAGAGGTATTTCAGAAAACTGTGAGGATTTAGAAGGCATTCTTATAAATTTCGACGTCAGGCCAAAATGGATTAAAGTACAAGGTTACATCGGTCACTTTTTGCTGCTTGTCAAAGCTTTGTGAGCTTGAGCAAGAATGCTACGGAGTGACCCTTTATCTCCACCTTATTGGAGAGTGTGAAAAATACTGTGGGAAATACTGGTTACATTCATGTACGGCCTTCACTGTATAGGCATATTAAAATATAAAAAGACAACTATTATGAATGACTCATGTCGGATAATGTTGAATTTAAATGCATTACTGCTACTGTATAATTAACATAATAACCCATAATAACCCCTGATTCATTTTAAACCATGGCTGCCTGCCATAAAGAAATGTGATATATTGAAATAATAAGTCTAGCCACTTAATACATCTCTTTCACAAATCTAACCATTTAATTAGAGTAATTTTGCAATTTGAATGAGGTATTAGCAACAGTGGAAACTCTTACATTTCTGTCATATGATATAGTTTAGGCTAAATTGTTAAAGTGCAGTACAAGCCCTCATGCTAATTAAATTACCATTTTTCTCACTGACATGAAACTTCAAGACCTTCATCGCCATGAGGACTTTCAAAATCCTAACATGTGAGCAACACATTTTTTAATGACTTTATTTCCCATAATATAAAACACTATGATGGAGCCATATAGGACAGGGAAATACAATAAAAGAAACATGTGCTTCTGAACGATGCGCAGCTTGACACATTTGAATCAATATTGCATTTGTATTATATCTTCACAAACCAATCTTAGTTGGCTATAGGCATGCAGCAGGCTACTGTACATGATAATTCCTCAGTTACAACCATAACGCAACGGGTCAATATTATTCAAGATCGAAAAGAAGATCCATGATTCAAGCAGATTTACGTGTCACTCACTCATACAGATTGTACATACAGTACAAGCAGTGAAATGTCTACATAATAATATGCTCCGCAGACTATACCAGATGATAATAGGTGTCATATGCCAACCTAATGTCACAATGGCATTTATATTTAAATTGTACTTATGGTCTCAAGAAATTGAATAGATAGAAATGTGTAATATTGTAATCCAGACAAAAAATAATTCTGTGCATGATTTTCACTCATGGATATACGTGATAAGAGTACAATATGTTACAATCAATGGGTTATATATAGGCTAATACAGGTTACGTACAATTTGTGGGGGGTATTTGTTGTTCTTTTCTTTGTCATGGGGGTAACCAAACTGTTACAGCCAGAATTCTCACCAACACCAACCGTCGAGCACATATCACCCCGGTCCTAGCCACACTCCAATGGCTGCCCATCAAGGCTAGAATAGATTTTAAAATCTACTTTTAAAGCCCTACATGGACTGGCCCCATGCACCGTACATTTGTGATCTTCTGTCCCCCAAGGTCAATGTGAGACCCCTGCGATCCTCTGACCAAGGCCTCCTAATGGTTCCTGGGACTAAGATCCTCTGACCAAGGCCTCCTAATGGATCCTGGGACTAAGATCCTCTGACCAAGGCCTCCTAATGGTTCCTGGGACTAAGATCCTCTGACCAAGGCCTCCTAATGGTTCCTGGGACTAAGATCCTCTGACCAAGGCCTCCTAATGGTTCCTGGGACTAAGATCCTCTGACCAAGGCCTCCTAATGGTTCCTGGGACTAAGATCCTCTGACCAAGGCCTCCTAACGGTTCCTGGGACTAAGCGAAAGACGAAGGGTGACCGTGCCTTTGCAGTAGTTGCACCTACTCTTTGCCTGCTTGGTTTAATGGTGCATTTATCCAAGGCGCTTTACATAGATTGTGCATTACATTCACCCATTCACACACACATTCATACACCTTTACATAGACTGTGCATTACATTCACCCATTCACACACACATACATACACCTTTACATAGACTGTGCATTACATTCACCCATTCACACACACATTCATACACCTTTACATAGACTGTGCATTACATTCACACATTCATACACACATTCACACACCTTTGCATAGATTGTGCATTACAGAACCTGGGGGTTATTATTGATTCTGAATTGAATTTTAATTCACACATTAATCATGTTACCAAGATTGCCTTTTTTCACCTTAGAAATATTCAATCAGAGCCTATTTGTCCTTGGACGATGCAAAAACGCTAATCCACGCCTTTGTTTTTTCTCGGCTTGATTACTGCAATGCACTTTTTTCAGGACTGCCTAAGACAACAACTGACAGATTACAACTTGTCCAAAATGCAGCAGCCAGAGTTTTAACTATAGAACTAGGATGAGAGAACATATTACTCCAGTTTTGGCATCACTGCACTGGCTTCCGGTTGTTTTTAGGATTGATTTTAAAATTATTTTACTTGTCTATAAAGCTCTCAATGGTCTCGCACCTTCCTACCTACATGACTGCCTGCCTAAATATGTCCCAAACAGCCTCCTAAGGTCTTCCACTGCTGGCCTGCTCGCGTTGCCAAAAAAAAATGGCAGCTTTTTGCTTCTACGGGCCGTCAGCATGGAACAAGCTCCCACTGTACCTTCGTCAGGCAGCCTCTGTAGAGATTTTTAAAGCTCAGCTCAAGACCCACTTCTACAACGTTGCTTTTAATTGAGTTTTAATTTGCACGTTCCTACCCTGTCCTGACTGATTTGCTGCATGTGGTGTTTTTATTTGTTTTTATTTGTTTTTATTTATTTTTATTTATTTTATGTTCTTATATTCAATTTTGTTCTTTGCCATTGTTTTATCATTTTAACTACTTGTGTTTTATTGTATTTTATTTTTGCCCTGTGAAGCACTTTGAGCTACATTTATGTATGAAAGGTGCTATACAAATAAAGTTTATTATTATTACATTCACCCATTCACACACACATTCATACACCGATGGCGGCGGAAACCATGCAAGGCACTATAGCCACTATAGACAGCACATCAGGAGCAATTAGGGGTTCAGTGTCTTGCTCAAGGACACTTCGACACTAACTCTGGGGGAGGAGCCCACAGGGTTCAAACAGGCAACCTTGCGGTTACCATCCAGCCACTCCAACCCCTGAGCCACCGCCGCCCCACCTTTAAAAGACACAATGTACTCCAAAGAGTGTCCAAATAGTAGTGTACAAAAACAAATCAATACTCTTCAGATATAAACTCTCTCAGAATCACCTTAAACTTTCTTCATGGTTTCTCATCCTCTGACCCTCACTGCTCTGGCTAAATTATTCACAATAAACCACTATGAATATTTTGTCTTTATGCTATACTGTCTTCAGTTAAAATATAGTAATCCTACAGTACATAAAGCAGGAAAACGATATGCACGTCCCAGTTTCAGAATACGGTGCTGGATCCCAAATAAAATTACTAAATGAAGAAAAAAGTGGAATGTGGAATGTTTCAACCTATAAATACAACAACGTTTCGCCCCTCCGGGCTTTCTCAAGTTCATCCTACATACATCTTAACAAATATTCATCATAATACATACATGGTACATACTGTCTTAGTTTACCACCTACTGTAGTCTACAACCAATCTGACTCCTTATATGACTGTTATGCCTATATGACAATGTCCCATGTGTATCAAGACAAAACTCTACCATAACCTATTTAGACCTGACGTCGAAATGGAAGAAATGTCAAAAGTATGTTTCTGTTATCAATGGTGCTCAATATTTCACGTCAAGGACCCCACAAATTATATGTAATATGCCTCCGCCCCCCCCATCTGAAAATATGTAGTTCCAGGGACCCCCCCGCCAGAAGCAAAGATGAGTTGAAATGTTCACTCTGTAATTATATATTTTCAAAGATTTGAGGCACATTTTCACGATTTTTCAAAAATAGCAGATCTACAAGCTCATAGCGCGGCACTTGGTGCCGCGCTATGAACTTGTAGATCTGCTATTTTTCAATAGCTAAAGCATGACACAATGCTTAAAAAAAACACCATCAGGGGTTCCCGTCCAAAATGGATTAACTTACCACTTGCAATACTGAATCATAGCATGAAATAGTGATTCATTTTTTCGTTATCTTTTCTTCCAGAATGAAACCATGGCGGTCTCATTGATTCCTCCACCCCTGGAGCTCCTATGTAAGTCGGAACACCAACTGACAGAAGAACTGTACTAATAGTCCATCTCTGCACTGCTTTAGGCTGATATAACAGTAGAAATCATCACATTCTGGCTCTACTGTAGCACAGTTCTCAATCTTTCCGATTCCCATGCACTTCCCAGAGCGGTCTTGATGATATCGTGAAGGTCGCTATAGTTCGTATCCTCGGACCGGCACGTTAAAATTACCACCACTGAAGTGCCCTTGAGCAAGGCATTGAACCCCTACCATGAAATGTTCTATGCGCAGGGCCTGGCTGTAAACAAGTTCTTGAGCTTAGTCCAGTCACCCTGGGTAAACATGGTACCTTTGCTTTGCTTTCCCCCATGCCAAATTCTCTCGGGATATTTCAATGCAGCCTCTTAGGTCTGATAGTAAAGATCAGATGTTGGTAAATGGTGCATTTATATAGCGCCTTTATCCAAGGCGCTTTACATACAGTAGATTGTGCATTACATTCACCCATTCACACAACACATTCATACACCGATTGCGGCGGAAGCCATGCAAGGTACCAACCAGCACATCGGGAGCAATTTGGGGTTCAGTGTCTTGCCCAAGGACACTTCGACATGTAGACAGGAGGAGCCGGGATTCGAACCGCCGCCCCATGGATCATTGGACGACCTTACCACGAGATAATATTGTTGCATAGACTTCGCCTTCAAATAGCTCTTATACTGTGCCCTTATGTCTGCATGTCTTTTTTCCTGCTGTCTCCCCTGCCTTTTTATTGTGGGTGGTTTTGTTGGTTATTTGACCTATGTAGAATTTTTAACACTGTTTTTGTAGGAAAGAAAATCGCCTACTGTATATATTACAGATCCATTATTAATCCATATGATGTAGTGTGTACAGTACTAAACTATAATCTCAGTCCATTGTTCACTGAGTTCCACAGTAAAGTTATAGCCTACTAATTAAAATTGGTGTTGCGTTTATGTATATTGTGTTTTGTAGGGATGTGATATCAGCATCTAATGTTACTAACAACCAATCTAAATATACGTCCAACCAACAATATACATCCTGACTGACTGTATTCACTCAAAACACATCGGCATGCATGTGTGATCTATGATCACTCAAAACTCATCTGCAGGTGATCATATTATACCCCTAATAAAGAATAATAATTCATAAATGCTATGCATCTTGATATATCTGCATATATATATGGGCAACGTAAAAAGGTGACAGTTGGCACATGCAGTTGCTTAACCCATTCTGACCTGAGATCAGATTCATACGAGGTTTTCACTGGACACACACTGGTCTGATTAACCCATTCTGACCTGAGATCAGATTCTAAAAATGTCAGTCGTTCTTCGATTTTTCAAAAATAGCAGACCTACAAGCTCGTAGCGCGCCACTCGGTGGCGCGCTATGAGCTTGTAGATCTGCTATTTTCCAATAGATAAAGCATAACATGATGCTGACACCAAAATGGGTTCCTGTTCAGAATGGGTTAAAACTAGGATAGCGGAAAAAAAGCAATTTCCGAAGCACTTTCCATCTTCCTAGAAGGATGCAGAGCTGATGCAGAGCTGCAGACATTTGGAGAGGAATCTAAGAGAGAGAGAGAGAGGTAATCCCACTGGGGAAATTCAGTTTTAGCTTCACGCAGCTGATGGCTGCTCAGATGGCTATCACAAGCGTTGTACTCATTTACTATGTCCCTCCTTCGCTGGAGAATACGATGTTATGGGGACCTCATAATAAACAGCCAATAGTCAAGTGGGAAGGAAGTTTGGATCATAGCGGATTTCCCCAAATTATATATAATCTGCAAATCCTCATATATGGATTCTGATGTCATCAATACAATATGATGTCATAAACTCCATATAACAGAACTCCCACGTATGGGATGGGATGGTAGGGCGGGTCATACCTTTTTTTTTTTTGAAAATCAAAATGCTTGGGTGTCTATTTTGTGTGTTTTTTTCTGGAGAATTCAAATATGAAATTATTTTTTGGATAGGACAACTCTTACCTACATGAATTTGCATTTTTAAATCGCTAATTGTACCCGTTCTACCTCATTTATAAGATTTAAAATCCAAAGGAAATTCTAACATGTGGGGTGTCTAAATTACTTGTTTTTTGATGGAGAATTCAAATATCACATTATTTGTTGGATAGAACAACTCTAACCTACATTATTTTGTACTTCTAAGTTGCATAATTTGCCCGTTTTAACCTCTTTTTAGGATTTTCAAAGACATAAAGGACATCATTTATATTGACAAAGTCAAATCAAATTTACATTTATTGACAATTCAAGTGCATGTATATATCACTGGATAAAAGTACAATGATCAATCATCACTTTCTGAACTTTACAAGGTTGAATAAGTCCTGCTTTGACTCAGCTTTAGACATCAGCCTCCTGCTGGTCTCCTGAGCCCTCCATCCCTCTTTTCCAGAGAAGTAAATAGCAGAAGCCTCAGTCACCATTTTGACCACCCTCTCAATGCTTTGAGTGTGGCAAGGCCAGTTGGGCACCTCCATGGGGGTGTCGATGAAGTTCTTAATCTCTGAGGTGCAGGTGAGAGGTGGCTCTGACACACCTTCTGACCAGCGAATCAATCCACCAATGCTGGAAGCATCATGATTGATCTCAGGTGTACTTCTGGATCTTACAGAGTTGTCTCACAGCTGAGTGTCTGGGTCTCCTTCTCCCCTGATGGCCAGGATTCTCTCCACCCCCTCAATCCTCTCCTTCTGATCCTTCGAGCACAGTAGTGTTTGGAGGATGGCTTCACTGTGGGCATACCACGCAGATCTTGTAACAGTTGGCATCACAATGTTCAATACCTGCTTCCTCTGGGACTTGAGACAGTCCAGCTGAAACAGTATGTGCCTAGGCCCTTCAATCCAGCACTCCTTGACCTTCACATTGAACCAACAGGGATAATACACTCCAATTATGTATTCAACAATGTCCTTCAGTTTTGTCAGATTTTTTCCTTTCAGTCCATGCTTTGACACCCAGATCCTGAGAAGTCTGTTTGCTGTGGTGAGCCAGCGGCTGTGGTTTACTGGCCCTACTACAGTACACACACTGAAGTCAACCTGCCACTGGCCTGGGGTCAGTCAGTCAGTACAGTACACACACTGAAGTCAACCTGCCACTGGCCTGGGGTCAGTCAGTCAGTACAGTACACACACTGAAGTCAACCTGCCACTGGCCTGGGGTCAGTCAGTCAGTACAGTACACACACTGAAGTCAACCTGCCACTGGCCTGGGGTCAGTCAGTCAGTCAGTACAGTACACACACTGAAGTCAACCTGCCACTGGCCTGCCGGGCCAGTAAACCACAGCCGCTGGCTCACCACAGCAAACAGACTTCTCAGGATCTGGGTGTCAAAGCATGGACTGAAAGGAAAAAATCTGACAAAACTGAAGGACATTGTTGAATACATAATTGGAGTGTATTATCCCTGTTGGTTCAATGTGAAGGTCAAGGAGTGCTGGATTGAAGGGCCTAGGCACATACTGTTTCAGCTGGACTGTCTCAAGTCCCAGAGGAAGCAGGTATTGAACATTGTGATGCCAACTGTTACAAGATCTGCGTGGTATGCCCACAGTGAAGCCATCCTCCAAACACTACTGTGCTCGAAGGATCAGAAGGAGAGGATTGAGGGGGTGGAGAGAATCCTGGCCATCAGGGGAGAAGGAGACCCAGACACTCAGCTGGGAGAAAACTCTGTAAGATCCAGAAGTACACCTGAGATCAATCATGATGCTTCCAGCATTGGTGGATTGATTCGCTGGTCAGAAGGTGTGTCAGAGCCACCTCTCACCTGCACCTCAGAGATTAAGAACTTCATCGACACCCCCATGGAGGTGCCCAACTGGCCTTGCCACACTCAAAGCATTGAGAGGGTGGTCAAAATGGTGACTGAGGCTTCTGCTATTTACTTCTCTGGAAAAGAGGGATGGAGGAATCAGGGCTCAGGAGACCAGCAGGAGGCTGATGTCTAAAGCTGAGTCAAAGCAGGACTTATTCAACCTTGTAAAGTTCAGAAAGTGATGATTGATCATTGTACTTTTATCCAGTGATATATATGCACTTGAATTGTCAATAAATGTAAATTTAATTTGACTTTGTCAATATAAATGATGTCCTTTATGTCTTTGAAAATCCTAAAAAGGTTAAAACGGGCAAAATAAGCAACTTAGAAGTACAAAATAATGTAGGTTAGAGTTGTTCTATCCAACAAATAATGTGATATTTGAATTCTCCATCAAAAAACAAGTAATTTAGACACCCCACATGTTAGAATTTCCTTTGGATTTTAAATCTTATAAATGAGGTAGAACGGGTACAATTAGTGATTTAAAAATGCAAATTCATGTAGGTAAGAGTTGTCCTATCCAAAAAATAATTTCATATTTGAATTCTCCAGAAAAAAACACACAAAATAGACACCCAAGCATTTTGATTTTCAAAAATAAAAAAAGTATGACCCGCCCTAATGGGATGGGTACAACAGGTACTCTGACAACGGGTACAATGGGTATATATAATAAGTCCCACAATATGGAGATCTGGTTTTCCAGAACTTCCAATTGGACTGATATGCGAGATCAGGGATCTCCATATGGGCATAAAGGGACACAGACAGTGGACATACAGATACAGAGCTCTATAGGGTATGAAAGGGACACAGACAGTGGACATACAGATACAGAGCTCTATAGGGTATGAAAGGGACACAGACAGTGGACATGCAGATACAGAGCTCTCCATAGGGTATGAAAGGACAGACGGGGGACAACCCATACCCAACGGGTATTGCGTTTCCAGGAGCAGTGGAGGTAAAGTTCCCACAGACTTTCTATAGCTAGCTGAGCTATACACAGTGCCGGTTCTAGGCCTTTTGAGGCCCTAGGCAACATATTATACAGAGCCCAAAATGTTTATAAACAAATCACAAATGTTTATAAACAAATCACAAATGTTTATAAACAAATCACAAATGTTTATAAACAAATACCAAAATGTTTATAAACAAATCCCAAATCCCTTGGTCCTACCCCCCCGACCATGAGACTTACTACAGGTAAACTGGTAGTGGTCCTACCCCCCCCATGAGACTTACAAATCCCAAATGTTTATAAACAAATCCCAAATGTTTGTAAACAAATCCCAAATGTTTATAAACAAATCCCAAAATGTTTATAAATAAATCACAAATGTTTATAAACAAATCACAAATGTTTATAAACAAATACCAAAATGTTTATAAACAAATCCCAAATCCCTTGGTCCTACCCCCCCGACCATCAGTGCCGGTTCTAGGCCTTTTGAGGCCCTAGGCAACATATTATACAGAGGCCCCCCCCCTCCTGCTTTGCCACGCCGGATAAAATTTGTAAATTTGCCATGAAAATGCTTCAATCTGGTGCACTTTGAGATCAAAATTAAGAAGCTAGGTGGGGGCCACATGTGGCCAGTAGCCCATGTAAGGGATACATGAAAAAAAAAAACTTCTCCCTGTGACGAGGCCCCCTCAGTGGTTGAGGCCCTAGGCGACCGCCTAGTTCGCCTATGCCTAGAACCGGCCCTGGCTATACAGCCTGGACAACATCACAGTAGGATTAGAACAGTAACATTGTGCAGTGACATAACAATGTGTGTGACTAAACTGGGGAGAAAAAGATAAGATAAGGCAAGGTCAAAATACAGAGGCTCCCAAGGGCCTTTCTGTGTGGAGTCCCCTAGGGTAGGTATTACCCCTCACAAAAAACATGCAGTAATCCTGGTCTCTAAACTACCTCCCCCATGGCCAGCCGGGGCGCCTGATGGAGGGGAAAGGAACTGGTCGGAATAACGTGTTCCTTCCACGCACTATACGTCCGGCCGGGGAAACGCCCCCCCTGTCAGGTGAAAAGAAGCAGCTTGGACTCCTCATGCATAGAAGGAAGCATGAGGTCAGTCCGATGCCCCCCCCCCCCCCCCCCCCCAGGTTGGCAGAGGAAGTGTAGCGACCAGGATTACATAAGATAATTGACACTGGGTGAAAAGATGGGTTACAAAATTGTGGGATAAAAAATTAGAAAAAATACAGAAGCCCTCAAATTCAAGATACCGTCTATGAGTGTACCCATACACATGCTGAGCCATATGAACTTCACCCAATTCACCAGTACTTTGAGACTGCAACTATACTTCAAACAAGAACCCTATAAGTTAAAGGTGGCGTGCGAAACTCCACTTTTACTGGCGAAGATCATTTGTTCGCTCTGCAAAGCACATTTGCATAAATGTCTTGAATAAGCGGCTCACATCACGGCCCCAAAGTGCAGCAGGATGCAAAAACAATTGCGTAATAATCTGCCTACGCAACGCATCCTATAGTTGAATCCGAGGGAGTCTTCACAGAGAATAATTATTACATTGTTAACCTTCTGGTTTGAGTATAGAGCAGAAAATGTACAGTTTTCAACCTATCTTCTTCGTATATAATTGGTCCTCAACTAATTATAATAATTATGGTACAATTGTTGTGTACTCACTCCCGTCTCCGAGGATGGATTTTTTCAAGAGGTTTGTGTTTGTTTTGTGATGTGGCTTCTATTAGCAATTTAACTTTCCAGGAATAGAAAGCCTGCAGTTATTACTTTCTATTAGCTTGGACTGGGTTTCTGAACTCAGTGAACTGTCCACAGCCATCCTTGGAGGCACAGATCCGAGGAGACCCTTAAACAGGGAAGACATACTTTATTTGTATATTATAACCACACCTGGGGGTCTATTAGAGTTATGTTAACTCCAGAAAATACAGAAATACAAAAAATACAAAAATCACTCCATCTTTAACCCATTCTGAACGGGAACCCATGTTGGTGTTAGCATCACGTTATGCTTTAGCTATTGAAAAATAGCAGATCTACAAGCTCATAGCGCGCCACCGAGTGGCGCGCTACGAGCTTGTAGGTCTGCTATTTTTGAAAATAAAAATAAAAATCGAATCAGGTCAGAATGGGTTAATCAGACCAGTGTGTGTCCAGTGGAAACCTCGTATGAATCTGATCTCAGGTCAGAATGGGTTAAGAATATTGAATATCTTATTGATGATGATGAACAGTATATTAAAAAAAGACCCAAATGGATGAGCCACAAAAAAAGCCAAGTTTAAGTCAAAGCCAGAGGCTTATCTCGTTAACACTGACATGTTACTGTGTGGTGAACTGTACAGTATGTACAGTAGGCCTATACAAGTGCATTCCTCTAAATTATTTCCATGCCCCCTGGCTGGCTCTGCTCCCTGAGAATCCTACATGCCAATGTAGTGTCATCCCAAACCTTTGGTGTCAGGCTTCACGAGTTCACAACCCATAGTTTGACGGAGTGCGGAGAAGCAACTCAAGTCAGCTTGCCAGACACTGATCTAACAAAGAAAGAAAAGTATAGAGAGATAGACAGCACCTATAGACGGTACTGTCTTTCCACCACGCATCAGTCCTATACCAGTGACTACTATATTATGGCCTTTATTATGCGTGTCTTAAGTACCAGGTCTTATTCCCTAACTTGAGTAAAGACCTGGAGGCGTGATCAATGCCATTTGGCTATTCTGAGTGGCCAAAGAGCATTGATCACGCCTCGGATGTGTGCATGATGCGACCTGCGAGGTGGCTTCTTGCCCTCAGGCGTCACGTACTGGTGGTATAATGTGCAATTTTGTGTATAACCAAATAACCAATCTACATGAGCTTGTGGATCAAATATTAAGGAAGGTGTCAAATGCAGACCCCTGAGGGTCCCAGTCAACAAGATATAGGCTAGAGTTTACAATTTACAATTTACAATTTAGGCATTTATCAGACGCTCTTAATCCAGAGCGACTTACATTAAGCAAGAACAAAAAGCATGGGAATACATCACATAAAGACATTTATCATGAAACATGCGTAGCTAAGAAAGTAACAGTGGAATATCTATAATGAAACTATACATATAAGCTATACATCTATACTACTATGCTACACATATGTACTATGACGTGCTATGACTACATACAATGCACTTATGCTGTCTACATAACATGCTATAAGTCTGTGTCAAATGCTATCTAAGTCTACAGAACTGCTATCTAAGGGGGTGGGGTAAGTGCTATGGGTCATGATGGAGTCTGAAAAGGTGGGTTTTCAGACTACGGCGGAAGATTGGGAGTGATGCTGCAGTTCTGACTGCAATGGGAAGTGCATTCCACAGTTTTGGAGCCAGAAGGGAGAGTTTAAGCTATAGGGCCCACCGAACATGATTATCTTTAACACATCAGCTCCACATACTGTACAGTACACTGATACTTACAGATTCGGTTCGCTGTTAAATCACAATCATAAATACGGTAGAGACTGTTTAAAATTTACATAAAGCAATCAAGCAAGACTGATTGAAAAAGAAAACTAATGGAAGGGGCTTGTCCTTTTTTTCATAGTTGTTTGAGTAGGCTTACTTTGTGTGCATTTGCCAATCTATATAAATGATTGTAACATTTCAACGCCATTATACTGATGAAGTATTCATAACAATTATGCTAATTTTGTCTGAACAATATTGTCTGAGCAATTTAAATAAACCCGTTACTACATTTTAAAACTGTCGCTTTGCTTATTTTCAACTTGTCCTGAAGCCCAATATTGCCATAATGTTGTTCATGCAGAGCTTATATACACATTTTCTTTTGCAGTTCTTGTTGCAGGTGTGCTCAGTAGTTCTCTCTGTGTTGCAGGCGATATATTATTTGGGGGTTTTGCGCATGAAAAGGCAGTGGCAAAAAAGGATGCTATGGTTGTTATATTCCTTGTGTCTTATTGTACAGGCCGGGGCAGACAGGGAACACAGACTATGGAATGCACTTCCCATCACAGTCAGAACTGCAGCCTCACTCCCAATCTTCCGCCGTAGTCTGAAAACCCACCTTTTCAGACTCCACCATGGCCCGTAGCACTTGCCCTAGCCTATAGCCCCTTAGATAGAATGTTATGTAGACTTAGATAGTATTTTAGACAGACTTATAGCTCGTTACGTAGACAGCACTAGAATTGCATTTTATGTAGTCATAGCACTTTATAGTACACATGTATAATATATAATATATAATATAGTATAGTATGTATAGTTGACATAGATACTCCACTGTTACGTTCTTAGTTTATACATGATTCATGATAACTATTTTTTATATAATGTGATGTATGCCATGCTTTTGTTTTTGCTTAAATATAAGTCTCTCTGGATCAAGAGCGTCTGCTAAATGCCTAAATTGTAAATTGTAATCCTGTGATTTTGAACGACAGACAGTGGCTCCCATAAATAATGCCATAATCTGTCCAAATTGAAATAAAAAGTATTTATAGCGAGCAGCCAGTCTATGAATTACTTATCAGCTTATCGTCTTTATACTGGTGCTCATTCTCATGTTTATCTCCCAGTTTCAAATGAATACGCTGGAGGTAGAAATAAGACAGTTATAATATAGTGCCGTAGTGTTTCTAACTTGCATTGACAAAATCTGTATAACCGAGCAGTATACTGTATAATGTAACGTGTACATAACAGTGCCGTCTCTACAGGGGGGGCATATGGACATATGGGCACATTGTATTCTGTGCCCCTCCAGTCCAGATTGGCCAGTATATAGCCTATATGACTACCCTACGCTACTGTAGCCTACCAATATTGTAATGTTTTACAAATGTTAAATCTATAAGTTCTTCATGATTATTGTAAATATATACATTAATTAATTGAATAGTTAATAGAAATACAAGGTAATATAATTATGCATGCATGCAGAAGACATTATAATGCATATTTGTAGTTCTTTGTTTGTTGTTGGTGGTGCAGCTGCATAATTGAAGCCTTTTTTCAAGCATCACTTTATTAATAGGCGACTATTTGTTATACATAGGGAGGGGGGAGGGTGGGGGTTGAAAAATTAAGTGCCCCCTTTGGAAAAAAGTATGCCCCCCCTGCTGATTTGTGCCCATGGAGACGGCACTGGTACATAATAATATGCATGCACTTCATACAGTAGGCTACAGTATACCGTACTCTTATCTAACACATCTCTACAAATCCAAGTGTAAATTGAGGCAACAAATTCCCTCTTTTCCCCCCCTTTTTTGCAAGAGTCTGACTTTTAACAAGAGCGGTAATGACGCGGGGAGTAATTGGTATCGCAGCAATGACAAGCCCTAACCCTCCTGAATACTAATCAGAGCTCATAATCAGACCGACTCCAGCAACAACACAAAAAGTTTATACCCACAGAGGATTAGCCCATTCTGAACGGGAACCCAAGCATCATGTTATGCTTTAGCTATTGAAAAATAGCAGATCTACAAGCTCATAGCGCGCCACCGAGTGGCGCGCTACGAGCTTGTAGGTCTGCTATTTTTGAAAAATCGAAGAACGACCGACATTTTTAGAATCTGATCTCAGGTCAGAATGGGTTAATCAGACCAGTGTGTGTCCAGTGGAAACCTCGTGTGAATCTGATCTCGGGTCAGAATGGGTTAGATAACTGGATAGGAGGACTTGCTCATGCAGTGGCAGGCAGACACACATCGTGCTCCGTGAAATCACAAGGTTGAGTTTGCGATATCACAGCGAGGTGACGGGAAGCGTTCCTACAGGACTCTACTGAGTTAACCCGTTTAGTCCTGATGATGTCGACATTTAAAAAAGTGTCTTTAAAAAGGTTCTGAAATATACCTCATGTTTCTATATTTCATGTCAAGGACCCCCAGAATTATCTGTATTTGTCCGAGGACAAATACTTGCACCATGAGCCCAGAGCACCATGAGCACAGCATGATAAAATAAAATAAAATATATTTTTCTAAGTCTCAGTCTAGAAGTTTTACTTCTTTTTCTATACGGTGAGCGAGTCTTTTCCTGTCAAAGTTTCCCTTTGTCCAAGGACCCCCATCTGAAAATATGTTATTCCAGGGACCCCCCCCCCCCCCCCCACCCCAGAAGCAACGATTCGAGTAAAAACGTCCGCTCTGAAAGAATATATTTTCAAAGATTTGCTCCACATTTTCACGATTTTTCAAAAAAATAGCAGACCTACAAGCTCGTAGCTTGTAAATATATTTGCTCCACATTTTCACGATTTTTCCAAAAATAGCAGATCTACAAGCTCGTAGCGCGGCACTCGGTGCCACGCTATGAGCTTGTAGATCTGCTATTTTTCAATAGCTAAAGCAGAACAGAATGCTTAAAACACCAAAAGGGTGTTCCCGTCTAGAAGGGGTTAATAAGTAATTCTGCTCCAAGGGAATCTACTATTTACCCAAATCGTATGCAGCAACTTCCAGACAGCGTCATGTTGTTTTTGAAGGCAATATGATTTCAGATAAACTTTCAAGATAAATCTTTTCAAGTGCAAGGTTATCTGTTTACCCCTTTGAGATCTAATTGCCATTCATAGTCACATCACGTCGGTGACTGACACAATGTGTTGATCGATGGAGATATCCTTTGGTGGATTAAGGTTTCGACAAACATACAAAACATACGCTTTCTTTCATTGCTTTGTGTGTGTGTGTGCCCCCTCGATCCATCTTTCACCTTTTCGCCTCCCTGCTTTCTCACCCTCCTCGTTTCATCCTCTCCTCTCTGACACATTCATTCAAATCACATATCACTTTCCAGACACCGTGCTGGAAAAGGTCAAACATCCCCTCCCTTCCCCCCCACCAAATTCTGTTATGAAAAGAGAGCCTGTCTGTAGTGGATGAAATGGAGCCTGCAGTCAAATTAAACACTACGTGGAAGAAAAGTTGAGCAAAGACCCATCTTTGCATGTAACTGTACGAGTCAGCATTAGATTTACAACACTGAGGGTTATTATAAAACCTGTATAAGACAAGATGACTGTGGTAGTTTGCACTTTACAACATTATTACGTAGTACCATTCCTGGCTGTGTTTGAAATAACCAGAGATTATGAATTAACGGTTCAATACTTTCTTCCAAAGTGAAGTAGCCTACAGTAATATTATGCTAATTAGTACTTCATCATCAGATATGATGCATGACACATTTCAGTATGAATTTGAAGATGTGTCATCACGTTCGGGCATTCAATCAATTAACACTCTATTGTACCGTGAGCACTTTGTTGTTCAGTGTGTTCATGAATAATTGACTAGGCTTTAGGGGCGATTAGGCACTTGTTTGATACAGGTAGGTGTTGTATACATCTTTTAGCAAATGTTAAAACCAGGGACTGTAGTCAAGTGCTTTGAGTACAGGCTATTTTTTTTGTATGTATGATTTTCCTTTTTCCACACAAATGACAATACAAATATACAAAAAACAACAATGAACAGTACAAGAAAAGAAAGCAAAAAAAACAATAACCCCCCAAAAAACAGCACTATACTCCTTTTCTGCATGTGACAAATTATTGTTCTTAAAGGTATATTCAGTGATTTCACTCAAAAAACCTTAGGTTTCGTTTTTGGCTGTGGGACCCAAGCTTTCATCCAATCAGGATAGAGAACCAAAAACGACACCTAAGGTTTTTTGACCCCCAGGGGTTAACTGGGGACAGGGAGGAACTCCTTATATGGTCAGCACACTCTATAGTAGAGAGGATTATCACAACAAAACAAAAAATTAAGTGATATTTGAATTAAGTGAAATCACTGAATATACCTTTTAATGTATCTTATATAAAACGGCCCCACACCTCCTGAAACATTTCTCGTTTGTCCTTGTATGTAATCTTTTCTAAAGGTAAACGTAAGTAGAGACAAATCCCTTCACCGAAAAGAGAGCTATTATTTAGAGGAAATTATTTTTTTAGATAAATACCGGTAGGTACACAGCAAAGAGTTTTCTGTTATTACAGAGCGGCTAGACATGTGTTTGTATGTAATTATCTGGAACAACCCATTGAAGTAATCAGTACACACACACACACGCGCACACACACACACACACACACACACACACACACACACCACACACACACACACACACACACACACACACACACACACAGGCCATTAGTCTGACAGAGAACTCAGCTCTGTCTAGGCAGGAAGATGGCAGCCGCCGTGAGGTGGAGAGGCCTGTGTATACATTCATTCTCAGACAGCTAAAGGTCACTTTTGTGCGTTCGCGTACACTTTTTCACGATGTCAGACATTAATTAGTAAAAGGCAACTTCACAGCTGCCGTGGGAGGATAATATGGGGGTTGTTACGGAGGTTAGGCGAGGTGATATGTCCGTTATTGTCTGGCCCTGCCTTAGCGATAGAAGATTCTCTACTGTGTATAAATGTATCACAGTTACGGTGTTGCTGTGCAGTTAACCCATTCTGAACGGGAACCCATTTTGGTGTTATCATCATGTTATGCTTTAGCTATTGAAAAATAGCAGATCTACAAGCTCATAGCGCGCCACCGAGTGGCGCGCTACGAGCTTGTAGGTCTGCTATTTTTGAAAAATCGAGATTTTTAGAATCTGATCTCAGGTCAGAATGGGTCCATCAGACCAGTGTGTGTCCAGTGGAAACCTCGTATGAATCTGATCTCAGGTCAGAATGGGTTAACATCCTTAGTGTTCATTTAATTGGAGAAGAAATGGATCCGTAAAGGAACCCGTATAAGGGTTCCATTTTGTGTAATTATGTCATTATTAACCCATTCTGAACAGGAACCCATTTTTGGTGTTAGCATCATGTTATGCTTTAGCTATTGAAAAATAGCAGATCTACAAGCTCATAGCGCGCCACCGAGTGGCGCGCTACGAGCTTGTAGGTCTGCTATTTTTTGAAAAATCGCAGGAACGACTGACATTTTTTTAATCTGATCTCAGGTCAGAATGGGTTAATCAGACCAGTGTGTGTCCAGTGGAAACCTCGTATGAATCTGATCTCAGGTCAGAATGGGTTAACGCTAAAGATTTGCGTGGAGGTGCCGCCACACTAATGAACATGCTCTCCGTGTGTGCATGGATAATATCATAAATTAATTGGGCTGTAAGAAATCTAGACACCTGGGGCTTTGCTTCCATTGATGCGTGATGATTCCATTAGGGAACATATTGGTATTGGGCCTATAAGCACTACATTTCTGACCAATACTGTATTATGTAAAGCAGGAAAACTATATGCACATAGGGGCAGCGGTGGCCGAACGGTTTGCGGAGCGGTCTTGATATCGGAAGGTCGCTATAGTTCGTATCCCCAGACCGGCACGTTAAAATTACCACCGCTGAAGTGCCCTTGAGCAAGGCATTGCACCCCCTACCATTAATGTTCTATGAGCAGGGCCTGGCTGTAAACAAGTTCTTGAGCTTAGTCCAGTTACCCTGCAGGGTAAACATAGTAGTAGTACCTTTGCTTTCCTTTACATTCCAGTTTCAAAATGACTAAATGAAGAAAAAAGTGGAAATGTCCGCACACGATATAATTCTGCTCCCCGTCTTTTTTTATTTCAACCTATAAATACAACAACGTTTCTCCCTTCCGGGCTTTCTCAAGTTTCTTGAGAAACAAAAGCGGACATTCCACTTTTTTCTTCATTCAATACAGTATATATACAAATATATGCTCTGTTCCTTTCTTTTTTCTTGGTTCTTTGTCATCTGTGCTTCAAGCGTAAACCCCTACGTAGGTTGACTGGAATGAACCGACGGGTTGTGGGGCAGAAATAAATGAAGTTGGTTTGAGGTATATAAGCCAGTTATTCTGTTGTGTTTCTCATTTGCATTGTGCTGTCTCTATTCATTTTAAGGTGGCATGCCGTGCATTATGAATGACAAATCTATTGAAAATGGCAATGCTGACAGGGTGCCAAATCCTCTGCATTAAATATGAGAAATATCTTGTAACTACTTCAATAAGGTATCTTCAAGATAACACCCTACGGTTAACCCATTCTGAACGGGAACCCATTTTGGTATTAGCATCATGTTATGCTTTAGCTATTGAAAAATAGCAGATCTACAAGCTCATAGCGCGCCACCGAGTGGCGCGCTATGAGCTTGTAGGTCTGCTATTTTTGAAAAATCGAAGAACGACTGACATTTATTAGAATCTGATCTCAGGTCAGAATGGGTTAATCAGACCAGTGTGTATCCAGTGGAAACTTCGTATGAATCTGATCTCAGGTCAGAATGGATTAATAACCACGTTCAACAAAGACCATCTGTCGAGAAGTACACTTTGAGGATAACAAAATCACCCTGCAGGTACACAGTCATTCTTTGCATCCAACGCTGCGAAGAAAGAATCCAAGACTCACCCTGCTGTTACTATGGCTCTGCATACTCAATAGATGCATACTAGCATTGCAGTCAGACACAAAAAAAGGTCTCACTCTTGCTACAGTTACTGCTTAAATGTATGTACTTACACACAGACACAGTTAGGTATATACGTAACATCACTATAACGCTTATTAAAGAACAGAAGAAGGCTACAGTTTACTACAAAAAAGATCTCAGTCTTGCTACAGTTACTGCTTAAATGTATGTACTTACACACAGACACAGTTAGGTACTGTATAACATCACTATAAAGCTTATTAAAGAACAGAAGAAGGCTACAGTTTGCTACAAAAAAAGATCTCACTCTTGCTACAGTTACTGCTTAAATGTATGTACTTACACACAGACACAGTTAGGTATACAAGTAAGACGCGCAAACGTGGGAAGCGAACGCTCATGTCACCATGACTCAGCCATAACCATATAAGGAGTCCCCAAAGCAGCTATACGTCCAAATATGGAGTGTGTTGCATCAATCACAAACAAATCACTCAGCTCCATATATGGGCACAAAAGGGGGACAGACAGACATGATCTGCAGGCTCTCATAGTTAGTGCTCACTGCGTTCGCAAACATCACTATATAAAGACACTACAGTTTTACAAATAACGCTGTCAGTCAATTCAAATATACAGCCAATAAACTATAGTAGTCAAACATTAGTATGTTTAAATGATTTAGATTACTGCATCATAATGTACAACCTTTTGTTTGAAATAACCCATTAAATGTAATGTATTCACATTCGTTCTACAATGCATTGTTTACTTTCTGGAGGCTGCTATAATCTTGTACTCGGTACCCTTGCCTTGCCAGAAAGTGCCTTTGATGTATATAATGATGAAATTGCCATGACTTCAATTAATAGATTGTTTAATTTCATGCATTCATACATAACCCATTCTGACCCGAGATCAGATTCTAAAAATGTCTTCTACATCCTGACAGTTTTCTGAAAAAGCTATGTTTCTATGTGAGTCGTTCTTCGATTTAAAAAAAAATAGCAGACCTACAAGCTCGTAGCGCGCCACTCGGTGGCGCGCTATGAGCTTGTAGATCTGCTATTTTTCAATAGCTAAATCATAACATAATGCCATCACCAAAAGGGGTTCCCGCTCAAAAAGGGATAAACATCAGGAATAAAAGATGACAGAGAAATTAAATCTCTGCAGAGGATATAGTTTAGTTCAAGTTCACGGGTTATTGTTCGTTTTTAAATTTATACGTACAACCGAACCATTTGCATCATCGGCTGAGATGCTATGATGAGCTTATATAGCACATCACCCACCCGAGTGATAAGGTCTTAACCCATTCTGGGCGGGCACCCATTTTGGTGTAAGCACTATGTTATGCTTTAGCTATTGAAAAATAGCAGATCTACAAGCTCATAGCGCGCCACTCGGTGGCGCGCTATGAGCTTGTAGGTCTGCTATTTTTGAAAAATCGAAGAGCGACTGACATTTTTAGAATCTGATCTCAGGTCAGAATGGGTTCATCAGACCAGTTGTGTGTCCAGTGGGAAACCTCGTATGAATCTGATCTCAGGTCAGAATGGGTTAACAGAATTGGCATCATGCAATTTATGTACAGCAAATGAGACACCATTTAAAATGTCACACAACGAGCGAACCCCATAGCCGCACATTCACTAAAGAAGTGATTCAGCTGAGAAAATAGTGGCATGTGTCGTTGGCATTAAGGTTTGCTCATGAAGTGTGACATCCATGCTGGGACTGACAATTACGTTTCCGAGGGGAAAGGGGCTTACTGCTGTGTGCATTAGCATTTAGAAATAATACTAGAACACTAAAGTAGAATCACTAATTAGTCTTCTTTTCTTCTTTTTTTTTTTTTATATATTTTTTTATCCCACAATTTTGTAACCCATTTTTCACCCCTGTGTCAATCATCTACTGTGATCCTGGGCTCTACACACCCTCCGCCAACCTGGGGAGAGCAACGGACTTGAACTCATGCTTTCTTCATGCCTGAGTGTCCAAGTTGCTCCTTTACAACCTGACAGGGGGGAGTTTCCCTGGTTGGACGTCGTAGCGCGTGGAAGGAACACGTTATTCCAACCAGTTCCTTTCCCCTCCATCAGGCGCCCCGGCTGGCCAGGGGGAGGCAGTTTAGAGACCAGGATTACTGCATGTTTTTTGTGAGGGTAACTCAGGCTTCTTTTCATGTAATGTCCGTAAGAACAATTGCAATTATTATTTGTTTTTATACTAATACAAAACAAATAATATACAAGCCATTGTTAATGCAATTAGAGTATATAGGTCTTTATGTAACTGTAATTGTATGTAATATATTTGGATATTTTGCTACAACAATCTTCTAACACATGTCACTCCTAGTGTGTACGATACAAAAACATTTAAAGGAACTACAACATGCATTTTAAAACAGTTATATAATACAATATAATATTATATTATGTCCCTCGAATGTATTTCTAACGGTCTGAGTCTAAATCACCTTTCATTTCTGTCTGGCTTATGAAGCAGTTTTAGCTGTAGTACCACTGATGTCCTGATGTGGTAAAGGAAAGGAAAGGTACTATGTTTACCCAGGGTAACTGGACTAAGGAAAGGTACTATGTTTACCCTGCAGGGTAACTGGACTAAGGAAAGGTACTATGTTTACCCTGCAGGGTAACTGGACTAAGGAAAGGTACTATGTTTACCCTGCAGGGTAACTGGACTAAGGAAAGGTACTATGTTTACCCTGCAGGGTAACTGGACTAAGCTCAAGAACTTGTTTACAGCCAGGCCCTGCTCATATAGAACATTTCATGGTAGAGGTTCAATGCCTTGCTCAAGGGCACTTCAGCGGTGGTAATTTTAACGTGCCGGTCCGGGGATACGAACTAGCGACCTTCCGATATCAAGACCGCTCCGCAAACCGTTCGGCCACCGCTGCCATGGTATGGTATGCAAATTATTTTCTCTGCCACACCCTCATCCCGGCTACTCCCCCCCCCCACATATATACTATAGCCAACTATAGCAACACAAACAACAACATCTACTTAAAATTACCTACATTACCTACGAATCTATAATTAAAATGATGAAGGGAAAATGTTTCCAATTTCTATGTTGATTTTCTCATCAGAATATCTTATATTGTCATTGTAGAATTAAGACAACGACATTGAGGGGGCAATCCAGTTTAAGTGCATTAAGACTCTTCACACTACAGGGGTTCTAGAGCTTCTAATTCATATCATGTCAAGATGGGGAATATGTGCAGAAATATGATCTCAACAATCATATTACCACTGACATGCATACAGTGTTATTGTCAGCAGTCACATGGCCATGATCAGTTACTGTAAACTACACTTCTAAAACGTGCCAATGCAAACAACAAATATATGTGCACACACACACACACACACACACACACACACACACACACACACACACACACACACACACACACACACACACACACACACACACACACACACACACACACACACACACACACACACACACACACACACACACACACACACACAAGCCATATACCGTAGAAATGCTGAGGAAATTACAACTGTGCTTTAGTTCATGCTGTCTGTTGCCATGTCTGTTCATGGCTCATACAGAAGTTAGTCAGATGAGAGTTGGTATATCTCGATGTACCTTTCATAGTTCATACAGGACAGATGGCAAAACCACGACCACCACACACACACAACACCAAATGACAGAGGCAAACATAAATAGAATACAGGAGAAGACTGCATTAAGTGTACTGTACGGTACAGTACAGTACACTGCATTTCCACCTATCACTGTCTGACTGGCATCAGCCTGCACTGCACTTAGTTATTCAGACAAATCATTTATAATGTTATTGAAAAAATTCCAATGTGTCAGGATTTAGACCAATAGATTACAATGTGTCAGGACTATAGACCAATAGATTACAATGTATCAGGACTCTAGACCAATAGATTACAATGCATCAGGACTCTAGACCAATAGATTACAATGTATCAGGACTATAGACCAATAGATTACAATGCATCAGGACTATAGACCAATAGAATACAATGTATCAGGACTCTAGACCAATAGATTACAATGTGTCAGGATTTAGACCAATAGATTACAATGTGTCAGGACTATAGACCAATAGAATACAATGTATCAGGACTATAGACCAATAGATTACAATGTATCAGGACTATAGACCAATAGATTACAATGTATCAGGACTATGGACCAATAGAATACAATGTATCAGGACTATAGACCAATAGAATACAATGTATCAGGACTATAGACCAATAGAATACAATGTATCAGGACTATAGACCAATAGATTACAATGTATCAGGACTATGGACCAATAGAATACAATGTATCAGGACTATAGACCAATAGATTACAATGTGTCAGGACTATGGACCAATAGAATACAATGTATCAGGACTATAGACCAATAGAATACAATGTATCAGGACTATAGACCAATAGATTACAATGTATCAGGACTATGGACCAATAGAATACAATGTATCAGGACTATAGACCAATAGAATACAATGTATCAGGACTATAGACCAATAGATTACAATGTATCAGGACTATGGACCAATAGAATACAATGTATCAGGACTATAGACCAATAGATTACAATGTGTCAGGACTATAGACCAATAGATTCCAATGTGTCAGGACTATAGACCAATAGATTACAATGTGTCAGGACTATAGACCAATAGATTACAATGTATCAGGACTGTAGACCAATAGATTACAATGTGTCAGGACTGTAGACCAATAGATTACAATGTGTCAGGACTGTAGACCAATAGATTACAATGTGTCAGGACTATAGACCAATAGATTACAATGTGTCAGGACTATAGACCAATAGATTACAATGTATCAGGACTATAGACCAACCAGGAATGATTCTGTACCACTTGTTATATTCACTCCATAAAGGAGACATGGCATGCTTAGTCAGGTCAAGTTGAGTCAGATTTACTAAGTGCTTCTAATGCCACAGTGAGATATATGACGGTGCTCTATAAGGGAGAGGATCTTTAATTAAAGACCACAGCACAGGAAACAAAGGCAACATAAATTAACTTATGGTTAATTCCCTGACAATAATTATGTGTCCCATAGGAACGGACCACAGTAGAAATAGGCTCTCAAGCTATATTGTGTATTCTTTCTTTCTTTCTTTCAGTGTTGGTATTCAGGAGATATTGAATGAGGGGATTGGGATGTTTAACAGCCATATGAAAGATATAGGAGTTGATACAGGAGATTTTTACCAGGTGTAATTGCAATGACAGGATATATGCAATAGTATGTGCATGACTGTGCAGGAGAGAATATTGACTGGATCAAATCAGATCATATATTACTGAAATAGTCGTGCAGACTGAAAGTAAGAGAGGACATGAACTATTATACAATCTTCATTTTGGTACCGTACATTTTCACACTTTCAGAATTATAGTAACAACATTTGGGAAATTTAGGGAAAACTATTTCCATCTGGAATGACAAATGACTAAATCCATTTGGTATGAGCTAAACTAATTAATAACAGCACTGCGTGTACGTCCACACAATTTTCTAAAGTGAGGCCCGGGCTGGCCTAGCGGTCCCGGGCACATATAGGCAGTCCAAATGCAGCCTGACAGTGTGACACCGTCGGTTCGAGTCCCGTTTCTGACAAACTCCGATCGGGGAGTCCGTCCTGCCTTCTTAAAAAAGGCTAAGCAAAATAAGCTTGGGCTTCAAAATAGAGACCTATTCGCTGCTACCTCTTTGTAAAAAGAAAAAATTGAATGAATGAATGGTTTATTTCGGTGCTTTACATTTACATGTTAAGTTTCATCATTTGCATTTATATTCACAAGAAAATCTCCTGGATTCTCACAGTCCAATGACTTAACATATTCTGGGCGGGAACCCCTTTTGGTGTTAGCATTATGTAATGCTTTAGCTATTGAAAAATAGCAGATCTACAAGCTCATAGCGCGCCACCGAGTGGCGCGCTACGAGCTTGTAGGTCTGCTATTTTTTTAAGAATCGTGAAAAGTGACATGGAAGTGTTTGAGAACGACTGACATAGAAAAACTGCTTTTTCAAGAAAACAGTCAGGATTTAGAAGAATCGCAGAATCGATTTGCAGAATCGTTCCCAGGTCAAAATGGGTTAACTGAGAGTGTAAAATAGACACTTGTGGAGAGACAAATGAACACTCAGGATCCGAACTAGATACAGTGATCAACCTTAGAGTAATGAGTGCATCAGTATATGTTGCGTCTTCTCATGCCCTTCAGCAATGCTGTGCCTGAAGGAACATCCTTGTTTGGGCAGACTGGGAGATGAACGGTGGTTGTTAGGGTAACAAGACAACTCACCCCGTTTCTGTTTTCCTCCCAGAATGTCCCCCAGTGAGGGGTTGGTGGGAGAGGCTGGACAGCAGACGGCTGGACTTTGAATTTCTCTACCTCTATAAACTTTCATGACAGCAGAACAGCCTAAGTACAAATATAATTTATGAAAAGCTACTACATACAGTGAAGTCTGTTCACAGAAGTTGTTGTAGGATATGTGGAGATTATCTGACGAGGTACCATTTGAGTGTGCAAAACCTTACATATACTAAATAATACTAAATTGTTTATAGGGTCGATATAAGTAAAGTAATATAGCCTTTCCACAGGAGTATCTTTTTTATATTTTTCCAAAAAGAATTAAAAAAAGGCCAATAGCATATTACAAAGTTATCCCCCTCACTGGTGAAAATTCTGGGAGGAAAAACGGGCAAGCACCGGGGTGAGTTGTCCAGTATTCGTTGTTAGCGTACTGTACCAACGGCTCCAGACAGATTTACTGAGCCCAGGATTTGTAGTTCTACCCTGAGGTAATCTGGTGGGATTTGTAGTTCTACCCTGAGGTAATCTGGTGGTTTAAATAGAGTTTAGAGTGACTTTAACCCTATTTTACACTCATTCCAAAATATCAGAACGAAAAGCTCACAGCATCACACGTCACGATGCAACGTGGCGTAAGCTTGTCAGTCGACTATTTTAATAATAATAATAATAATAATAATAATACTACATTTTATTTATAAGGCGCCTTTCAGGGCACTCAAGGTCGCCGTACAGTTTAAAAACAGTACAAGAAACACAGTTAAAAGCAGAACAAAACTAGGGCACAGCTTGCAAGAAAATGTTAAAAGAAATGTAAAACTCTTCTGAAGAACAGCACAGTGTTCTCTTAGGGGGGTCCCTGGCAAAAGATCCTTTCATATGTAGATCTGCTGCCATGTTGGGGGACCTTACAGTACCATGACAATGTTTGAGAACCATGTACTGTCTTACAGTATTATGGAGCGTGCAGGGTGCAGCACTGAAGGAGAGTTCTACATGAATTATAATTTACAACTGGGGAACCAGTTTATATCAATCCAGGATACAGTGGACGCACACCCTTACCTTCAACACTGTATTCTACCCCTACTGTCTGACTGACATCGGCCTGCAATACATCTTAGTTTGTATATTCCTATTTTCTTATAATACAACTTACAAATGATGTGAACAGCACAACAATGACAATGATACAATGACAGACAAAACATACTCTCTCCCCATGCCTTCGGCCTGGTGGAGACAGTAAAACATACTCTCTCCCCATGCCTTCGGCCTGGTGGAGACAGTAAAACATACTCTCTCTCCCCATGCCTTCGGCCTGGTGGAGACAACAAAACATACTCTCTCCCCATGCCTTCGGCCTGGTGGAGACAACAAAACATACTCTCTCCCCATGCCTTCGGCCTGGTGGAGACAACAAAACATACTCTCTCCCCCATGCCTTCGGCCTGGTGGAGACAACAAAACATACTCTCTCCCCCATGCCTTCGGCCTGGTGGAGAGAACTAAACATACTCTCTCCCCATGCCTTCGGCCTGGTGGAGACAACTAAACATACTCTCCCCCCATGCCTTCGGCCTGGTGGAGACAACTAAACATATTCTCTCCCCATGCCTTCGGCCTGGTGGAGACAACAAAACATACTCTCTCCCCCATGCCTTCGGCCTGGTGGAGACAACAAAACATACTCTCTCCCCCATGCCTTCGGCCTGGTGGAGAGAACTAAACATACTCTCTCCCCATGCCTTCGGCCTGGTGGAGACAACAAAACATACTCTCTCCCCATGCCTTCGGCCTGGTGGAGACAACTAAACATACTCTCTCCCCATGCCTTCGGCCTGGTGGAGACAACTAAACATACTCTCTCCCCATGCCTTCGGCCTGGTGGAGACAACTAAACATACTCTCTCCCCATGCCTTCGGCCTGGTGGAGACAACTAAACATACTCTCTCTCCCCATGCCTTCGGCCTGGTGGAGACAACTAAACATACTCTCTCCCCATGCCTTCGGCCTGGTGGAGACAACTAAACATACTCTCTCCCCATGCCTTCGGCCTGGTGGAGACAACTAAACATACTCTCTCTCCCCATGCCTTCGGCCTGGTGGAGACAACTAAACATACTCTCCCCCCATGCCTTCGGCCTGGTGGAGACAACTAAACATATTCTCTCCCCATGCCTTCGGCCTGGTGGAGACAACTAAACATACTCTCTCCCCATGCCTTCGGCCTGGTGGAGACAACTAAACATACTCTCTCCCCATGCCTTCGGCCTGGTGGAGACAGTAAAACATACTCTCTCCCCATGCCTTCGGCCTGGTGGAGACAACAAAACATACTCTCTAGTCTCTCCCCCCATGCATTCGGCCTGGTGGAGACAACAAAACATACTCTCTCCCCATGCCTTCGGCCTGGTGGAGACAACTAAACATACTCTCTCCCCATGCCTTCGGCCTGGTGGAGACAGTAAAACATACTCTCTCCCCATGCCTTCGGCCTGGTGGAGACAACAAAACATACTCTCTCCCCATGCCTTCGGCCTGGTGGAGACAACTAAACATACTCTCTCCCCATGCCTTCGGCCTGGTGGAGACAACTAAAGATACTCTCTCCCCATGCCTTCAGCCTGGTGGAGACAGTAAAACATACTCTCTCCCCATGCCTTCGGCCTGGTGGAGACAACAAAACATACTCTCTCCCCATGCCTTCGGCCTGGTGGAGACAACTAAACATACTCTCTCCCCCATGCCTTCGGCCTGGTGGAGACAACTAAACATATTCTCTCTCCCCATGCCTTCGGCTTGGTGGAGACAATAAAACATACTCTCTCCCCATACCTTGGGCCTGGTGGAGACAACAAAACATACTCTCCCCCCCATGCCTTGGGCCTGGTGGAGACAACAAAACATACTCTCTCCCCATGCCTTCGGCCTGGTGGAGACAACTAAACATACTCTCTCCCCATGCCTTCTGCCTGGTGGAGACAACTAAACATATTCTCTCCCCATGCCTTCAGCCTGTATACAAAAACATGCTTTATTCCAATGCTGAGCATGGACTCTCTAGTCAGAAATGACAGAAATGAGGGACAGCTAACACTGCTCATGTAGCCCTAGAACCAAAATGAAAAGACTCCCTGTTAGTATATCAAATGTGACAGTTTCATTCAAGGTGTGGAAAATGCCAGTTTTCACAAGAGCATAACAAGTGAGTCGATACTCTCTCTCTCTCCTTAATATTTGCATACCGGTATAGCCTTTCAAATTCCATCACGTTGCTGCGTCGTCTCGTATCCTTTTCCAAAATAAGTCAAAACAATTACATGGAGAATAAATTGATTTACTGGATGTGAACTCTTTTTTTACAAGTATCTCTAGAGGTGAAGAAGATAATATTATGATGAAGAAGAATAACTCATCTCCATATTAGTCTTGCTCCCCATGCAGTCAGTCCTTGTTGGGTCATGTTAATAATAATTATAATAATAATAAGAATAATAGGGTGTTAGTTTGTGATATCCGTTCTGTTCACCTTCATTAACCCATTCTGACCTGAGATCAGATTCATACGAGGTTTTCCACTGGACACACACTGGTCTGATTAACCCATTCTGACCTGAGATCAGATTAAAAAAAATGTCAGTCGTTCTTCGATTTTTTCAAAAATAGCAGACCTACAAGCTCATAGCGCGCCACTCGGTGGCGCGATATGAGCTTGTAGATCTGCTATTTTTCAATAGCTAAAGCATGACATGATGTTAACACTAAAATGGATTCCCGTTCAGAATGGGTTAAAACACCCAACCATGGAGGCCTGCCTGTCCTCACCACACCAATACGTGACAATTCCATTCACTATTCACTTATAATTCATTTTATGAGGTTATTTAAATATTTGGGGTCTTGCTTGAATTTTCATGCAAGACAGTCAACATATTGCAACTTGAAAGACAGATGGGTGAAAACACCCCCTTGCACCACGGACCCCAAACAGACCTGCCCCTCTAAATGTCTGTGCACGCCACTGTCCAACCTGCCCCTCTAAATGTCTGTGCACGCCACTGTCCCTCTAAATGTCTGTGCACGCCACTGTCCTGCCCCTCTAGGCCTCTAAATGTCTGTGCACGCCACTGTCCTGCCCCTCTAGGCCTCTAAATGTCTGTGCACACCACTGTCCTGCCCCTCTAGGCCTCTAAATGTCTGTGCACGCCACTGTCCTGCCCCTCTAGGCCTCTAAATGTCTGTGCACGCCACTGTCCTGCCCCTCTAGGCCTCTAAATGTCTGTGCACACCACTGTCCTGCCCCTCTAGGCCTCTAAATGTCTGTGCACGCCACTGCCCCCACCCATGACCTGCTGTTACATTCTGTCTGCTAAAACATGACCACGACCTGCTGTCTGCTAAAACATTACCACGACCTGCTGTCTGCTAAAACATTACCACGACCTGCTGTCTGCTAAAACATTACCATGACCTGCTGTCTGCTAAAACATTACCACGACCTGCTGTCTGCTAAAACATTACCACGACCTGCTGTCTGCTAAAACATTACCACGACCTGCTGTCTGCTAAAACATTACCATGACCTGCTGTCTGCTAAAACATTACCACGACCTGCTGTCTGCTAAAACATTACCACGACCTGCTGTCTGCTAAAACAATCCAGGATGCATATTGCATATTGCACAAACCATATTGCAAGCAGCAACAGTTCTGTGTTAAATGGTACGAAATGGTAAATGGTACATATTTATATAGCGGTATTATCCAAAGTGCTTTACACAGGTGTGCATTACATTCACACACATTCATACGGAGGAAACCATGCAAGGCACCAACCTGCACATATGTAGCTCTAGAGTGGCCTGCTCTACAGGCCACTCTACCCCTGAGCCACTATACTATATACTGCTGTATACTACCGCCCCAGAACTACATGCATTGCTCAAAAAGGGAAAGAAAGTATTCCTCAAACTACCTTCAAGTCAGGAGGCCAGCTCAGGCCACAGCAGGTTCCCCTTGGTAGTGTTGAGTAGCCAGAAAACTATTCCACAATCTCTGAATGCTACAGAGTCTGGAACTACACCTCCCAGAATGCTACACTATAGTCTCTGAGTCTGGAACTACACCTCCCAGAATGCTACTGTCACAGTATGGGGCTCTGTGTTGCCATACTGTGGCTATGTGTGGGCGTCGCCCTTCCACCCAGCTTCCAGCCTTGGCACACCTGTCTGTGGTCACCTCATCGCACTCAATTGACACACCTGCCGGCCATCAACTCTTCAGCCCTGACAGTATTTATACCCTGGTCTTCACTCCACTCATCGTCAGATCATTGTTCAACCTTTCATGGTAGTACTATAGCTTGATTCTAGCCAGTGTTTATGTTCTAGTGAAGTCATAGTCTAGTTATATTTCCTAGTATCTGCTCCTGTGTTTTCTGCAAACTCAAGCTCTTCTCCTCTCCTCCAGAACCGAGCTCACCTACGGTATATTCTACTGCCTGCTCTTCTGCCTGCTTCCTGCCTGGACTGCTTTCCTCATCCTTCATGTTTGTTTGCCATGCAACCTTCCACAATCTGCAATTCACCATATTGTAAATAAATATCTGAATTTTGCTCCTGTGTTTGGCTCTGCATTTGGGTTCAACTTTCTGCTACCGTGACAGCTACAGTATATAGAGTCTCTGAGTCTGGAACTACACCTCCCAGAATGCTACACTATATAGACTTGAAATGTACTGTAATTCTGCAAACTGTTAATAGATTGATCAATCAATCAATCAATCAATCAATCAATCGTTAAACGGTGTTAAACTCACTTTGCCACTTGTTTTGCAACTAACTTTATACCCTCTATATTGTACGGCATACTATGGCACGCCGTTTTTCATCATTTTTGAGGATTTGAAAAAAATGAAAAAATGAAAAAAACGATGGGTTATAGCCCATGTTTTTTGAAATTTTGGGAAAAAAAAGTTAGCCTCGTTTCTCATCATTTTGGACCGTGGGCTATAGCCCATATCGTACGGCATACTATGGCACGCCGTTTTTCATCATTTTTGAGGATTTTAAAAAAATGAAAAAATGAAAAAAAACGATGGGTTATAGCCCATGTTTTTTGAAATTCTGAAAAAAAAAATCCAGGCTCATGAATTAGAGGATAAAGCTCACATGTTACCCAAATAGTTGAATACACAAAAGCTAAGGCACTGGTGTCGTACTTCTGGTTTACCGGAACGGGGTTCAACTCCCTGCAGTGCCCTGCTCAATGTGTTGTATTTACCGGAAAAATTGAGTGTTGCGGAGGATGAGAAACATTAGCAAATTGTTAAGTGTTAAAAAAAAAAAAAGGGTTATAGCCCATCGGTTTTAGAATTTTTTTCCAATTTCCGCAATTTCCAATGAACCATGTAAATACAACAAATTGAGCAGGGCACTGCAGGGAGTTGAACCCCGTTCCGGTAAACCAGAAGTCCGACACCAGTGCCTTAGTTTTTGTGTTGTTAATTTACAGGTCCAGGTGTGCATACGCATGTGCGCCTGTGCGTGTGTAGGTGCATATGTGCATTTGTGCAAAAAAAAAAGTTTGCCTCGTTTCTCATCATTTTGGACCGTGGGCTATAGCCCATATCGTACGGCATACTATGGCACGCCGTTTTTCATCATTTTTCATCATAAATGTAGACGTCTAAATGTACACGTCTAAATGTGTACGTCTAAATGTAGACGTCTCAATGTGTACGTCTTCTCTTATGGGGGTCCCTGGCATATCTTTTCAAATGGGGGTCCACGGGCTAAGTAGTGTCAATTTGGGGGTCCTTGACATGAAAAAGTTTGGGGAACCACTGCTTTAAACACTTTAGCACTTTATGAACATGAACAAAATAGATGGGTCCCCCCTGGAACTCCCTCAGGTACCCCTGGGGGTCCCCGGACCCCACTTTGGGAACCACTGCTCTATAATAATACAGGACAATTATTGCACAATAAGGTACAAATACAGTGTACGGAAAATGTGACAATTTCAAGCATGAAATGTAGTTTAGTTGATTTCCTTTAGGGCCTCTATGACAGGTAATACAACCGCTCCCAAATGCATCATTATGCTGTGGAAATATTTATCATAAACCATAATTGACTGGGTCTCCCAGGGGTCTCATGGTGATGCGCTGTGAGCTTTACAGATTGTCCATTTCTGCTATTCATCACATGACAGAACGGTACATGGCTTAACCCATTCTGAACGGGAACCCATTTTGGTGCTAGCATCATGTTATGCTTTAGCTATTGAAAAATAGCAGATCTACAAGCTCATAGCGCGCCACCGAGTGGCGCGCTACGAGCTTGTAGGTCTGCTATTTTTTGAAAAATCGAAGAACGACTGACATTTTTAGAATCTGATCTCAGGTCAGAATGGGTTAATCAAACCAGTGTGTTGTCCAGTGGAAACCTCGTATGAATCTGATCTCAGGTCAGAATGGGTTAAGTGGTTAAAATAGTATGCTGGGAAACAACAAGATCAAAAGGTACACCATGTCGTTCCTTCTTGCCAGTCATTTAGAATTTATTCCTGAGAAAAACAGCTTTTTTTCCTCAACAGCAATAACATAATTACGCATACACTCTATTACTATTATTTTATTGTGTATCCCTATTGAATGCATGTGTTTCAATTATGAAACCAGTCACTTCCTCCCTTCTCCTGCTCCCCGTCTACTGTACATCATAGTTTATCATTTTTATTGCATCTTGCATGGCGAGTCATTTAGGGAAATGTTGATTGTATCACATTTTCTTTATTCATTAATTTGTTCTGTCTTTTGTATGAGAGCTATTTCTCACTCAGTCACCAAACATTTGCTATGTACGTACGCAGCACAAGGTTAGCCGTAACTACAAATAGAAACTCTAATCGCGCGCACGCACACACACATGGACGCACGCACACACACACACACACACACACACACACACACACACATGCGCACGCACGCGCACGCACACACGGTGCGCAGAGTTGTTTCATTAGTAATACATGTTTGTGATTTGCAGACTGTCCCCATGTTACATTTGATTTATTGAACACTGAACAAGATATCCATTTGCATTGCAGACGCTATAGCCATTGAATAATACACCCAATGGATTCATAAAAGGTGAATTAAACTGCAACATAAAGTATTTATTGTTTATTTGACACTTTAGTTTAGTGCCTGTTTTTGCATTAATTACCACGCCTGCGTGCATGTTTATGTGTGTGTATGGTGCGTCTGTCTGTCTGTCTGTCTGTCTGTCTGTCTGTCTGTCTGTCTGTCTGCCTGCCTGTCTGCCTGCCTGACTGCCTGCCCGTCCGTTAAAAGGTCATGGAACAAGGTCAGAATCAAGGTCACGGTCAAAATAAACAATCACACTCGCGTGAAGTGAGCGGCACCTTTTTCTCGTGATGACCATTTATTATATGTCATTATATGACGTCATAAAAAGAAAGCAGGGGCTCGCAACTCACTTTCACAGATGTTCCAAACTGTATTCAGCGACAGGCTGGCAGAAATACGACGTTTCCACCTTACGGTGTTTATCAAGTAAGTGAGAGGCCATACTGACGTCCTTGAAACTTGGAGGGAATGATAGGCCAGGAGATAAGACAACTTTGGTGTGAAAACCATCAAAGGTCAAGCAAGAGATCTCTCCTTTATCTAACAAGCTTAAGGCATGTCCAGACTGACTACTGGTATATAAATAAGGTCGCAGGCAGCAGCCAGTCAAGAGTTCAACTCTCTCTCCCAGCTGTCCTGTCTCTCTGCTCCTTGTCTGCTAGTAAAAATATCACACCCCAAGTCTAACTCATGTTGATATGGTGATGATATGGTGATGTAAAACAAACATTAAAACGCCATTAACAATAAAGAGACAAATTATGACGTAAATGACACACACATTTTTCTCTTCATTGTCAATGGCGTTTACAAAATCAACATTGAACTAAAGACAAAGTATAGACTATAGAAAATATAACCGTGAAGAAATATGTATAATTGCTGAAAACTGTTGTATAAGTCCAACCTGATTATTGTTTGTGTTGCAATCTGATCGCCCATGGCTGTGTACTTGTACGTGAGAGCACAGTGTACTTGATAATGTATTGTGTACTGACTGAACTGTAGCATACTTTATAGTTAGGCTACTGGAGACATCTCAGACAGCAAGGTCAGCCTTGCTGCAGTTAGAGGTTGTTATGTCTGAGTGCTGTTAGTCACGTCATTAGGCTCAAGCTCTATATTATATTTCCTGTGTGTGTAATAAACTTTGTGACCCTTTTAGCGTGATACTGTCTCGCGTCGCGTTATTGTTCTCCCGGGCCCGTCGACCACCGCCGCCGCCGTACCAAAGGTATAATTCAACCGGATTGTCACACACCACCCTGAACCACACACTACCTGTCTGTCAGAACCACACACCACCCAGCCGGCACACACTACCTGTCTGTCAGAACCACACACCACCCAGCCGGCACACACTACCTGTCTGTCAGAACCACACACCACCCAGAACCACACACTACCTGTCTGTCAGAACCACACACCACCCAGCCGGCACACACTACCTGTCTGTCAGAACCACACACCACCCAGCCGGCACACACTACCTGTCTGTCAGAACCACACACCACCCAGAACCACACACTACCTGTCTGTCAGAACCACACACCACCCAGCCGGCACACACTACCTGTCTGTCAGAACCACACACCACCCAGCCGGCACACACTACCTGTCTGTCAGAACCACACACCACCCTGCCGGCACACACTACCTGTCTGTCAGAACCACACACCACCCAGCCGGCACACACTACCTGTCTGTCAGAACCACACACCACCCAGCCGGCACACACTACCTGTCTGTCAGAACCACACACCACCCTGCCGGCACACACTACCTGTCTGTCAGAACCACACACCACCCTGCCGGCACACACTACCTGTCTGTCAGAACCACACACCACCCAGCCGGCACACACTACCTGTCTGTCAGAACCACACACCACCCTGCCGGCACACACTACCTGTCTGTCAGAACCACACACCACCCTGCCGGCACACACACTACCTGTCTGTCAGAACCACACACCACCCAGCCGGCACACACACTACCTGTCTGTCAGAACCACACACCACCCTGCCGGCACACACTACCTGTCTGTCAGAACCACACACGACCCAGCCGGCACACACACCTGTCTGTCAACCAGACGAGGGTTCAGTACTAGAGGTACGTCAGTCCCCAGGTTCATGTATTTCTTTGGTTGCATTGAAATCGCCTTTTAGATCGCTTCATATAAGAACTGTGTTTGAAAAATAAACCGACCACCCCGGCCTTTCGGTCAGGGGAGTGGCTGTGTGTCGTTAATGATGTTCATTAGTATTTGATACAGCCAGTTTCTGGAGAAAATGGAACTAATGTGGCCGCAAAAGCCTTGAAACTTCATATGAAGGCAATGTCGCTGCTAATATACGTCACGCCCAGCTGTCAACACATTGCGTTCCTGAGATTCCTCGCTGACATAAGCTCAGCTGGTGGTGACTCAACTCATACTGACCACGAAACATTACATATCAATAAAATAAAAATACAAATAAACGTAATTAACATGCAGTTTATGTTGTGCGACAGGCAGATGCAGCCACCCCGCCTACCCGGAAATGTAGTCTCTGGGTTATTTGACTCGTTTCTAACGCTTATTTTGTTACTCTTTGGGTATATTTGTACATTTCCACCTTCAGTCGATGCTTCATATCCATATGAGTGGAAAGGCCGGGGTGATCGGTTTATTTTTCAAACGCAGTTCTTATATGAAGAGATCTAAAATCCCCCCTATGGGGATTATAATGCAAATAAAAAATACATGAACCTGGGGACTGGCGCCCTCTACTGACAGTGACGTCAGGACTTCGGTGCTCTATTAGAGTGTTTATCAACTATTGATATTGTTAAAGAACATCAGCTATAAGCAGGACTGGGGCGTACTGAACACTGTGCAACCCAGATTCGGCACAAACAAGGGACTAAAATCCCTTGACTCCTTCAAAACCGCTCTCAAAGGGCACCTACGGACGGCTGCAATTCGACACTGGCCCCCGTAAAATCTGAATCCCCTCCCCCCCACCACCCACCCCTTACTGTATGTTTCTTTTCCCTTTTTTACCTCTTTTATGATGAATTCCTGTTCTGTTCTTTAACTAGAAGTGTCTATTTTGATGATTTGAACAAGGTGGACCCTCTTGTAAACAAGTGTAATGCTTCATTGGGTCGTCCACTCACAGTTAACAGTCTTTGTATTGAGTTGGTCTTGAAATGTACTGCAAATTCTGCAAACTGTGAATAAATATTTCAATGAATCAAAAGTCCCTGCATGGCCTGCATATTCTGTGATTGACAGTTATACAAATATCACAGCTAAAGGAAAAGCGCCCCATCGCAAACTGAACAGTGATCTTTGCACTGAAGCTAGAGATAAAATGGAATATAAATTGTTATAAAGGTGTCAAACATCCTGTAAAGAATAAAGAAGAGAGATCATGACATTGCGGTGTCTGAAAGAGACACAAGACATCGTTTCCATTACAGCTTCACGCACAGATCTGAGTTGCAAACAAACAACAAACAACAACAACTCTCCCGATGCTCCTTAAACAAACCAGACATGACTTGTATTAGTGCTTCCAAACACCAGGATATTAGATTTAGGTTACCTTGGAGGGACCCGGTGGATGAAATACCATCCTATAGTGCATCCCCAAAGCGTATACATAATATTTAAATAGACAGTGTTTACACTAGCTAGTAGGAAGCTTTCAATGGTGTCCTAATAAAAGTTGAGTGCCTTGATTTCCAGGTGGATGTTATAAGCTTGCCCAGTGGAGATACTGCTAATGTTTCACATTTATCATGCAGATTTTTCAGCTGCCTTTAAACACACCTAGTTTGAAGGGGGCAGGTTGAATAAATATAGCACATCAACATCTCTTTGTAATCTAGTGTATGTGTGTGTGTTTGGGGGGGGGGGGGGGAGAGACTGTTAAACAACAGGGCTCTAGAGAGACGTGTTGTAATATTCTAAGTACTGAACCCTCGTCTGGTTTGACAGACAGGTGTGTGTGCCGGCTGGGTGGTGTGTGGTTCTGGGTGGTGTGTGGTTCTGGGTGGTGTGTGGTTCTGACAGACAGGTAGTGTGTACCGGCTGGGTGGTGTGTGACGATCCGGTTGAAGTATACCTTGGTACGGTGGCGGACGGGCGGACGGACGGACGGACGGGCCCGGGAGAACAATAACGCGACACCAGACAGTATCACGCTAAAAGGTTCACCAGATTTATTATACACAACAGGACATATTATATAGAGCTGGATCCTAATGACGTAACTAACAACACTTGAGAGTTGAGACATAAACTCTTACTGCAGCAAGCTGACCTTGCTGTCTGAGATGAGATGTTACCATATGCTATACTGTAGTATGGCTACAGGTCATTCAGTACACAATACATTATCAAGTACACTGTGCTCTCAGTACACAGCCATCAGATTATAACAAGGCATCAAGAAGTCAGAGGGTCATCAGTTCGGCTAAGTATAGGAAGTTCATTTACTGCTAGGATTCACCTACAGTATACCTTTGAAATGACGCGCACAGATGTGCTAGAACAGGAAAAGAATCTATGGTCTAATAATATGCGACAATCCGTTTGAAAGCTACAGGCTCTGGTGTGGGTTCCCAAAGCAAAGTGGTGTCTTTTCCACTGGCTGCTACAAGCCTGAGAAAGCAGGTTTTTGAGTGGTGCAACCACTCAAAAAAATACAGAACTCTGTGCGTCTCTGCTTGGCTGTGTCCCTGTGTGCCTGGCTGTGTCCCTGTGTGCCTGGCTGTGTCCCTGTGTGCCTGGCTGTGTCCCTGTGTCCCTGGCTGTGTCCCTGTGTGGCTGGCTGTGTCCCTGTGTGCCTGGCTGTGTCCCTGTGTGCCTGGCTGTGTCCTTGCGTGCCTGGCTGTGTCCCTGCGTGTCTGGCTGTGTCCCTGTGTGCCTGGCTGTGTCCCTGGCTGTGTCCCTGTGTGCCTGGCTGTGTCCCTGTGTGCCTGGCTGTGTCCCTGTGTGTCTGGCTGTGTCCCTGTGTGCCTGGCTGTGTCCCTGTGTGCCTGGCTGTGTGCCTGGCTGTGTCCCTGGCTGTGTCCCTGTGTGCCTGGCTGTGTGCCTGTGTGTCTGGCTGTGTGTCTGGCTGTGTCCCTGTGTGTCTGGCTGTGTCCCTGTGTGCCTGGCTGTGTCCCTGGCTGTGTCCCTGTGTGCCTGGCTGTGTCCCTGTGTGCCTGGCTGTGTGCCTGTGTGCCTGGCTGTGTCCCTGGCTGTGTCCCTGGCTGTGTGCCTGTGTGTCTGGCTGTGTGTCTGGCTGTGTCCCTGGCTGTGTCCCTGTGTGCCTGGCTGTGTCCCTGGCTGTGTCCCTGTGTGCCTGGCTGTGTGCCTGGCTGTGTCCCTGTGTGTCTGGCTGTGTCCCTGTGTGTCTGGCTGTGTCCCTGTGTGGCTGGCTGTGTCCCTGTGTGCCTGGCTGTGTCCGAGCACGAAAATAGCGTTTGGTTGGTTTCCATCACCAAGTGTCACTGTTGTGCAGGCTAATACACACACACACACACACACACACACACACACACACACACACACACACACACACACATGAATTGTATATACAGTATGATGATTTTGGGTGTGACAGACACTCAGACAGTACAGTGACAGCACAGTACAGTAGAGGGACCCCCACACGGAGTTGCACCACTCACTTCACACGGAAGCGAACAGCGCCATCTAGGGAGCGTGGGGAAAAAGACGCCAGACGCTGTTTGCTTAATGCTTAACCTCTGCGACAAACATCATATTCATCATATTCCTCTGGTGATCTTATGCGTTCTCTACAAAAAATGCCTTTGTTTCTGAGTCGCCACTCAAGAATGCAAGTCCCTTGTCCCTTTAGGGAACACAGGGAAAATAGTCTTCAATTGCCACACCTGATCCAACAGATGTGAATCCTCTCTGCTTGAGAGTGAAGTGGACGTTCTCAACTAAATACTAAAACTCTCTCTGTCTCTCACAAATTAGAAATAGCTGCAGAAAAATGTTACTTGACTGTGGGAGCGACTGAAAGAATAAGGTCGCGAATACAAGCGGCCGAAGTGATTTTTCTCCGACGGGTGGCTGGCATCTCCCTTAGAGATAGGATGAGAAGTTCAGTCACGCGAGGGAGACTCGGAGTATAGCCTCTGTTTCTACGACTGGAAAGGAGCCAGCGTAGGTGGTTCGGGCATCTGGTTAGGATGCCTCTCGAGCGTCTCCCTAGGCAGACCCTAGGCAGACCAAGGCGCAGATGGAGGAAACACATCTACTCACTGGCCTTGGAACACCTCGGGATCCCCCAGGAGGAAGTTACTAATGTTGCTCTGGAGAGGAATGTCTGGAGCTCTCTGGTGGAGCTGTTGCCCCCACGACTCGACTAAGGATAAGGATAAGGTTGAAGATGGATGGATGGATGGACTGTGGGAGAGGATGGAATTGCATTGATTGTGTCACGACTCAAGAGATGTTGAAGTGGGAGGATACAGCTTGCAGCATCCTGAAATATTGTAGGGGCCGGTAAATATGACACTGCAGATTAAGTTTGTTGCCATAAAACAGAATGCACTCTACAAAGTGCAATAATGTTTCTTTCAATATGAATTTCATTTCTACCTTACATTATGCCACAAGGGTGTAGCAAGCCTGACAATGTTTTTAAATGGCCTATAATGTGCAAACATTTACAATGGTAAACACAAGGACAACAATGTTATTCTTCACTGCTGTCCACACCCTCCCTGTTAATGGTATAGGGGCAGCACATCGCTAGGTTGAATCGTGCAAATTAAAGCTTCACTTTTGTGCAGTTAAACTCCTTGGGGGCAGAATCCCAATTTCATATTCCATATGACTGAGACTCTGTGAGACTTCCATCCTGGCTGGGTGGGTGTGTGTGTCTGAGCACGAAAACAGCATGGTTGTTTTTCACCACCTGTGCGCAACCTAACACACACACACGCACATATTAACTGTATATATGGTGATGGTCGGGTGTGCCAGTACAGTACAGTGACAGTACAGTACAGTAGAGGGACCCCCACACGGTAACTCTGTCATTTTGTCACTTTGTCGCAGCATAAACAAACAATGTCTCTTTGTGTGCAGCCCAACACTCCTCACATTATCTCATTCTGTTTTGTAACATTCTTGTCCAGGCTGGAAAGTTTCACTTTGCGCTGTTATTTTGTTTTCGGGTTTTGATGCAAATGTATGGCCCTGCACCTCTGACCTCTGACCCCAGCATCCCCAGCGACACTCCCCCCCCCCCCCCCCCCCCAACCACCTGGACCTGTTCTCTCATTGGTTGAAACTGCTGCACAAGAAGGCTTGCAATGCAGAGCTGATCGCAGCGCCTTTCACATTGTATGATTTGCAGTCTGCGACAGAGCAGATATTCCAGATATCTGGGGAAGGCATCTTTTTGGTTTTTGGTTGCCAAAAAGTGCCCGACAGCATAATCAGAGCAAAGATATACGCAGTGTATACGTGCCAGAATGTGCATACTGTACATTGAGGAAGCTGGATGCCATCATATAGAGAACCCTTCCCACCCCCTCCACCTACTGTAGATATACAGTACAGTGGGCATCTGAGCAGGAGAGGAATATAGATTGAACTGTATGAGACTTAGTTAGTTTGCATGTCCTTTGTGCCAGACAGTCGCTTTGTGAGGGTTTACAAAGAGACACACAATAGTGTCACTCTGCCAGGTCAACCAAGATAACATTAGATGTCAAGGACTCTGACATAAATGACACTTTTATGGTTATTGTACTGATTGCACTGTGAACACTAGCACTTTTCTTTCGCATTGCACTGATTGTAATAATGGACACTTTTATCTGTTTGGGGGCGGGACACAGTGACCCGGTGAGGACACAGTAACCCTGCGGTGTTGTTTTCTTGCATAATATAGTCCGTGAGCCAGGACCCCAAATCTGGACTCATTGGTACCGATGGGGGGAATAATATTCATACTGTATACATCCCTTGTGCTAGGAAATATGTTGTGATAGCATTGCAGTGGTTGTAGCTTTCTGTGTGCTCATAGCGCGCCACCGAGTGGCGCGCTATGAGCTTGTAGGTCTGCTATTTCTTTCTTTTATCTAAGAACCACTGACATAGAAACATAGCTTTAGATTGTGGGGGCCTAAATAATATAGTAGAAGCGTTTTTTATCACGATTTGATCAAAAAAAGTAAACTTTAGCGCATTGCCAAAAGGGCAGGGGGTGCTCTAGCACCCCCTAGTGTCTATCTGTGCACGCCACTGGTGGGCGGTGACGTCACAGAGTGCGTTCAGTGTGCCGACAAGAGAGCACACCAGTGCGTTCAGGGCGCATTTCCGAACGCACCCTATATATATTACATGAGACATAGCACCTGCAGTGACAATCTTCTGGAGCCATAGTTCATAATGAATGACCCATCACATTTCCGGGTATTGTTATGAAATAAAATGCTTGATAGCACCCATAAAGCTAAGCTACCACTGGTGAAATGCTATCGCATATTTTTTTCTAACTCTACACATTGTATATACCTTCATACTCTGTACCTGTAACTCTTAACTGCTGTGCTGACTCGGTGTGACTGAAATTCCCCCCACAGTATCACAAATAAATCTATCCATCTATCATTCAATCCATCCATCCACTATCTGGCTTTGTTTGGTTCCAAACAACTTATAACTAAAGCTGTCTCACTGTTCTCCAAACTGTCTCTATTCCATCAACAAACCAGGTCAAGGCTGCCTGGGAGGAGGATATAGGCCTGGAGCTGTCAGATGAGCTATGGAGCGAGGAGGGGTTGAGGAGGATCCACTCTGGTTCAATCAATTCCAGATTGCAACTTATCCAGTTTAACCCATGTTATGCTTTAGCTATTGAAAAATAGCAGATCTACAAGCTCATAGCGCGCCACCGAGGGGCGCGCTACGAGCTTGTATATGTCTGCTATGTTTGAAAAATCGAAGAACGACTGACATTTTTAGAATCTGATCTCAGGTCAGAATGGGTTAATCAGACCAGTGTGTTGTCCAGTGGAAACCTCGTATGAAAATGTACCCAGCATGTTTCTGATATCTGTGGTAGACACTGTACAACATCTCCAGAGGCACACTGACTGGGCCACACCTTCTGGTCCTGCACAAAAATGGTCTTGTTCTGGCAAAAGATGTGTTCATGGTACAGCACGCACGGTACAGTATATCATATTAATATCGTTCCTGATGTTCTAGCTGTCCTTATCGGATGCTCTGACGCCTCTCTCACTGTCATACACCGACCATACAGCAGACGCTTAAGGTCATTTACACACTGGCGAATTAGCGACGCGATGCGAATAAGTGATCTGAAAATGCGAAATATTGCATGTTGCAGTTCGCCTGCGAATCTCTTGCATGGACTTCAATTGTTTTTTTTTAAATGCGAATTATTCGCACGAATATATCGCGTCGCCAATTCACCAGTGTGTAATGACCTTAACGCTTGGCACACTAGTAAACACCTCTAGGTTGACAGCAGTGCGGTCATGTCGCCCATGAAGTCTAACGAGAGGCTACTGCAGTCCAGACGATACTGTGGATATCATAATATACCGTTTCTGTCACTATAGTGATGATGACGAGCTTCAACGGCATGATGATGAAGGTCAGACCGGAGATGGTGGAGAAACATCTTCTCATTATTCTGACTCCCAGTCAGTCATGAGGTGGTTTATACTCCGTTATTAGGCGGCACGTCGTTTGTGTGCAGGTCTTTGAAGTAAAGATATCTCTATATGGCTGTGAGAACAGTTTGTGTTGAGTTCTCTCTTCGCTCGCATCTCTGCATTATACAGAATGGAAGTGAATCTACTGTAAAATATACCTACTGCAAAATATGCATACTACAAACTGGAAGGAGAAAGAGAGACAGAAGAGGAAATCCATTATTCATCGACTAGAAAGGGAACGGTTGGAATTATGAAATGCAAACAACTAAAGTATGTTATATTATATATGCACTGGTGTGTAGTGTCCATGGTGGCCAACATAACAGCTACAGAAGATACTGCTACTGCTTTGTTGCCTAGATTAAACATTTGTGAGTCCGACTCCTACTAAAGACACGACAAATGTTGAGGCCACGGGACTTTGACAGTTTATCTAAGAGAAGCCTTTATTTTCTCTCTTTCTTTTGTTTATTTACATTGTTGAGCTGTGTAATACATTAACCCATTCTGAACGGGATGTTAGCATCATGTTATGCTTTAGCTATTGAAAAATAGCAGATCTACAAGCTCATAGCGCGCCACCGAGTGGCGCGCTACGAGCTTGTAGGTCTGCTATTTTTGAAAAATCGAAGAACGACTGACATTTTTAGAATCTGATCTCAGGTCAGAATGGGTCAATCAGACCAGTGTGTGTGTCCAGTGGAAACCTCGTATGAATCTGATCTCAGGTCAGAATGGGTTAAGGTTGATAAAGTGCAGAAGGAGTAGCATTGCGGCAGTATAGTCCACATCCACTTTGTGATTTCTAACAATGCGACGCATAAATACATCATTGATGGAACGCATCATCTGCTGTTTGAAGTTCTACAGTTTCACAATGAGATCATTAGGTCACTCTATGGCCTGTCAGGGAAATCCTCATTAAAATAAGTTTGCATGTAAAAATGCGCAGCCAGCTGTAGTAGCCAGTGAAATGTATTTCAATGTTACAAACTGCTGTATAGAGAAGTATGTGTATCGTTTATGAAATGGACATTTCTCCCTACGTATTTGGATTCCACGATGGTAATTCACATCAACACAAACGACAGACTTTATCAGTGACTACTATTATTGAACATTCCAATTCCAAAGAAACACAACGGCACGGCATGTAAAATAGATAAATGCAAATGATAATGACAAAAACAGGGAAATTGGAAAGATGTATAAACCCGACTGAAAAATAGACGAGTGAATGAATAAACTAGCCATGAAATAACATATTTTTCGATGTGGAAACATGAAGAGAGATCGAGGCACGCACAGCAGCACAGATATCAGACAAGGACACTGCCTCCCTCCATCGTTTTGTTTATGATGAGCATGTTATGGCAGTGTTCTCTTATTGTGTGCATGTAATAAACTAAAGGGATTACAGGGAAAGAGGGGAGAGGCTACGATAAGGGATGCTAGCTGCTATTGAATGTCTTCAGTTATGTTTGTACAATTAAGGCCAGAATGGGACCTCGAATCAGGACAGAAATGTAAAAGCGAAACCCTATTCAAAATGACACAATTTTTTTTTTAGGTTAGAACAGGCAGCCAATAAAACTACTAGACAATTTGGAAAAGTGTGGTTGACACAAGTTGTGAGAGTTGCAGCCGTCGGGGCCGAGGAAGCTGCAGTGAAAGTGGAAAATTGCTTTTACAGACCAGGCGACAAGCATATCCGCCACAAGAAATGTAGTAGTTCCCATTAAACTCATTAACTGCCAGAGTTCAAACATCGCCAATAGCCAGCGTTTTTTTAGTTGTTGTTGACAGACAGACATGTGTGGAAAAATAATCTCTTGCGCTGCCTTGCCTTTCGGGCCTGGCAGAGATAATAAACGTATATTGCCCAGGTTCGACAACTAATGCATCAAATTGCCATGACGAAGAAACTATATACTGCTGACTTGCATGCAGTGCTTGCTTACTGGGTGCCCGGGAAGATTGTCTGGAGGATTATGATGTTTGGACAGCAGTCGGATATTAATATGCACAGTATACTGTGATCTGGTGCTGGTGGGAGCTTTTGGTCCTTGCTGGCATACATAACACAGTGGGCTTGGCTCTTGTAAGTAAGCAGTGGAAGCACAGAGGTCTTCCACGCACGTCTTAAGTGTGTAGGATGAGTTGCCCATATTTTGTTGGAATACTCAATACTGGTCCGGAACGGCTTAATCTATAAATATTTCCACTATAAATAGTATTTAAATGCCCTATGACCCATTACTGACATATGCATGGGACTCCATATGTGGCCGCAGGTGACATCACGTGATGTCACGTGACATCACAAGATATAATAAAAAATTGTAAAATGGTGCATTTATATAGTGCCTTTATCCAAGGCGCTTTACATAGATTGTGCATTACATTCACCCATTCACACACCGATGGCAGCGGAAACCATGCAAGGCACCAACTAGCACATCGGGAGCAATTAGGGGTTCAGTGTCTTGCTCAAGGACACTTCGACAGTAACTCTGGGGGAGCCCACAGGGTTCGAACTGGCAACCTTGCGGTTCCCATCCAGGCACTCTACCCCTGAGCCACCGCCGCCCCCCCTCCTAATATAAAGGGGTAAGACATCCCAGAGATATTGTAAAGAGCCAGAAAGACTCACTAGACTGACTAGAGGAAGATAGAGGAGGACTCAGAGAGGCATTTTGATCCAAGCATGTTGTTATAGTGTGAACAATGTTTTCCTCACTGGAACATCTTGCAGGAAAGGAAAGGAGATGCAAGCATGCAGCCGTGGCAGTAGGGGGCTCCGACGTGTTCATCTTTGGAGGAAGCAGGAGAACCTCCCTCCGGTTGGACGTACGGATCTTGGACACGAGGACTTCCACCTGGAAGGAACCCAAAGCGGCGGCGGCGGCCGCCGGGACCGCTCCCGCCATGCGCCGCTGGCACTCGGCCGTGCTTATAGCGAACCAGGTCTACGTCTGGGGAGGCTTCAGTAACGACAAGAACACATTCTGCAACGAACTCCACACGTTCGACGTCGACGAACACACCTGGTCCGTGCCCGACGGCACGGGGACCGTTCCAGAGGACATGGAGGGCCATTCGGCGTGTGCTTTGGGGAACGTCATGTATGTCTATGGAATGCTCACCCGCGTTGAGTGGGACGACACGATGTACTCTGGAATGTACAAGTTGGACACCGTCTCGCTGGTCTGGTCCACCCTTAACACAGAGACAGACGGAAGATTGTCGGTGTTTCATTCCGCCACCCTCATTGGGCCGCGGATGTTTGTGTTCGGGGGCCGTTCTGCAGCGTCTAAACTGCAATACGACGAAGCATTGAACGACGACGACAACGACTGGTGCCACTACGATGACATCAGGGTGTTTGACACGACGACCGACCGCTGGCTGCCCAGCAGCGACACAAAGGAGACAACTCCTCCAAAAGGCTGTGAGGTACATTCGGCCTTTGCCTACAATGGAGAACTACGTATACATATTCGGCGGCTCCGGCATGTGTGAGATAACGACCTTAAATGATCTGTGGAAGTTCAACCCGCGTGACCTCTCCTGGCACGAGCTTCCACCCAAGGGCCGACCGCCGTCCCAGAGGCACGGGATGTGCTGCTGCGCGCTGCAGGGATCTCGTATCTTCCTGTCGGGCGGAGCTGAAGGTCTGAGTTATTACGGAGGCAAAGACGCCGTCTTAGGAGAAGAAGACGTGTACATCTTAGAATTGGCGGCTGTGGCTCAGGAGGTAGAGCGGGTCGTCCAATGATCCATGGGTCAGCGGTTCGATAATTGACACAGGGGTGAAAAATGCCTATTTCTACCTACGTGATGCCTATGTACAGTACGGTACATGTATATAGGCCTCTGTCTTACCTGTCCCAAGGCAGAGCATAAACAATATAATGTACATACAGTAGTAGGAGAACAATAACGGCTGATTGGCAAATGAGGTGATTGGTGACTTCAAATCTGCAGAAAATTATAGAATGGAGGGAAGGAGAGACAGGAGAGGAATACGTACAGAGCAACACAGCAACGGATGCAGAGGGCCATCCCACAGCCATTACAATCTATCTAGCCTATGTGATATGATTCTGTTGAATTGAGTTGTTCAAATACTGAAAATAATGAAGTTATTTCCTCTTGTACTACAGTATTTCATGGGGGAGGAGATCTCACCACTGTTGTTGAAGTCCCATATTATATGCCCCCAGAATCTATGCGTTGTTTGATCTTCCACAATTTTGGTATTCCAACGAGTATCCATAAAGAGAACATCAGAAGAAACACCAAATCTATATTGGACAGATTAGTTGGTCAGACTCGCCCCCCATTAGCTATACTAACCTTATCATCGAGACCAAAATAAACATGAAGTCATGACCAAGAGACGATAGGACGTATGTCTGTATTGCTTATTAACAGCTTTAATTGCTTGTTTGTGAGATTGACTTGCTTGTTGTAATCCGTAAACGTTGGTGCAGCTGCCTGCGTGGCCACTCGCTTGCAGTGTTTCATCGTCCTAATTTGCATTTGTCTATTTATAACGGTACTAATACTTTGATTGAAATGTCTTATTTTTTTACGTGTGGGGCTAGACTAGAGTGAGCTTAGCAGCGTTGCCTTATTACTATTATTAGTATTATTAAATATTGTGTAGAACATGTGTACATCCTTATGGCTGCTTCAAGAAGAAAATGAAGATTGAGAAAATAGTTTCAGGATCCATTATTGCATTGCTAACTGATGCAATAATCAGGTTTGTGTTTTCTGTGTAATGTACAGGCCTTACTGTAAGAAACATGCTGATTTCCCAGGCTTGGAGAGTCAAAGTGTGTTTTGAAGTTCGCAAATCATATTTAGAAGAAGGGACTAAAACACTATTCCCATTAAGAAAGTCATTTCCCGGCAGCAATTGAGTGTAAATTGAATCTGGTCACACCAGACACGTGAGGAAAAAACACAGCATCAAACGTTTCCAGACATTTCTGAGCTGTGACTGTATTACTGATATAAAAGCTAATCCTTTAGAGTTTTCCAGAGAAAGAGCACAATTTCCAATGTTATTTGAAATCAAACAGAACGCATAATATAGCAATGTTATTGCCTAACCTGGGAAGGCAAATAAACAGCTTACTGTACGTCATATAACTTTTGAAGTCTATACTTTCATCTCTGCAGAAGAGAAGAGATACAGTGTGGTGCGCACGCACAGACACACACACACACACACACACACACACACACACACACACACACACACACAAGTTCTCCTGGGGGTGAGGGGGTGATAAAGGACTGAGATTGTGACTGACTGGTCAGCTGACAATCACAGTGTAAAGGTACAGTATCGTCCCTATAGGGCTGACCAATCAGGGAAGGTAGGTGTCAACGCACACTGACCAATCAGGGTAAGGTAAAGTGTCAGCGCACACTGACCAATCAGGGGGAGGTAAGGTGTTAACGCACACTGACCAATCAGGGTAAGGTAAATTGTCAGCGCACACTGACCAATCAGGGGGAGGTAAGGTGTCAGCGCACACTGACCAATCAGGGTAAGGTAAAGTGTCAGTGCACACTGACCAATCAGGGGGAGGTAAGGTGTCAACGCACACTGACCAATCAGGGGGAGGTAAGGTGTCAACGCACACTGACCAATCAGGGTAAGGTAAAGTGTCAGCGCACACTGACCAATCAGGGGGAGGTAAGGTGTCAGCGCACACTGACCAATCAGGGGAAGGTAAAGTGTCAGCACACACTGACCAATCAGGGAGGTAAGGTGTCAGCGCACACTGACCAATCAGGGGAAGGTAAAGTGTCAGCGCACACTGACCAATCAGGGAGGTAAGGTGTCAGCGCACACTGACCAATCAGGGAGGTAAGGTGTCAGCGCACACTGACCAATCAGGGAGGTAAAGTGTCAGCGCACACTGACCAATCAGGGGAAGGTAAAGTGTCAGCGCACACTGACCAATCAGGGGAAGGTAAAGTGTCAGCGCACACTGACTGACCAATCAGGGGAAGGTAAAGTGTCAGCGCACACTGACCAATCAGGGGAAGGTAAAGTGTCAGCGCACACTGACCAATCAGGGGAAGGTAAAGTGTCAGCGCACACTGACCAATCAGGGGAAGGTAAAGTGTCAGCGCACACTGACCAATCAGGGAAGGTAAAATGTCAGCGCACACCGACCAATCAGGGGAAGGTAAAGTTTCAGCGCACACTGACCAATCAGGGGAAGGTAAAGTGTCAGCGCACACTGACCAATCAGGGGAAGGTAAAGTGTCAGCGCACACTGACCAATCAGGGAAGGTAAAATGTCAGCGCACACTGACCAATCAGGGGAAGGTAAAGTTTCAGCGCACACTGACCAATCAGGGGAAGGTAAAGTGTCAGCGCACACTGACCAATCAGGGAGGTAAAGTGTCAGCGCACACTGACCAATCAGGGGAAGGTAAAGTGTCAGCGCACACTGACCAATCAGGGAAGGTAAAGTGTCAGCGCACACTGACCTCTCCTTCCGGAGGACCTGATCGTCACGTCAACAGTGGAGTTATCTGTGCTGAAATGATCTGAACCGTGACGGAGTGGAAAACAGCAGGCAGGCCAGCAGAACCCTGTCGTTCTCAGCCCATATTATACCCTCCTCACAGGACATCTGGAAGAGACTGAATAGCAATTCAGTCTCTATCCTTCTTTATACTCTATGCTGGGATAGTATAGTGAGAGCTGAGCCCAGGGCCTCATTTTGGTTAACACGTATGGTAGCTGCTGCTGACGTTAGAATGGAACTTGGGAGTAGATTACTGAATGGTTTATTTACTGGTTTAGGTTTACCATTATTTATTGTCGTGATTTTGGGGAACTGTAATAACTGTAATAACTGTAATATTGTATTCATAATTCAGTTGATAAGAAAATTCTGCTACAAGTGGGAGCAAATTAGAATGCTGCATTTGATAGAACAACACATTTGGAAGCTATTAATTAATTCAAAGTTATGGGCCCGCATGAATAAAGCTTGTTTTGATTGAAAACACAATCTGAGATGTATTAGAAAAAAACTGTTTACATGGAGGCGGATGCAGAGGCGTCAGTAGCCCCCCCCCCCCACGCAAAACAAGTAAATATAATGTTAACATAAAGTAGTTTTGCGCTGACCTAACCTTGACAATGTCAGAGACCCTGGGTGCGTTCGGAAATGAGCACACTCGCCTATTAGTTTGCATTGCACAGTGTGCTATCATCAATGCGCTATTTCTGAAAGCGCCCCTAATTATCAACTCAGTCCTCACCTGTTTCTTTCATTACATATTATATATTACACTTAGTTCCTGTACTGAAGGATAACTCCAGTTTCCATGGCAGTGAGGAAGACTAACCAAAACGTCAATTTATTCAGAAAAAAACAAACAAAAAAAAACAACCAGCTCAAGGTTTTTGTTGAAGCGTTGAATACTTTGATTCAATATTTGTTTAACCACCACACAGACTTAAAGGGTGTTCATTCAATAGCATTGATTTAGGAAAACAAAATCAAAAACCTAAAAAAAAATGGAGTTAGGTGGTTTATTTTCCGGACAGCAACGTTATCTGGATTTACTGGGCTGTAAAAAGCACAGATCACATGCAGGCAGCACTGTACTACAGCATTTAGCCCACACAGTGTACAGTATACACACAGTATAATCACATCTGGCCTGTGAACCACAGCATCCATCGCAGCCAGGCCTCCGTGATTTCTCTGGGACTTATTAACCACACCATGCAGGCTACAGGCGACAGCTGATCAGTCCGTAGAGGGACTTGGTTTGGGAACGGGAGTCCGGAGGGTGGCTGCAGGTTCAGGTCCATATCACACACACACACCACGTACACTAGTATGGAGTGTTGATTGGTCGCTGGACAGGTGCCAGTTCAGTTCGCCTCCTGGGCACCACTGATGTCCCCTTGAGCAAGGCACCAAACTCTTAACCCATTTTGGGTGGGAACCGCTTTTGGTGTTAGCATCATGTCGTGCTTTATAGCTATTGAAAAATATCAGATCTACAAGCTCATAGCGCGCCAACGAGTGGCGCGCTACGAGCTTGTAGGTCTGCTATTTTTTGAAAAATCGAAGAACGACTGACATTTTTAGAATCTGATCGCAGGTCAGAATGGGTTAATCAGACCAGTGTGTGTCCAGTGGAAACCTCGTATGAATCTGATCTCAGGTCAGAATGGGTTAACTGGCAGCCCATCACTTCACCACCTCTCTACACATTTTATAGTGAAAAAATGAATTAATAAAGGTATAAATCTCCTTCTACATCATGTGAACTGGCTATGGAAGCAAAAGGACCTTCCCTGCAGTCTGTTTTTCCACCTTTCCTCCTCAAACTTTTTAACAGCCTCCTCTTCTTCCCTCTCCGCATGTTGTCGTCACTTTTATTACGTCGATCCAATTTAGATGCAGTCTCTCTTTTTTTGTATTTTATTTCTTGCACTCATTCCTTCAGTCTTTTGTCTCTCTCAGAGCTGGCGTCAGGATGTCATCGATCTTCATGAGGTTCTGATCCACATGGTTTCACCTGCTGCAGAATACCTGCTTCATCAGGAGATTGGAGAGCGACGGATGACTGATCAGACTGATAGAGCTTCTCTTGCATTTCAGCCCCGATCCCCTTCACACCTTCCTTCCTTTCTCATTTCATTTCACCCTATCCTTTCCCCCTCTTTCGCCCTCTTACATCCTACGAGCAAATATAAGCGTTATTATTATTATATGTCTGCATCTCAATTTGAGACATTTTAACCCATTTAGGCCTGGTGTAAAATAATTTAAAAAAAAAGTCTTCTAAATTCTGTCAGTGGTGCTCAATATTTCAGTGAAGGACTCGAAAAATGATATGAAATTCATGGCCACCGACCCCCCCATCTGAAAATATGTTATTCCAGGAACCGCTCAGAAGCAAAGATTTGAGTTAAAAACATTGGCTCTGAAAGATAGTCAAAAAAATAATAAAATAGTAGACCTCATATATGAGCTTGTAGATCTGCTATTTTTCAATAGCTAAATTATAACATGTTTAAAACCCCAAAAGGGGTTCCCGCCCAGAATGGGTTAATAATACAGATCAGATCAGTAATATGCAAAATGGTATGACCGCAAAGCTATTAAATAACTAGTTTGGACAGTTTTCATAAAATAATTGATATGAGGAATGAACGGGGGAAATTATTGATTTCTTGAAATAGGTAATTTGGTTTGTGCAGTTGGTCATAGTGAGTTGATAATACATTTGAGGCAATGGGGTACTTGATGAGAATAAGAGGAAAGACCACATGATAACTTAACTTATACATCGGCAAACAATTTTCTTTATACAATTGTGGATTTTTCAAATACGTTCCCCTGATGCAATATTTTTAGTGTCAAACTCAACTATTGCCCAATCTACGTAAAATAAGTCTGACAGTGTCAGGCTGGGCTGGTCACTGGTCATATGAAACTTGTTAAAATGTGATCCAGTGGTTGTGCTTGCAGACTGTACGATTGTCTAAAAGGAAAAAGGTATACAATCTTGTTTATTCACCTACAGTAGTCTGCCTGTGTGAGTTGAATTGAGTTGATAAAATATATTTTTCTTCCCTGTCTCCACCAAGGGCACCGAGGCTGGCTGGCAGTCATAGCGAATTGGAATGTGGAAGTTCTCTCTTGATTGGAAAAGATGCGATATAATATAAATGTACTGTAAAATCTTTAGTAGCAAAAAAGTGTGTCGAAGAAAATGCAAAATGGCAAAAGAAATGATCAAAGGAATTCCAAGTATAGATTATGTTAAACAGTAATATAAATACATATACTAAAACATTAATTAAGTGGGTTCTTCCTTGACCTAATGGGGAGTGTATATCTGCGCAAAGCTTTGCGCAGATCGATCGATATACCGGAGATTTCACACACGGACGGACGGACAGACAGGGGCGAAAACAAGGCCTTCTTCGGCTGTTTGGCCAGCTTGTGAAGACAATACATAGAACATGACTTCAAACTGAGTAGTCAGCTGTGGGGTGGGGGTAGGGAACTGTGACGGACATTGTGAATCGGTTTGTTTAACTGTATGTAATGTGTTTTATTTTCGTTTTATATTTCGTTTTGTCATTATTTATTTATTTTTGTTCTGTATTTATTATTGTCAAATCATTTCGTGATAAGATTTTGTTTGTATTTGTGCTGCCAGGGGGATGTGGGGGGGGGGGGGGATATATGTCAATTGTTGAAAATACTTATTTGTACTGTAAAGAAAATGAATAAACATATGTTTAAAAAAAAAGAACATGACTTCATGATGCAATATATCCATATAACCACATCATTATGCGGAGGAGCACCTGGAGATGTACAGTAGCTTAATTGGTACAAACGGTGGCGGGGGGGAGGGGGGGCTGTTGCGGACGTCTCTACTCTACCGTAACGTTTTGCTGCGTTCAGATGCAAAAAGATGCAAAGCTGTATTTTGGATTCTCTCTAAATAAATTCCTGTCTAGCAAAAAGCGCCTCGCATACATACATGCCTTTGATCTGCCGTGCATGCAGCAAAGCATTTGATGACGCATGCGCAGCTGATGGCGCACTGTTATGAATATTATATCAGCACTGAATATATCAGCACAACATCTGCAGCATTGTGGCGAAAATAAACAAACACATAAAATTCCGAACCTTTCTAACCCATTCTGACCTGAGATCAGATTCTATATTAACCCATTCTGAACGGGAACCCATTTTGGTGTCAGCATCATGTCATGCTTTAGCTATTGAAAAATAGCAGATCTACAAGCTCATAGCGCGCCACCGAGTGGCGCGCTACGAGCTTGTAGGTCTGCTATTTTTGAAAAATCGAAGAACAACTGACATTTTTTAGAATCTGATCTCAGGTCAGAATGGGTTCATCAGACCAGTGTGTGTCCAGTGGAAACCTCGTATGAATCTGATCTCAGGTCAGAATGGGTTAATGTCTTCAACATCGTGACAGTTTTCAGAAAAAGCTATGTTTTTGTGTCAGTCGTTATTCTTTCAACAATAGCAGACCTACAAGGTCACACCCAGAATGGATTAATGACTTCACGGTACCTAAAGGTCAGTTCAAATCAAAGATTCATGCAGGCGAGACGGACCGGGTTTAAAAACAATGTTCTAAAAAAACCGGCCGATTCAAAACATCAAACAACGTTTCCAAGGCAACGTCACACTCCACTTCACTGTTGGGCGATTTAAGGAGTCCCCGTGGCCAAGCAAGTTCTATCTGCAGTTTCTACAGCCTCCAAACCATCCACTACATCTAATTTACTTTGGCCTTCATATAGTATGAATCACCCAAAATGCCCAAAATGCACTACAGATCCTGTAGCGTATTTACAGTATGTGTTATTCCTACTTTCTACGTACAGTATGTAGAAAGTTATCCTTCCTCCAAGTTGTACTTGCTTGTCAAAGTGTTAAATGGCAGACTTGAAAAGAAAAATAATCCAATTCGTCAGGGTCTCTATCTCAGATATAGACCCTGACGAAGACCTTTTTGGTCGAAACGCGTATATAGGTCCTGTTATTTATTTGCCTATAGCTCATCATCAAATAAACTATTTCGTTTTTCACCCAAAGACGGACGGAGTGCCTTGGATTCTTTTCTTTTCAAGTCTGCAATTTACACTTTGACAAGCAGTACTACTTGGAGGAAGGATACCTTATTCCCTAACTTGAGTAAACTATAAGACCTGGAGGCGTGATCAATGCCATTTGGCCAAAGAGCATTGATCACGACTCCAGGTCTTTAGTTTACTCAAGTTAGGGAATAAGACCTGGTCCTTATAAGACACGCAAAATACAGCCCCTTTTGTCTATAATGGTTGTACCTGTATCACCAAAGAGCACACATCTGATCTAAGAGCCACTAACAGATCCCTGCAGTGCTTCCATTCCTCCATTTATGAATTGTATGTGATTCATACAATGAAGTACAGGAGAATTATTACAATTACAATATCGCCATACATGTGTAGCAGACACTCGTTTCTATGGTTGGATGAGACTTTGAAGAAATGGGGTGCCAAACCTTTGGTTGTTTTGTAGGACAACAATGTCAGTGTTTTGTACTCAGTAACCGGACCTACACGAGGATAATAAATAATAATAAATATATAGTGCTTTCTCTTGTGGACTTTTTTAGCTTTTGACATTATAGGCTTAACTTTACTCTGGAACTAAAATATTATGTTTTTCATTTATTAGTATTAGGTCATCAATTGTAATTCACTAAAGGTTTTGTAATGCAATCAAACATACCTTTATATTACTCCTCAATATTCAGAACATGCCAGGGGATCGTTTTATTATTAACTTCCTCGTCATCGCCAACCATATTAGAAATGCTGTCTTACTGGGATCTCACATTAACCCATTCTGAACGGGAACCCATTTTGGTGTTAGCATCATGTTGTGCTTTAGCTATTGAAAAATAGCAGATCTACAAGCTCATAGCGCGCCACCGAGTGGCGCGCTACGAGCTTGTAGGTCTGCTATTTTTTGAAAAATCGAAGAACGACTGATATTTTTTAGAATCTGATCTCAGGTCAGAATGGGGTTAATCAGACCAGTGTGTGTCCAGAGTGGAAACCTCGTATGAATCTGATCTCAGGTCAGAATGGGTTAATATGCGTCTTCGCTAATCAGGATGTGTCGCTGGAATTATTTTTAACCCATCTTATCTCCATCTACAGTAACTCTATACCTAGTGTTGGTGTGTGCAGTGCGATCTGTAAGGGAATAACATTTACTGTACTGGGGCTACAGCGGCATTACAGCTCTGCATATTTGATGACAGCTGCATAAATATGTATATCAAAGTCGATTCCTGATGATATGCATCTCTCGGTTGTTTGTCAAACATCAAACCTGAAACACTAAGTTTTTCCACCATGTCAATTATGTAGTCTGGAGTTTTGCACACAGCTGAATACAAATGGAAGCACAGTATGTTTGATGTATCTTACACTGTATAACATGCAGATGTTTACCAGTATACATTAGAAGTTTATTTGCATAAAACCAAATACCAGAATGCTTATAATAAGCCGCAGTTTATTATGTGAAATATTATGATTAATGGATTTTTTACACTTTTACTGAAGAAAATATTGTTCATGCCGAGAGATTTGTGGTTGTTATCCTCTAACAAACATGGCATGTAAATGTAGTTGAACAACACAAGTTTGACAAAGTATTGAACTAAAGTTTCAAATCACAAATATATGCCAGCTTTGAAAAACAAAAGCTTTACAATGACTTGCGCTTATGAAAGAAAATTAAAATACTACAGACAGTCCCTCCCTTCTCATAGCTAGCACCACAACCTCCACCTCTCCTTTACACCTCAACAATGAACAGTTGGAAACGAAGAACCATCCAAGTCCACAATAATTATCCATAATGTATCAATTATGGATAAGGGGACAGGACAGATATAGATCAGAATAAATGATGGACTTAGAAGATGGTTCTTGTGCTCAATATTGAAAAGGAAATTGAAAGATGTTTAATATCTCATGCCATATTCTCGGTTTAAAAAAAAAGAAAAGTCCAGGAGAATTGGATTTTAATGAGCTTTGAAGCTTTCTGGTTGCTTTTCTTGGTTGCAAATAAGGTTGTAAATGAAGTTAGACTCATGCAGAGGGAAAACATAGGGCCCTAAAGAGTTGAATTTCAATAGGTTTGCACAGCGTATAGTCGTATACTATACATTCAATTCAAGAGCACAAATAATTCCACTTGACATGTTGGCCGAGGGCCTAATTTCTCAGGCCATGAGCGAGACTGACAGGTCAAAACCTAATCGCCTTTTAGTGAGACAGGAAATTGCACTTGCACAGCACTAATGCTCGTGGTGGGAGCTCCATATGCTCTGTCTGTGCATGAGATTCTCAACCCAATCAGAGTCTGAGCTCCGTTCACTACACCATCCAGAGCTAAAATTACATTTTCTGTTCCATTTACAGTCTCCTGCAGAGCCAACACGGTGCAGCTGGACTGGGTTCATGAGCTGAAACACCTCGACCGCCAATAAAGCTAATGAGAACGCATTTATATACTAGGAGCCACTTTATTGGTGTACTAAGGCTTTTCCAGCTAACGAATAATGACAGCTAACACAGACGGTGTGCATTTGTTTTCATGAGGCGTTTTTAACCCATTCTGACCGGGAACCCGTTTTGGTGTTAGCATCATGTTATGCTTTAGCTATTGAAAAATAGCAGATCTACAAGCTCATAGCGCGCCACCGAGTGGCGCGATACGAGCTTGTAGGTCTGCTATTTTTGAAAAATCGAAGAATGACTGACATTTTTTTAAATCTGATCTCAGTTCAGAATGGGTTAATCCGACGAGTGTGTGTTCAGTGGAAACCTCGTATGAATCTGATCTCAGGTCAGAATGGGTTAAAAGGCATGTGTGGGTGGCTAGGGAACCACAGAACTCTCTCTCTTTCCCAGTTTATCCTGCTAAACGTCGGCACCAAACGGCGACTGACAGCAGCGTTCTCCATATGAGATAAAGACAGTATTTCCCAAACGCTAAATTGGCTGACATTAATTTCCTGGGTTGTTTTAGCGGGAGGGAGGCTCGGTCGGTATGCACAGAAGGGGAGGAGAGAGAGAGAGCCAGTGAAATTAAAAACGTGTGAGTTAACCCATTCTGACCTGAGATCAGATTCTAAAAAATGTCAGTCGTTCAGTCGATTTTATGTCAAGGACCCCAAAAAGTAATTTGCCACTGAGCCCCATCTGAACATAATAGTTCCAGAAAACCCTACAGAAGCAAAGATTTGAGTTAAAAACAATCGCTCTGAAAGAATATATATTCAAAAATCTGTGCCGCATTTTGACGATTTAAAAAAAATAGCAGACCTATACAAGCTCGTAGCGCGCCACTCGGTGGCGCGCTACGAGCTTGTAGATCTGCTAGTTTTCAATAGCTATAAAGCATAACATGATGCTATAACACCAAAATGGGTTCCCGTTCAGAATGGGTTAAAACGTTGGAAGGTCACAATAATGAAAGAGAAGTGTTGGGGAGAGATAAAAGGCCAACGCCGGCAGGAGAACAAGGGCAGGACAGACGAGTGGAGAGCCAGGACTTTACAGGTGGCCCCCCAACGCCGCGGCCGTTATACCGCCGCCAAAGCTTAGCTGGTTAATCGCTGCCATTCATTATGAAACATGGCACTGTGTGAGAGCTGCCGAATCAAGACCCTCATCTATCGCTGTCAGCCACTGGCACGTCGCTGACAAATCCTTAATTACGCCATTAATTAATAGAATGATTTTCTTTTTTTTACAGCATGCACTTTGAGCCTTGTGTTTGTTAAGGCCTCCTGCTCCTTGTGAGCAATATTTGCCACATGTGGTTCAGGAGATAAAAATCACACAGAATACACAAGAATGTCACTGAAATAGTAGCCTGGGGGAGCGAGGAAGAGTTCTTTTCTCCAAGAAAAGGTTACCGTAGTTGAAAAGATAAAGAAAGGAAACCAGTTGAACTTGAACAGATTCATCATCAGTCAGAAAAGATTTGCAGTATTTTCCAAATCCCTAAAAAAAAAAAAAAAAAGCATCCAGTTATTCCAAGTATTCAGTGGCAGCGAGATAGAAAAGCTGAACCTCATCACATTGCATTGCAATTGCAGTGGCAAGTCAGCAAGTTGGCAAGCATAGCTGCATAACCCATTTTGTGCGGGACCCCCTTTTGGTATTAGCGTCATGTTATGCTTTAGCTATTTAAAAATAGCAGATCTACAAGCTCGTAGCGCGCCACCGAGTGGCGCGCTACGAGCTTGTAGGTCTGCTATTTTTGGAAAAATCGAAGAACGACTGACATAGAAACATGAAACAAGAATTTTTTTTAGAATCTGATCTCAGGTCAGAATGGGATAAACAGACAACAGGTGCAGGGATGGGAAGACTGCTGAACGGGAACGCCTGAAGGCGGAACGTTTCCTGAGAACACCAAAGTAGAGTTCACATCGTACACACCGTCTGTATATACAGCCCGTCTCGGAGAACTTTTGTTACTGCATCGTACAATGGCGGGCAGCACCACGTGCCTGTATATACACAATGTACATTTTGCCTCACAACGTGTCACACAATGCAACGTGCTGTGAAGTGCTATTTTCAGCATACCCCGACTTCAGGCATGCAACAGAACCTAAGCAGGAGGAGCTGCAGCCCACAGTGAACAAAGGAAAATAAACAGAGCAAGGAAAACATGGTGGATAAAGTGGCGATATTCAAAGGCCAGATATTCAGCGTGTCCAGTCTACAGTACGTGTGCCTTCCAAGCTGTGCCAAGTGAAGTTAAAATGCATGTTCATAGCAGGGTCTGAAAGGTCTGGGCCGGTTTAGCAGTCCAGGCACCTCGGCTGGTAATCCAGCATGCAGATAGCACTTTATTCTTGCCCCTTTGCACATACTGCCCACTAATGCACTTCAGCTGACTTTGCTACTACTGTATGTCATGAATTATCTGGGCTGTATTTTGTGTGTCTTAAGTACCAGGTCTTATTCCCTAACTTGAGTAAACTAAAGACCTGGAGGCGTGATCAATGCCATTTGGCTATTCTGAGTGGCCAGAGAGCATTGATCATCACGCCTCCAGGTCTTTAGTTTACTCAAGTTAGGGAATAAGACCTGGTACTTAAGACACACAAAAATACAGCCATCAGTCTCTAGTGCCCTGTTCTTAGATCTTAGTCCTGTATTGAATGTTGTTGTTGTTGTGTGTATTTTTACTATGATCTGGCTGCAAACCAATTTCCCGCAATGGACAATAAAGCTAACCTTGAACCTTGAACCTTGATGACAATGTGTTGTGGGTTTGAGTCCCGAATCCTGATGATCTTTGTTGTGCACCGATCCATCTGCATAAAACTTTGTATGCACAAAACGTTGTGTTGTGTTGTGTGCACACTCCACTCCCTACAGCCCAATTAAGGGAAAACATCTGGCCTGCATTTTTTCAATTCTGCTTCTTCGAGCGCCACCAGGAGGCACGTTTATGTCCAACACTCTTTTTTTTAATAATATTAGTCCTTTAGATTTTATCCAAATAGTCCGGGAGCTAGTAGGACCAGCCCTGATACTATTTTTTGCTACCTTTTTTTCCACTATTATTTCCTGTTAGATAATATACCTTGGGACGGGTTGCATACTTAGTTTAGACTAGTCATTGGTTAGACATGGGTTAAGGTTAGGTTTAGGTGTGCTGCCCCGTGGGAGGTTAGGTTTAGGGTGAGGGTTTAGGGTGTATACTTAGTTTAGACTAGTCATTGGTTAGACATGGGTTAAGGTTAGGTTTAGGTGTGCTGCCCCGTGGGAGGTTAGGTTTAGGGTGAGGGTTTAGGGTGTATACTTAGTTTAGACTAGTCATTGGTTAGACATGGGTTAGGTTTAGGTGTGCTGCCCCGTGGGAGGTTAGGTTTAGGGTGAGGGTTTGAGATAGGTTGTAGTTGTAGGACTAATGTCTGGTCTAACCAATGACTAGTCTAAACCAAAAACAGAAATTGTGTGCAAGCTATGCAAATATTAATTCACTAAAAGTATATAAATACACATGGAAGTGTGGCATTTGGCATGGAGTATGCCGACACATATAGGGGTAAGTAGCAGAAGAGGATTTTGGGGCTTATTGCTACCATTGAATTGTTTAATATGACCTACATTATCCCCAGAAACACACATAAATATACTGTCCGCTTAACAAATAACAACACAGACGGTTATTTGCCAGCACATTATGGTGAATATCACTGCCTCACTTTTATATAGAAAACCTTATATCCCTAAGCTTCAATTTAAGCCCAATATGACCTTTCTATCTTGAAAATTACTCTTTCTGTAGCCAGAATTCTGCACTATACCTGGCTGAAACCGGTGTAAATTGTATATTCAGTCAGTATCAGAGATAAATGAATGAATGACTGAGTTTGAACTGAGTCCACATTGTGGAATATTTCTTACTTGAATGAGCTATGTTAAAAAGTTGGCAAAGTGTTCCATGGTCCATCTATCAATTTTATGCAAATTAGCGCCGCAATTATATAAAAAAAAACGATGTTCACTTCACTAAACCTCAGCCAAAATTGCACTTAAATTAACAAATTAGCTGTCTAGACCTAGACCTATGTTTTGAGGGTCAAGGATCTCAGTGAAACTATTCTTAAAGTGACCACATGTGCCTGTAGCAAGGCATGGCTGCATGCTGGCAAACCTGTGCCACCATTACAATATAATCACATTTGTAAGTAAGAGATACCAATATATTGCATATACCGGTAGTAGTATAGTAAGCACTATGCAGAACCAAAATACACACAATCCATTATTCCTAGAGAAAGATTTTATCCACGGACCCCAATCCAACCCTTTGGTATTACCCGGCTGGGAGTTCTAACCCACAACCTTCCAGTCTCAGGGCGCAGTGCCGGTTCTAGGCCTTTTGAGGCCCTAGGCAACATATTATACAGAGCCCAAAATGTTTATAAACAAATCACAAATGTTTATAAACAAATCACAAATGTTTATAAACAAATCACAAATGTTTATAAACAAATCACAAATGTTTATAAACAAATACCAAAATGTTTATAAACAAATCCCAAATCCCTTGGTCCTACCCCCCCGACCATGAGACTTACTACAGGTCAACTGGTAGTGGTCCTACCCCCCCCATGAGACTTACAAATCCCAAATGTTTATAAACAAATCACAAATGTTTGTAAACAAATCCCAAATGTTTATAAACAAATCCCAAAATGTTTATAAATAAATCACAAATGTTTATAAACAAATCACAAATGTTTATAAACAAATACCAAAATGTTTATAAACAAATCCCAAATCCCTTGGTCCTACCCCCCCGACCAATAAGGGTTATGGGGGTCTTTGAAATAAAAACACTTTAGAACCACTGTGCTACACAATATGGAACAGTTCCTTAATTAGTTTAGAGCAATTCATCTTTCTGCCGTAGGCTATGGACTGAGTCGCGGGTCTTCAGTGGACATCATCCATGCCAAGTTGCTGCACGCAAAGAAGGGTGACATGACAAAACTCACTGACAAAATGACAAAACTCACTTCTAAGCGAGCTGATGAATTCTGGAAAAACCAAACCCCTCTGATGAAGGGCAGGGATGGTTGAAAACCAAAGGGGTTTTGAATCCAGTGTGGTCCTGCGGTCCAGTCCTATACCAACCACACTGAATCCAGTGTGGTCCTGCGGTCCAGTACGTCCTACCAACCTGACTGGTTGATCTCCTTTTCACTGGAGAGCATGGACACGAAGGAGAAGAAGAAGACGCGAGTTCTATGAACACTGATTGACTGTGCATTTTGTTCTGCATGGTGCAGGCTATGGTGTATAGGGGTGCCCAAAAGGTAGATCACGATCTACCAGTAGATCACAAAGGCTGTGCAGGTAGACCACATGACATGCCCCTAGAGAATATTTTAATTTAATTTAAATATAAAAACTATTTTTGGCATCTGCCACTTGAATTAAGTTGACTTGATTGATTGACTGACATAAAAAAAAGGGCCTGTCAGCTCAAACCCATAATGCAATACTTTGTTTGCAAGAGTGTTGCTGCGCACAAATGTCGGTAGATTACAAATTAAATACAAAAGAAACTCTGGTAATTTTGAAAGTAGCTCTCAAGTCAAAAAAGTGTGGGCATCACTGGTGTATAGTGTATAGGGTCAGGCTGGTCACTGTTTCTTCACTGTGAGTGTGTTGTACAGGGTGGGATACTGTAATGGAATCTGACCACGACAAAATATTATACGTTTTGGGTCTGAGAGGCAAAATCTCATCAAATGGAGGTTCCGTGGCTCAAATGCCAAATGAATAACGGACCCTGATATGATAATGGTTGAAAACCACGGCTATAACGCTTGCTTGAACCCATTCTGACCTGAGATCAGATTCATACGAGGTTTCCACTGGACACACACTGGTCTGATTAACCCATTCTGACCTGAGATCAGATTCTAAAAATGTCAGTCGTTCTTCGATTTTTCAAAAATAGCAGACCTACAAGCTCGTAGCGCGCCACTCGGTGGCGCGCTATGAGCTTGTAGATCTGGTGTTTTTCAATAGCTAAAGCATAACATGATGCTAACACCAACATGGGTTCCCGTTCAGAATGGGTTAAACAACAGACCCTGATATGATAATGGTTGAAAACCACGGCTATAACGCTTGCTTTAAAATGCAGCATCTGCCTAGATACTGTACCTTATTTGTAAAGTTACAGGTAAATGAAATATTGGTATCTCTTACTTGATAGATACAAATGTGATTATATTGTAATGTCGGCACTGATTTGATCACTAGCATGCGCCACGGGCACATGTGGTCACTTTAAGAATAGTTTCCCTGAGATCCTTGACCCTCAAAACACAGTTCTAGACACCTAATTTGTTCATTAAAGTGCAGTATTGGAATTTTTCGATAATGGCGGCACAAATTTGCAGGAACAGACGTTCTGTCAGTAGGTACAGACGTTCTGTCAGTAGGTACAGACGTTCTGTCAGTAGGAACAGACGTTCTGTCAGTAGGTACAGACGTTCTGTCAGTAGATACAGACGTTCTGTCAGTAGGAACAGACGTTCTGTCAGTAGGTACAGACGTTCTGTCAGTAGATACAGACGTTCTGTCAGTAGGTACAGACGTTCTGTCAGTAGATACAGACGTTCTGTCAGTAGGTACAGACGTTCTGTCAGTAGGTACAGACGTTCTGTCAGTAGATACAGACGTTCTGTCAGTAGGTACAGACGTTCTGTCAGTAGGAACAGACGTTCTGTCAGTAGGAACAGACGTTCTGTCAGTAGATACAGACGTTCTGTCAGTAGGTACAGACGTTCTGTCAGTAGGTACAGACGTTCTGTCAGTAGATACAGACGTTCTGTCAGTAGGAACAGACGTTCTGTCAGTAGATACAGACGTTCTGTCAGTAGGTACAGACGTTCTGTCAGTAGGAACAGACGTTCTGTCAGTAGATACAGACGTTCTGTCAGTAGGTACAGAAGTTCTGTCAGTAGATACAGACGTTCTGTCAGTAGGTACAGACGTTCTGTCAGTAGATACAGACGTTCTGTCAGTAGGTACAGACGTTCTGTCAGTAGATACAGACGTTCTGTCAGTAGGAACAGACGTTCTGTCAGTAGGACGTTCTGTCAGTAGGAACAGACGTTCTGTCAGTAGGTACAGACGTTCTGTCAGTAGGTACAGACGTTCTGTCAGTAGATACAGACGTTCTGTCAGAAGGTACAGACGTTCTGTCAGTAGGTACAGACGTTCTGTCAGTAGGTACAGACGTTCTGTCAGTAGGACGTTCTGTCAGTAGGAACAGACGTTCTGTCAGTAGATACAGACGTTCTGTCAGTAGGACGTTCTGTCAGTAGATACAGACGTTCTGTCAGTAGGACGTTCTGTCATTAGGTACAGATGTTCTGTCAGTAGGTACAGACGTTCTGTCAGTAGGACGTTCTGTCAGTAGGAACAGACGTTCTGTCAGTAGGTACAGACGTTCTGTCAGTAGGTACAGACGTTCTGTCAGTAGGAACAGACGTTCTGTCAGTAGGTACAGACGGTACAGACGTTCTGTCAGTAGGACGTTCTGTCAGTAGGTACAGACGTTCTGTCAGTAGATACAGACGTTCTGTCAGTAGGACGTTCTGTCAGTAGGTACAGATGTTCTGTCAGTAGGTACAGACGTTCTGTCAGTAGATACAGACGTTCTGTCAGTAGGACGTTCTGTCAGTAGGTACAGACGTTCTGTCAGTAGGTACAGACGTTCTGTCAGTAGGTACAGACGTGCTGTCAGTAGGTACAGACGTTCTGTCAGTGGGAACAGACGTTCTGTCAGTAGATACAGACGTTCTGTCAGTAGGAACAGACGTTCTGTCAGTAGATACAGACGTTCTGTCAGTAGGTACAGACGTTCTGTCAGTAGGTACAGACGTTCTGTCAGTAGGTACAGACGTTCTGTCAGTAGATACAGACGTTCTGTCAGTAGGTACAGACGTTCTGTCAGTAGATACAGACGTTCTGTCAGTAGGTACAGACGTTCTGTCAGTAGGTACAGACGTTCTGTCAGTAGGTACAGACGTTCTGTCAGTAGATACAGACGTTCTGTCAGTAGATACAGACGTTCTGTCAGTAGGAACAGACGTTCTGTCAGTAGGTACAGACGTTCTGTCAGTAGGACGTTCTGTCAGTAGGAACAGACGTTCTGTCAGTAGGAACAGACGTTCTGTCAGTAGGACGTTCTGTCAGTAGGTACAGACGTTCTGTCAGTAGGTACAGACGTTCTGTCAGTAGGACGTTCTGTCAGTAGGAACAGACGTTCTGTCAGTAGATACAGACGTTCTGTCAGTAGGACGTTCTGTCAGTAGGAACAGACGTTCTGTCAGTAGGTACAGACGTTCTGTCAGTAGGACGTTCTGTCAGTAGGAACAGACGTTCTGTCAGTAGGTACAGACGTTCTGTCAGTAGGACGTTCTGTCAGTAGGTACAGACGTTCTGTCAGTAGGTACAGACGTTCTGTCAGTAGGAACAGACGTTCTGTCAGTAGGACGTTCTGTCAGTAGGAACAGACGTTCTGTCAGTAGGTACAGACGTTCTGTCAGTAGGACGTTCTGTCAGTAGGAACAGACGTTCTGTCAGTAGGTACAGACGTTCTGTCAGTAGGACGTTCTGTCAGTAGGTACAGACGTTCTGTCAGTAGGAACAGACGTTCTGTCAGTAGGTACAGACGTTCTGTCAGTAGGACGTTCTGTCAGTAGGTACAGACGTTCTGTCAGTAGGTACAGACGTTCTGTCAGTAGATACAGACGTTCTGTCAGTAGGATCAGACGTTCTGTCAGTAGGTACAGACGTTCTGTCAGTAGGTACAGACGTTCTGTCAGTAGATACAGACGTTCTGTCAGTAGGTACAGACGTTCTGTCAGTAGGTACAGACGTTCTGTCAGTAGGTACAGACGTTCTGTCAGTAGGAACAGACGTTCTGTCAGTAGGTACAGACGTTCTGTCAGTAGGTACAGACGTTCTGTCAGTAGGACGTTCTGTCAGTAGGTACAGACGTTCTGTCAGTAGGTACAGACGTTCTGTCAGTAGGACGTTCTGTCAGTAGGTACAGACGTTCTGTCAGTAGGTACAGACGTTCTGTCAGTAGGTACAGACGTTCTGTCAGTAGGTACAGACGTTCTGTCAGTAGGACGTTCTGTCAGTAGGAACAGACGTTCTGTCAGTAGGTACAGACGTTCTGTCAGTAGGAACAGACGTTCTGTCAGTAGGAACAGACGTTCTGTCAGTAGGTACAGACGTTCTGTCAGTAGGACGTTCTGTCAGTAGGTACAGACGTTCTGTCAGTAGGAACAGACGTTCTGTCAGTAGGTACAGACGTTCTGTCAGTAGGACGTTCTGTCAGTAGGTACAGACGTTCTGTCAGTAGGACGTTCTGTCAGTAGGTACAGACGTTCTGTCAGTAGGTACAGACGTTCTGTCAGTAGATACAGACGTTCTGTCAGTAGGTACAGACGTTCTGTCAGTAGGTACAGACGTTCTGTCAGTAGGACGTTCTGTCAGTAGGTACAGACATTCTGTCAGTAGGTACAGACGTTCTGTCAGTAGGACGTTCTGTCAGTAGGTACAGACGTTCTGTCAGTAGGTACAGACGTTCTGTCAGTAGGACGTTCTGTCAGTAGGTACAGACGTTCTGTCAGTAGGACGTTCTGTCAGTAGGTACAGACGTTCTGTCAGTAGGTACAGACGTTCTGTCAGTAGGACGTTCTGTCAGTAGGTACAGACGTTCTGTCAGTAGATACAGACGTTCTGTCAGTAGGAACAGACGTTCTGTCAGTAGGAACAGACGTTCTGTCAGTAGGAACAGACGTTCTGTCAGTAGATACAGACGTTCTGTCAGTAGGAACAGACGTTCTGTCAGTAGGACGTTCTGTCAGTAGGAACAGACGTTCTGTCAGTAGATACAGACGTTCTGTCAGTAGGTACAGACGTTCTGTCAGTAGATACAGACGTTCTGTCAGTAGGAACAGACGTTCTGTCAGTAGATACAGACGTTCTGTCAGTAGGAACAGACGTTCTGTCAGTAGGACGTTCTGTCAGTAGGAACAGACGTTCTGTCAGTAGATACAGACGTTCTGTCAGTAGGAACAGACGTTCTGTCAGTAGGACGTTCTGTCAGTAGGAACAGACGTTCTGTCAGTAGATACAGACGTTCTGTCAGTAGGAACAGACGTTCTGTCAGTAGGACGTTCTGTCAGTAGGAACAGACGTTCTGTCAGTAGATACAGACGTTCTGTCAGTAGGAACAGACGTTCTGTCAGTAGGTACAGACGTTCTGTCAGTAGGAACAGACGTTCTGTCAGTAGGACGTTCTGTCAGTAGGAACAGACGTTCTGTCAGTAGGAACAGACGTTCTGTCAGTAGATACAGACGTTCTGTCAGTAGGTACAGACGTTCTGTCAGTAGGAACAGACGTTCTGTCAGTAGGTACAGACGTTCTGTCAGTAGATACAGACGTTCCGTCAGTAGGTACAGACATTCTGTCAGTAGATACAGACGTTCTGTCAGTAGGTACAGACGTTCTGTCAGTAGGTACAGACGTTCTGTCAGTAGATACAGACGTTCTGTCAGTAGGTACAGACGTTCTGTCAGTAGGTACAGACGTTCTGTCAGTAGGTACAGACGTTCTGTCAGTAGGTACAGACGTTCTGTCAGTAGGTACAGACGTTCTGTCAGTAGGTACAGACGTTCTGTCAGTAGGTACAGACGTTCTGTCAGTAGGAACAGACGTTCTGTCAGTAGGTACAGACGTTCTGTCAGTAGGAACAGACGTTCTGTCAGTAGGTACAGACGTTCTGTCAGTATATACAGACGTTCTGTCAGTATGTACAGACGTTCTGTCAGTAGATACAGACGTTCTGTCAGTAGATACAGACGTTCTGTCAGTAGATACAGACGTTCTGTCAGTAGGTACAGACGTTCTGTCAGTAGATACAGACGTTCTGTCAGTAGGTACAGACGTTCCGTCAGTAGGTACAGACGTTCCGTCAGTAGGTACAGACGTTCCGTCAGTAGGTACAGACGTTCCGTCAGTAGGAACAGACGTTCCGTCAGTAGGAACAGACGTTCCGTCAGTAGGTACAGACGTTCCGTCAGTAGGAACAGACGTTCCGTCAGTAGGAACAGACGTTCCGTCAGTAGGTACAGACGTTCCGTCAGTAGGAACAGACGTTCCGTCAGTAGGAACAGACGTTCCGTCAGTAGGAACAGACGTTCTGTCAGTAGGTACAGACGTTCTGTCAGTAGGTACAGACGTTCTGTCAGTAGGAACAGACGTTCCGTCAGTAGGAACAGACGTTCCGTCAGTAGGAACAGACGTTCTGTCAGTAGGTACAGACGTTCCGTCAGTAGGAACAGACGTTCCGTCAGTAGGAACAGACGTTCCGTCAGTAGGAACAGACGTTCCGTCAGTAGATACAGACGTTCTGTCAGTAGGTACAGACGTTCTGTCAGTAGATACAGACGTTCCGTCAGTAGGAACAGACGTTCCGTCAGTAGGAACAGACGTTCCGTCAGTAGATATAGACGTTCCGTCAGTAGGTACAGACGTTCTGTCAGTAGGTACAGACGTTCTGTCAGTAGATACAGACGTTCTGTCAGTAGATACACAGCTTGTGTTGCACAGTCACAGACAGGTACAGTATAGGCCAAGAAGGCCAGATCTCAACACACCACTTAGCGTACGTGTCTCAAACGGGGAGTAAGCAATTATCTAAAAAATTAAGCCAAGTCTGCGTTAATGACCCTGTGGCTGCACGGCTGACGACAGTAGAAATTAATTGACCCGCGTCTATTTTTAGACTCTTAGTCTTCGCGCTCTCATGTTGCTAAGCCATCTGTTACAACAGTCGCTGCTCCGCGTGTGTTGAAATGTAGTGTGAACTATACTTTATACTTTAGCCTATAAATCTGGCGTTTGTTAACGCATGAGCAAAGTAGATGCACCCCAGGAATCTGATTATATTAAACCATTCTGACCTGAGATCAGATTCTAAAAATGTCAGTCGTTCTTCGATTTTTCCAAAATAGCAGATCTACAAGCTCATAGCGCGCCACTCGGTGGCGCGCTATGAGCTTGTAGATCTGCTATTTTTCAATAGCTAAAGCATAACATGATGCTATAACACCAAAACGGGTTTCCGCCTAAAATGGGTTAAGAATGAATAAAATGAAAGAAAAATATCGTTATGTACATTTGAGACGAGTAATAATGACCGTTCTCTGCATTTAGAGATAATGTTGTTGCAAACATTGTGTACACTTGTATACAGTACACAAGCTTATAGGCGTGCTTTATTGCGTGTCATGTTTTCTACACTCATGTCAGATCTACTACTTCAAATACTAAATTACTGTAATTATGTTGATTTCATGTTTTCCTCAAGCACTCTATTAAGCTACTGTAAATTGTAGGTTGGATGCTGAATCAATTTGATGAACAGTGATTTCTTATAAGTGGTTGATATTTGACTGCAATCAGTTCTGCCTATCAAGAAATGGGCCAACTGGCGGCCCGGGGGCCACATGCGGCCCCCCACCATCACTTAATGCGGCCCCGCAACATTGATATATATTAATGATTTCAGCTATAATTATTAGTATTAAAATGTGAATGTCTTTTTAATGTCCAATGTATTTGTATTTAGTACATCAAGTATTGAATCTATGACTGAATGCATTTGAAATGAAATGACATTTTCAGGATTCCAATTCAAATTAAATATAGCACCGACAAAATCAGGATTTCAATTCAAATAATATAGAAAAAATAGCTGATCTGCAAGCTCAAAATGCGTCGCAGTGCGACACGTTTTGAGCTTGTAGATCAGCTATTTTTTGTTACGACAGTAATGCAACGTGGCCCCTCTTTAGTGAGGGTGAGGATAGTTTTAATAAAATGTAAGCTTTTGTTTTAAAACAATGACATTGATATACATTACATAAAGCAATGGCTATAAATCCAAGAAAAGATGTTTTATGGTTATGAATTTTCAAAAAAACCATCGTTCCTAATTTTCCAATTAATTCTCCCCTGCCTCTGCAAATGTTGCTATCTGTTATCATCCATCTTAATCAGTTTAATAGTCCTTCCCATTGACCTCGTCATCTGGCATACCTGCTGCAACCCCTCTCGGTATTTTTTCATCCCATTAATTTAACTAACTCTAATCGTGTGTAGTTTTGACAGGTTTCATTTTCTATCCCTGAATTCTGAAGCCATGGGTTTTTTCCCCCTGTGTTCTTTCTGTGTTTGAATGTGTAATGATGTGAATCAATGCAGGTATTTAACCCATTCTGACCTGAAAACGATTTTTTTAAATGTCTTCTAACGGCTTCAGTTTTCTGAAAAACCTCATGTTTCTGTATCAGTGGTGCTCAATATTTCATGTCAAGGACCCCAAAAATTATATGTATTTGGCCACCGACCCCCATCTGAAAATATGTTATTCTAGTGAGCCCCCGGAAGACAAAAATTGTTAAAAACGCTGTGAAACAATACATAGAAAGTCTTCTAAATCATGACGGTTTTCAGAAAAAAGCTATGTTTCTATTTTAGTCGTCCTCAAACATTTTCATGTCAAGGACCACCAAAAATATATGTAATTGGCCGCTGACCCCCCCCCCCCCCCACCCCCCCACAAAATATGTTGTTCCAGGTTTGAGCTAAAAACATTCGCTCTGAAAGAATATATATTCATGAGCTTGTAGATCTGCTATTTTCCCAATAGCTAAAGTATAACATAATGCTTATAGTTAAAACACCAAAAGGGGTCCCCACCGCCCAGAATGAGTTAAGACTGAACAAACAATGCAAATGTCCTATCAATGTTTTAATGTATTCATTCAGTCAGTATCTCTCTCTCTCTCTCTCTCTCTCTCTCTCCCTCTGAAAGCACCCTACATGTGACGGACACATTTAGCCCATTCTGAACGGGAACCCATTTTGGTGTTAGCATCATGTTATGCTTTAGCTATTGAAAAATAGCAGATCTACAAGCTCATAGCGCGCCACCGAGTGGCGCGCTACGAGCTTGTAGATCTGCTATTTTTGAAAAATCGAAGAACGACTGACATTTTTTAGAATCTGATCTCGGGTCAGAATGGGTTCATCAGACCAGTGTGTGTCCAGTGGAAACCTCGTATGAATCTGATCTCAGGTCAGAATGGGTTAAAGAGGAATGAAGGGAACGCGGCGTAATGGAATCAAAAGGAAAGTGACATATAATTATGTCGGACAGCGTCGCTGCCAAGGGGAAACAAATTTGAGTCGTAAAGGTTTTGAACTACGTTAAGGCAGATTAATCACCTCGGTATTAACCCATTCTGACCTGAGATCAGATTCATACGAGGTTTCCACTGGACACACACTGGTCTGATTAAAACCCATTCTGACCTGAGATCAGATTCTAAAAAAATGTCAGTCGATTTTTCAAAAAATAGCAGACCTACAAGCTCGTAGCGCGCCACTCGGTGGCGCGCTACGAGCTTGTAGATCTGCTATTTTTCAATAGCTAAAGCACAACATGATGCTATAACACCAAAATGGGTTCCCGTTCAGAATGGGTTAACAATGCCTTATGCCAGCGATCAATCACACCGTGGCATTACCAACTGTGACACCAAATGCATTCTCGTATTTAGCCCCTTTTATATATATTAATTCTTGCGGTCAAAGGCCTTCCTGCTTCAATCTGCTTCACCGCAGGAACCTATTTTCTCTCTTCTAAAAGGCTTCTAAAAGGTATTCATTAATGGGCCTCCTGCATTCTGAATGCCCCCGTTACGTTAGTGTCCTATTTTAACCCCTTTTGGGCGGGAACCCCTTTATGTTATACTTTAGCTATTGAAAAATAGCAGATCTACAAGCTCGTAGCGCGCCACCGAGTGGCGCGCTACGAGCTTGTAGGTCTGCTATTTTTTTTTTTTATCGTGAAAATGCGGCACAAATCTTTGAATATATATTCTTTCAGAGCGGACGTTTTTTTAACTCAAATCTTTGCTTCTGAGGGGTTTCCCTGGAACTACTACATATGTTCAGATGGGGCTCAGTGGCCAAATTACATGTACTTTTTGGGGTTCCTTGACATGAAATCTTGATCATCACTGATATTATTATAGAAACATGAGGTTTTTCAGAAAACTGATTTAAAGTGTCGACGTCGGGCCTGAATGGCTTAAGAACCCTCTAGTACCGACAGTTTGGGTTTGATTGAAAGCTGTGAATATCAAGAAGAAATTACTTTAAAACCATTAAGAAGGATATTTTTCCACAGCAATAAGAGGGGACTAGGTTGGTAGAATCGCTCAGAGAGGATCGTTTGGAACATCTTTTTGCCTCTCGGTGCTAATATCACAACACTTCTGTGTACCCAGCAGCGGCTTATCCACACGCTGCGACTGCAAAATCAGGTTATAGTCACACAATATTAATAAAACAACGGTAATGTTGAATTTTATAGTTTGTTTTCCATAAAACTGAGATGGTTTAATAATCTAAAATTAGTACTTGCCGTTATACCGTAAATATGAACAGTATTCGTGTGCCTTGGGTTATTGCTAGAATGGAGAATGTGATGTATACTGTGATGATATTCCGTATGGCAACGTAGTTTATACAGTATTGTAAAATGTAATCATGGTATATTGTGCCATATAAAATCAAATGTAACAAACAGAGAAACTCTGGGTTTCGCAAATAGCAGATTTCTCTTATTCATAAGTAAACACGCTGATTCCATTGATTTTCAAAGCAAAGCCGTTTGATTATGTCTTCATTTTTTTTAAGCATGGTTGACTTCTAAATGAGGTGAGGGAATTTGAGAGACAACGGGGGAGGCCCGGTCTTGTCAAGGTTGCTTGCACGTACACATAATATTTGCCGGCTGTGCTTAATGTGGCAAATGGCTTTTGATGCATAGTTTGATTTACATAACTTGGGAGGAGGGGATGCGGTAAAGGATTCCCTCAGCACCAAAGGACATGGAAAGTGATGCAGTGTATTAACCCATTGATGCCTGGTTGCAACCTATACGCTGTTCTACCTTTGATGCCGGCGTGCTCTCTGTGTCTCATCAGCTATTGCTATACATGTAGCAAAATAACAATTTATTTATTTTTTATCCGATTTTGAAGGATTTCAGAAACCTTAGGTCAGGCCCTAGAAGGCATTCCCAGATCCCCCCCCCCCCCCCCAGTATAGCAAAGATTTGAGTTACAAACTCTCTCTGCAACAATATTATATTCAAAGATTTCAGGCACATTTTCACGATTTTTCAAAAATAGCAGACCTACAAGCTCGTAGCGCGGCACTCGGTGCCACGCTATGAGCTTGTAGATCTGCTATTTTTCAATAGCTAAAGCATAACATAATGCTTGGAACACCCTCCCGCCCAGAATGGGTTAATGACTGACTCTTCTCCCTGGCGAGGAATCAAACAGAAATCTCAAGCAGGACACACAGAGCGTGAATCCCACCAAGGGAGATCTGACGGATTCCAGCATCCGAGCAGGCACTGAATGAATGAATGGATTCCATCAGTATGTATAAGGCTATGACCTTCTTAGACTCCACTTCTTATCCTTTCTGTTTTGTGTGAACACACAAAACAATATCACATCTGATGTTACTAGTGTGCGTGCACAAACATATACATGCAACAGTTTATCGATAAAATGGTTTTTTTTTTAGCAGAATTTGGGAAACTGAGGCAAGACGCTGCAAGATCAGCATCGATCTGCACGTTCAGATCTGTGCTTTTTGAGTGGTGCAACCACCAACTAGCCTGGCGTTGAGATGCTAAATCTGCCTCGGGGCAAATACATATGTATATGCAATAGGGGCGGGTGAAGTGGGGCTGTGTGCCAGGCTAGCAGCCAACAGCAATGTCCCTATGGCGACTATGGGACTATTTGTACGTCTCTAAATGTTTTGATGAATTGAACAAGGTGGACCGGACCCTCTTGTAAACAAGTGCAATGCTTCATTGGGTCGTCCACTCACAGTTAACAGTCTTTTGTATTGAGTTTGTGCTTGAAATGTACTGTAATTCTGCAAACTGTTAATACATATTTCAATCAATCAATCAAAGACTTATGTACATAACTATATGTCCCAATGTTTAGAGTGCCAGTAGGGGCAAAAGTGGCGCTGTTGTGCCAGAAACAGAGAGAGAGAGATAGTGTTGCACTGTTGCCTGCTACGTAATTACAGAGAGAGACAGAGAGAGAGAGAGAGAGAGAGAGAGAGAGAGAGAGAGAGAGGAGTTGCACCACTCAGTTCACACAGGTGTGATTTCTTTTTTAAAGGTCTTAATGGGAATCGCTTAATTATTTTGTCTATAAGAAAACTCAAACTTGTGTTTCAAGATCTCTCTCCCGATCAGACTGATCTGATCTCACTGCTGTTCTTCTCGTCTTCAAACAGTTTATGCAGAACGGCGTTCTAAATACCACTCAGAGGATCGATAAGGAATGTTTGTGTTATATTTATTCCCTCTCTCGGCCTCTCTGAATGCACAAAGCCGCCATCATTTACCCAGATTGCATTAGCAGTGAGATATAAAGGGCCTATATGTTTTCGTTTCTTGGGCCATTTGAAGCACACAGTGGAATGTATGTGTGTTGTTGGTCCCCCATTAATATTAAACATAACTAATGAGGTGTGATTATTCTGTGTACTTACGGTACTTAATGCAGGACAGTAGGCTAAAGTTGAAGCTCTATCAAGCTGGCTTCATGCTACAGTAATGGCACTCTTGCTTAACTTCTGTTTCAGTGCCTGTGGGCATTTTGCTGCATCCAGAGAAAAGACTTAACCGTTTGTAACAGCAGGAGAATCTAACAGTGAACTACAGTATCCTCCTCTGGAGCACCGTCAGGATATCTGGAATGTTTTACAGTAATTGGCAGGCAGAGCTACTGTACACTATAGTCATGATCATCAGTGTAAAACTATCCTGCTGATCCATCCGTATAGGGATAGACCTGAATTTTATATGAACACATATTATGAATCATAATATGTGTTGCCATTATACTACAAAGTACAGGATCTCTACAGTAGGTATACAGTATCGATGGCCTGCCATTCTTCCACACCATCATAATAATAATAATCATGTCTTTTCTTCTCCCCCCCCGGCCTCTTGCACGCACGCACGCACGCACACACGCACACACGCACGCACGCACGCACGTGGCCCAAAATGTACAGCAGCCGCTTAGGAATTGTAAGATTACCGGTTCAATCCCCCTGGCTCCTGCGTCTTAATGTGGAAGTGTCCTCGAGCAAAGATGTGATTATGGTGTGAAGGTAAAAGCTACTCAAAACCACTTATGGAATGCATGAACAGCAAACAACAAAAGCCCACGTGTTCACAGGTTACAGGTATAACCGCTGGAAGCTAGCGATTGATTTTTGTTGAATCAATATCTGAGGTGTGCTTCGTGTTGCTGCTGCCTGAAATATAATCAGAAGTTTGCAAGCCGTGGCTATAGGATTGGTTCATAATTGTCTTGCTCAAGGACACTTCGTCTTCGGGAGCCGGGCAGAATAACTTTCTTTTCTGAGCCTAGATACACTGTATATGCTTCTCAAAGACAACGTTTGAATTTTAGTTTTTAAATGTTCGCCTATATATAATGACATCATTAGCCCCAAATGCTGTCACTTCCATTAATGCTTCCTGGGAAAATTGCTATAGTGAACGCCTTGGTATTTAGTGGAAGCTGTGGATCTGGGATCCCTTCATTCAGCTTTCAGACCAGGCTAACGTTAGTATTTAGTGGAAGCTGTGGATCTGGGATCCCTTCATTCAGCTTTCAGACCAGGCTAACGTTAGTATTTAGTGGAAGCTGTGGATCTGGGATCCCTTCATTCAGCTTTCAGACCAGGCTAACGTTAGTATTTAGTGGAAGCTGTGGATCTGGGATCCCTTCATTCAGCTTTCAGACCAGGCTAACGTTAGTATTTAGTGGAAGCTGTGGATCTGGGATCCCTTCATTCAGCTTTCAGACCAGGCTAACGTTAGTATTTAGTGGAAGCTGTGGATCTGGGATCCCTTCATTCAGCTCTTAGTATTTAGTGGAAGCTGTGGATCTGGGATCCCTTCATTCAGCTTTCAGACTCATGGCTAACGTTATGCTGCAGTTTCACCGCTCTATTGCATCGCACAATATAGTGAAATATAGGGTAAAAATATAATGATGATTAGCATTAAATACGTTTCTATTACTTCTGTAGCAGCAGGGTGGGTGAAAGCAGCACCTGCACACGTGGTTGCTTCTCATTTATCCCAAATGCAATGTGTAGGATGAGAATAACATTCCCTCCCAGAAGCAAAGATTTGAGTTAAAACGACTTTCTGGGCCTTGACAGCCCGTACATCCAAACAGAAAAGTCCTATTTGATTGCATTAAATGACTTTAAACAATATTAAATTAACTTTGTCACTCGATCTGCCATTCACTTTATATATATACCCTCTATAGCGTAGTATAATTTCAAAGCAATTTCCATTATTAATATTTGTTTTGTTCATGCCATTTCCATTTCTATTGTTTCTGTGTTCACAATGTTTCATGTATCATGTCACCTCTGTCCATTTTTGCATTCAAACTGAGAAAACAGCCAGCATTGGATTAACCCATTCTGACCGGGCACCCATTTTGGTGTTAGCATCATGTTACGCTTTATGTATTGAAAAATAGCAGATCTACAAGCTCATAGCGCGCCACCGAGTGGCGCGCTACGAGCTTGTAGGTCTGCTATTTTTGAAAAATCGAAGAACGACTGACATTTTTAGAATCTGATCTCAGGTCAGAATGGGTTCATCAGACCAGTGTGTGTGTCCAGTGGAAACCTCGTGTGAATCTGATATCAGGTCAGAATGGGTTAATGTTTTATTTACCTCATGGTCCAGACAGAGCATCAGACACGTTTCAGCATAGCAGGTCTTCCTCAGCGCTGTCAACACAACACAACACAACAGTGATATGAGGACGACCTATTAGGTTGAAAACGTGTCTGTGTCTCTGTCTAAATAAAGTATAAATAATGTGACAGGGACATTTAATTGAGCGCTGGCTGTTTTCTCAGTTTATAAAAATGTGTGAATCAGAGACGGGGACTTAATTGGCCCCATCGACGACTTCTGACTCAACTTCAAACTCTGTGTACGGTCTTTATTTGTGACTACATTTGACTGAGGGACTGCCATCGGATTTTCGTTTTTTTAAGATCGAATAGTGTAATATTCGTAGATCGAATATAAAGTTTGCAGAATATTTATAAAAGACAATACTGATTCACAGCAACTAACAGTAATATATATATATATATATATATATATCAAAAAATAGAAAAACCTTCCAAAGAAGGGACTGCACACTCCAGGGAACAGAGACGGACAACTTACTGCATCAAACATATTTATGTAATTTTAACATTTTAACGTCCGGGTCAGGCCCGGGTCAGGCCCGGGTCCCTTTGAGGCCAAAGATGTGCTGGAACAGTCCACTAGGGACAATGTCTGCAACTTGTTACTCCCTCTCTCTGTATTTTCCTTGCAAATACACTATTGATCTGAAAGCTATATGTCCGTCAGCTGAGAAAACATGGGTCATGATTATCATGGCCCATCATTAAAAGTCTCAATTTACAGCTTATAGTTAGAAATCTATATATAAAGAGCTGTAATTTAAAGTAACTCTTCACTGGAATATGTTAAGCAGAAGCATTCTGACTGCATACATACATCACCGCCTGGCATGGAAACAACACTATAGCCTCGGCCTCAACTACAAAGCACTGTAGAGGGCGCTGCAGACATCCCAGAGCTTCCCTCCATCCAGCTATACAGTAGCCACTTTCACTTAATGCGCCCGCAGGTTAACCCATTCTGACCTGAGATCAGATTCATACGAGGTTTCCACTGCGGACACACACTTGTCTTATTAACCCATTCTGACCTGAGATCAGATTCTTAAAAATGTCAGTCGTTCTTCGATTTTTCAAAAATAGCAGACCTACAAGCTCGTAGCGCGCCACTCGGTGGTGCGATATGAGCTTGTAGATCTGCTGTTTTTCAATAGGTAAAGCATAACATGATGCTAACACCAAAATGGGTTCCCGGTCAGAATGGGTTAATATCAGAATACTGATATTAACTGATACTGATAGTATTGATTTCAGCTGTTGCAATTCCAAACATGATCTGCTTTAATTATACTTAATGAATAATGACTAGTATTAAATGACTAGTACTTAACGAATAGCATTAGTGGTATTGTCTTCGTGTCCAATGTATTTGTATTTAGTTCATAAAAAAAGCTCATTAAAAGTTCATTAAAAGCAAAAAATACTTCAGTATTTCAATTCAAATGTAGCAAAACATAGCTGATCTACAAGCTCAAAATGCTTCACATTTTGCTACGACAGTAATATGCAATGTACGTGGCCCCTCTGGAGTGAGTGTGGAAACATATAGTGGCTCTCTCCATCGTCACAGTTGCCCACTCCTGATGTATACACTGGTCATTTTGAAGTACACTTGATTATGCAATGTTTCTCGTGTTGCTTTTTGTCTGTTTGTTCTGGAAGTGTGATGTAGTCTCTGATGTCTATACCGTACGGACTACAGGCTGAGTGTCCTGTTCCTAAAGCTGCCCCTCCACAATGAAGACTGTAGTCCCCCAAGTAAATGCTCTCTTAACCCATTCTGACCTGAGATCAGATTCATACGAGGTTTCCCACTGGACACACACTGGTCTGATTAACCCATTCTGATCTGAGATCAGATTAGAAAAAATGTCAGTCGTTCTTCGATTTTTCAAAAATAGCAGACCTACAAGCTCGTAGCGCGCCACTCGGTGGCGCGCTACGAGCTTGTAGGTCTGCTATTTTTCAATAGCTAAAGCATAACATGATGCTATAACACCAAAATGGGTTCCCGTTCAGAATGGTTTAACAACAAGCACTAACATTTTGCAGACACAAAACCAATCACTATTTACATTATGGAATGTGCGATACTGTTAAATTAGTTTTGTGATTCGTTTTGTAATTAGTTTTGTGAATTGTATGTTAATTTCGTTTCAAATTGCTTTCCGGAAAAGTTTCAGTGGGGTTTAATTGTTTTCTGTAATAATTTAAAACTTAATGTAATGTTTTGGGATTCTCTCCAGACCTTATACCATCTGAGGGGATGTTACACGAAATAAAATAAAGAACACAAGAATCAAATATATGACGACATCACACACACACACAACACACACACACACACACACACACACACACACACACACACACACACACACACACACAATGCTGTACAAGACTGGACCAAATATACATGATTTTCCACAAGCAGAATTGACCCATTCTGCACTATTGCCTTTGTCTCAAACAAACTGACAAACAACTGTCAACGCAGCAGCATTGCAGCACAACACCAGAGGGAGTGCAACGAACCATGTACAACCCAGATTCGGCACAAACAAGGGACTAAATTATTTTCGCTCCTATGCCACCAAAATGTGGAACGCCCTACCAACAGTCATTAAGACATGTGAATCCCTTGACTCCTTCAAAACCGCTCTCAAAGGGCACCTACGGACGGCTGCAATTCGAAACTGGCACCCGTAAAATCTGAATCCCCCCCCCCCCCCCCCTTTCCCGTCACTGTATACGTTTCTTTTCCCTTTGTGCTTCCTATATAATGAATTCCTGTTCTGTTTTTTAACTACATAGAAGTGTCTATTTGTATGTCTCTAAATGTTTTGATGAATTGAACAATGTGGACCCTGTTGTAAACAAGTGTAATGCTTAAATGGGTCGTCCACTCACAGTTAACAGTCTTTGTATTGAGTTTGTGCTTGAAATGTACTGTAATTCTACAAACTGTTAATAAATATTTCAATCAATCAATCAAAAAACATTGAATGATGTGTTATCACAGTATTTTCCTGTCATCAATGTCACAAGATTCCATCCAGCAACACCACACAGTGTTCATTTAGAGAGTCACGAATGGATACATTAAGGATTTTACTGTTTTTCAGTTCAGGAACAGATCAGTATAGTTTTAGTAATAGTGCCCACTCAAGAATTTCCTTCGATAAATCATCATCATAATTAACAACCATCATACGGTAGTTATTTTCATTCATCTTCAGGGTTTTAGTAGGAAAATTATTACGTGATGCCTGATATAGTGAGGAAGATCGATTCACAGATCGTCAAGCCAGAAGGCAACAATCAACACATTCACACAGAACTTTGGAGTGTGCCACAACTTGCATGTTTTAGATTCATACAACCTTTTCACTGGGTGTGGAGGCGTTTGAATTCTTTCCGAGTCCAGCATCTCTACAGTATATTGCTCATGGTTTGAGTGGAATCCACCAGCCCCAAGCTGCAACCTAGCGCCCCCACTAGGGGCAGACCAGCCTGTGAGAGCCAGTGGTAGTGTGGCCAGGAGGAGGCCATGTGGGTCGGGTACAAATGGTAACTTCCACAGAGTCGTAGAAGTTTTACATGATGAGTCGCCGTGAGGGAGAAAGAGAGATATCTCTTCAACCTCCCCAACCTTTTTCACCAAGGGGTTATTTATTTTCGGGCTACCTCGAGCTTTTACAGTCAAGTATGAGATAAATAATGGGTTGTTTATCTCTTATTATCACTTATTTGTAATGCTGCTTAACCGAACTTCAACAATCACAAATTCATGTTAATTGCTGTACACAGTATGTAAAACCCCTTTCACTGGCTGCTTGTGGCTGCTGGTATACCAAATTAAACACCCTGGTGCTTGTCACATTACAAGTTTGGTACATCCATTCCAAACCTCCCAGGCATGTCCCAGCCCTACAGTACAGTACACAAGAACCTGTCCGCTGCATTGCTAACAAATAAGGCCTCTGAGTTCCTTCCCTGTAGCAGTCTAGTAATCACTGTACTGTAGTCTTCACTCTTCTCCCGATGAGCTTCCCATTCTGTTCTGGATCTTCATTCACTCTCTATCCAGCAGAACAACAAAACTATTGCCCGTCTACGGTCTTCAAATGCAAATAAAAAGACACAACAAAGCAAATAATACAAGCACAAACCACAGCCTATAAATCTGCTATTATTTGGCAAAGAGATTTGATGTAGATAGAAAAGAAAAAACATTGGACCAAGAAGTATAGAACCGACTCAGGTCTACAGTAGGCCTATAGAGGGTTTAACCCATTCTGACCTGAGATCAGATTCATACAAGGTTTCCACTGGACACACACTGGTCTGATTAACCCATTCTGACCGGAGATCAGATTTAAAAAAATGTCAGTCGTTCTTCGATTTTTGAAAAATAGCAGACCTACAAGCTCATAGCGCGCCACTCGGTGGCGCCCTATGAGCTTGTAGATCTGCTATTTTTCAATAGATAAAGCATAACATGATGCTATAACACCAAAATGGGTTCCCGTTCAGAATGGGTTAACCGTTTCAGTTCATAGGACGCACCTGTACGTCATAAGGATTCGAACCGAGAGGTGCCGTGGACGTCTGAGGACGTCCTAGCGCACCCTCAAAGATACGGGGCGAGATAAGAATATTCAGAATTTTTCTTATTATTATTTTTGGCATTTCGCTTTTCTCTTGCCGTATGCTAACGCTCTGTGCAATTATTAGCTTGTCATTGACTCCCATGTTAGCGCGGCGGAAAGAATGACTCGTATCTCCTATAATCCAGGGCGCTCTCCGTGGTGATGAATGGATCGATAATGCTGGCGCTTCGTTTCTGCTCCTCATCCGTCTCTCTCCCGCAAAATATGAACGCTTTTTGGATCATATAATCGTATAAATTAAAATGATCGGGGGATGTGAGGTCACTTTGTAAAGTCAACTTTTTAAAGAAAGTTGTTTCCGGTTCATGGCTTTCAGAGTAAAAGCGATCAGACAACTCTGGCACCCCGGAGCTTCTATTTTGATGCACTTCCGGCACTGATTGTGTCAGAAACACAGCCTTTTGCTCCGGAGACCTTAATCATCGCCAGATACGCTGATATGAACCTACACATTCTCTGTGGGTCCTACTGTACTTTGTGGAGGTTCCACGTGCTCTTTCTCATCGCAAACCATCGCCCTGCAACCGTATGTCACCTACTGTACTCTCTCTCTCTCCTTTCAAATAACCGCCACCACCACTTTTGACTTCCACCTACATCCACATCCACTTTAACCCATTCTGAACGGGAACCCGTTTTGGTGTCAGCATCATGTTATGCTTTAGCTATTGAAAAATAGCAGATCTACAAGCTCATAGCGCGCCACCGAGTGGCGCGCTATGAGCTTGTAGGTCTGCTATTTTTGAAAAATCGAAGAACGACTGACATTTTTAGAATCTGTTCTCAGGTCAGAATGGGTTAATCAGACCAGTGTGTGTCCCCAGTGGAAACCTCGTATGAATCTGATCTCAGGTCAGAATGGGTTAATCCATTTAGGCCTGAAAAAAATGTCTTCTAAATCCTGACAGTTTTCTGAAATAACCCGTTTCTATAGGCCTATATATCACTCAATATTTCATGTCAAGCACCCCAAAAATGATCTTTAATTGGCCTCCGAGACCCCCCCCCCATCTGAAAATATGTTGTTCCAGGGACCCTCCAGAAGCAAAGATTTGAGTTAAAAAAAATTATTCCAAATTTGAGGCACATTTTCACGATTTTTCAAAAATAGCAGACCTACAAGCTCGTAGCGCGCCACTCGGTGGCGCGCTATGAGCTTGTAGATCTGCTATTTTTCAATAGCTAAATTATAACATAATGTTTAAAACACCAAAAGGGGTTCCTCCCGCCCCAAAATGGGTTAAGGGCGACACGAGTTCTACATCTTAAAAGACAGTCCATTTTCGAGCCAAAGTTGTGCCACCTGCTTTTTGGCAGCTGCAGGAATCCCTGGCAAATGTAGATAAATGAACGGAAGCTACCTGGGGAGGGACTTTATGAATCTGTTCTGCTGCTGCTTGGCAGATTTATTTGCTGCTCGACACAGAGGGCTGCACTGGTAAGCACAGATAACGGTCTCCAGCACGCTGTCTGCTATACTTGGCCCCTTCCACTCACCTCTCCACCCTAGTGTCCAGCCATACGATCACAGAGAGGCTGTTGACCTGTAATTCATCAACGTTTTTTAGGTTGTAGGAACACGTGTGTTTTCTCCGCCCCATTACAGCTCTGGAGTGCCCAAGGAAGGGACACTATGTATTTGTTTATTTATAGTCCCTGATCTAATCTTATCCCATCACATATAGACGGTATGCGAGTATTTACTTTATTTTTATAGGCAAAGTCTGCTGGCTCAATATCAAGCTGAAAAGGACAGTTTCAGTATCTGTTCTTGGCCCTTTTTTTCAAGCTTCCTAAAACTGGTTTCAATTCAATATATGAAGGAATATTATGTTTTCAGCTCCATCAGAAGAAACACGTTGTATATTCTTTATTTCATATTTTGCATCTGCTTAATTAATTCTGAAATCTATTTCCCACACCCACATACTATAAGCCACTAAGCCAGCATGGTATGAACAGTCTCATATATAGATATATATATGCCCATCAGAGCACAGGTCTCTGCCAGGCCGGGCTGCCTAACCAAGGTATATAGTCTGTCGACTTTGGAAGGCAGTCAACTGGAATGGAATCTGTAGAATCTGATCACATGACCTCCTCGGAGATGTGTGTGCTTTTTTAGAAAAGACCAAACTGACATGTGTGGCCTGCACTCTCAGGGCTGTATTTTGCGTGCCATTTGGCTATTCTGAGTGGCCAAAGAGCATTGATCACGCCTCCAGGTCTTTAGTTTACTCAAGGTAGGTAATAAGACCTGGTACTTAAGACACGCAAAATACAGCCCTTAATGTCACACAAACACAGCACATAATTAACTAACCTACCTAACTAAACACAAAAGCTTGAATAATTAGCTTAATTTATATTTATATAACCGCTGTAAACATTAAAACACTCAAAACAGATGCGTCGAGTGATCTCTAAATGCAGCTGAGTGTGACACTCTGAATAATTAACGAAGAAATCTGAATTTAGCAGCATGCAGTCCCCTCCACCGTTACAGTGTGGCCCAGCTAGAGCAAGAGTACGTGTGCTCTGGATAAATCTAAACCCCCAGAAGGTCAAGACCATGTACTGTATAAGCCTTGATCATGAGGAAATATTATTCAAGTATCAAAATAGCACAGGCGGAAAGAACCTGCAACATACAGTACAGTAGTATGCTTGCTTACAGTAAGTCATGCAGCCACGTTGTTCTGGCTGATCATACGTCTCTGGCTCCACTACATGCATTAAAAACCATGTGATTACCAAATATTACATACATTGCCATGTCAAAATAAAAATTAACATTGTGCTGTAACATTAATTTGGTTACCTTTTTGCCATCTCTGTTTGAACAATGCAGAACATGTGTTGTTGTTCAGTTATGTTACAAAATGGATGAATCTCGTATATAGAGATATAATTATGACAAAATTGATGAATCTTGGAGGTCAATGAGGAGCGCATAAAGTTTATATTATTGAGGACAATCCGTGCGTTTCTCTCCAACTTCCACTCAGCTGCATTGCTCCACTGTTGAGCACCCCTGGAGGGCAGCTCATAATCTCCTTAACTCATTCTGACCTGAGATCAGATCCATACGAGGTTTCCACTGGACTACACACTGGTCTGATGAACCCATTCTGACCTGAGATCAGATTCTAAAAATGTCGTCGATTTTTCTAAAATAGCAGACCTACAAGCTCGTAGCGCGCCACTCGGTGGCGCGCTACGAGCTTGTAGATCTGCTATTTTTCAATAGCTAAAGCATAACATGATGCTAACACCGAAATGGGTTCCCGTTCAGAATGGGTTAATTAATTGTGTATACTAGGGAATAATTAAACTAATAGTGAGGCAGTCGTTGCTGTGGAGGTTTAGCAGACATTCTCTCTCTGTGACAGTAAAGCATTTGACACGTACAGCTTTGCATTTGACCTACATCATGCGTTATTATCGCTCACATGCACTGTATATACAGAACATTACATAACTCCATGTTCTATATTGTATTTTGTGCACTTTCGCATTTTTTAGCTAAATGTTTCTCTCCAGGCGTCAAGTCAGGAAAAAAAGGGTTTATTAATTGTTGGCAACCCATATTTATTTCTTGAAACAAATGCCGTAAATGGTGCATTATTATAGAGCGCGCCTCAAAAGGCTCCACGCTGAAATGCCAGCATCAAACTTGCCTCGTATAGTTATGTGTATGTAAATATATGTTTTTGTTGCATTAAACATATCATTGTTCCTACAGTGCAACTTTAACATGCATTAGTCATATTATATAACACAATCAATGTTAAACTGACTTTTTTATGAATAGCTTCATGTTGTCTTACCTGCTGTCCGAATAAATATTGGTACTCTGGCTATTGGTGTGTGCGGCCACCTTCTTGTTCATTCAAGATCTTCTATATAGCTTCCAGAGACCAACATCCAGGTCTCCAAGTTCTCCAACATGATCATCTGACAAAGTGGGAAAGAGAGAGAGAGAGGAGGGGGTGACTCAACATCAGAAAAACACACAGCACAATTAGCATAATGTAGTTGTTGTCCAAGTATACGCACGACCCGATAAACTCGCTGAGAGTTAATTGCGCTATAGTTTAATAGCCCATTCAAACCCCCTCTTTCCCTGCATGCACGTTGCTTCAAGTTCAAGACTATTCAACTCTGACACGGACAGGCGTGTGCATGACAAACACAAGACTATTCAACTCTGACACGGACAGGCGTGTGCATGACAAACACAAGACTATTCAACTCTGACACGGACAGGCGTGTGCATGACAAACACAAGACTATTCAACTCTGACACGGACAGGCGTGTGCATGACAAACACAAGCCATTCCTCTCAGCCCCGGATCTCGAAAAATCACGCCCTCATCTCATCACGTCTCGATTACTGTAACTATATAGTCTGGCCTCCCAAAGAAAATTACTTCCCGCCTACTCAAACTCATACAAAACTCTGCCGCTCGACTACTGACCAACACCAAGAAACGGGACCATATCACACCAATTTTAGCAGATCTGCACTGGCTGCGGCAGTGAGCACCAGATGTGATTTTAAATTTATAATTTTTATCCCACGATTTTGTAACCCATTTTTCACCCCTGTGTCAATTATCTAATGTGATCCTGGGCTCTACACACCCTCCGTCAACCTGGGGAGAGCAACGGACTTGAACTCATGCTTCCTTCATGCCTGAGTGTCCAAGTTGCTCCTTTACACCTGACAGGGGGGAGTTTCCCTGGTTGGACGTAGCGTGTGGAAGGAACACGTTATTCCAACCAGTTCCATTCCCATCCATCAGGCGCCCCGGCTGGCCAGGGGGAGGCAGTTTAGAGACCAGCATTACTGCATGTTTTTGTGAGGGTACCTACCCTAGGGGACACGGGGAGAACATGCAAACCAGAACATGCACCAGATGTGATTTTAAGATTATTTTAATCACGTTCTTTAAAATGGGCTGGCCCCTATTTACATCGGTGAGATGTTATCCCTCCCTAACTCCGTGCGTACCCTTAGATCCTCGGATAAGGCTCTCCTGGCTGTCCCCCGTACTGATCTAGTTACCCGGGGTAACCGGGCTTTTTCCGCCCGAGCTCCCAAACTGTGGAACGCACTGCCAGCGCACATTAGGGTAGCCCCATCCGTCCCCATTTTTAAGTCTCGTCTAAAAACCCACCTTTATACAGAGTATTTTTTAACTACTTAATTAGCCAATTTGTACATACAGTACAGTACATGCTTGATATTGTTTTGTTTGCCATTATAATTTTGTTACCGTCTGTTTCTTCTTCTTCTTTTTAATCCTGTTCTGTGCAGCACTTTGGAACTATATGTTTTGAAAAGCGCTATACAAATAAAGTTCATATCATGACAGTTTCAAGGGACGTCCCTCGCTCGCCTCTCATTGGAAATTAATTACTAGGGGCCTTCTGAAAACACAAGAAATTATTGAAAACATTTCTGTATTAACGGTTTTATCATTTAGGTTGGCTCCGTAACTCGGCTTCCAAACAACACTAAGCTACCGAGTGACATTTGTTTCACATTTTTGAACGATCAGTGATTCCCCATGACTATCAAACTTCAATATCTAATATTGTTTTAGGCAATGTTAATTAAGCATGCCAAAAAAAAACTGCTTTTTAGAAACAAGCCCCCCAAAAAAATGTAACACGACTACAAATATTTACAGTTGATTTTAAATCAAAAAGACTTGGCAATTGCTTCTTAAATAGAGAGCTCTGGACCTATATCAATAGTGAATTGAATGCATCTTGTCAGATTATTTTAAGGCTGGACTCTTATATCAAACTTGAAGTTTGGGAAATGTACTACATTTCCAGTTAAAAAGCACTTTCCGTTTCATGACCACCGTCCAACAAAACTCACAAGTTTGTCAACTTTTTGTTGTTATCTCTTTTACGCCAGATAGGTTTAAGGTGGATCTGATTTATGTACAAGGCAGAATTTAATACAAGGAAAAAAGTCATTAAAATAGGGGAGGAATGGATTGTGCACAGTGTTCTGTATCTACACGATAATCATGTACTGTAGATACTGTAGATCAGACAATACTGTGATGTCAGTAGGCCTACTGATGTCTGTCTGTCTGTCTGTCTGTCTGTGCTTTTAGTGACGCTGCACTGTCAAACTAGTCATATGTGCTGTGGTATGGTCATTGGTCAGTAGATATTTTCTGCCTTTGCAAACACTGGGCTAGAGCATGGGTCAAGTCATCATTATTAGAGATTACATTTTCTGTGCCAAAGTTATATTCATGTGTTTTAGTGTAATCCCAGGAACTACATAGCCTAGCCTTGAGGCTATGTAGAGAGAACAAAAGAAAATGTAAAGGCCAAAAAAACGACCATGAAAATTCCGACACATGAAAACTAGCTTGCTAATTATATGCTAAATTAGTCCACCTGGACCAATTAGGCAGGGTTCTGTGATGCAATGTCAACACAATGAAACCAGAAGAAGGAGACACGGGTTAAGTCTGAATAGTGAGGGAGAGGGAGAGGGAGAAAATGGATGGGCGCGCATGAGAGCATGTTTTCTTCTGATTAAAGATTATAGAAGAATATCAAAGACATTTATTTTGGCGTGTGTGTGATGATTTTAAATGAAAACTTTTAATAAAAACTGTCCATATAATGTCCTGTACTTAAAATCTGAACAGATTTGAACAGATTTAATGGCTAAACAAAAACAAAAACTGAGGCCTCTGCGGCTGCCTCTGATTTGAATGTAAGTATACACCTCCCTGGCCTTCAGAAAATGTTTTCTGTGCTCCATGTCTAGAAGACTAGCATCAAGCATGCCCTTTTCACTATTTTGAATTCAGATACGTAGTATTATGCCGAGTTGCTGACACACTGCAATGTTCATTTTGTGGTAGAGAAAAGTAGGTTAAGTCTCGTTCGGCTCGGCCACAGATATAGTCAAGTCGGCAACAATCTTTCTCAAAAACTGAAACCTATAACTTCCCGGCAATGCTTTAGATTACGGTAACATACTCCACATTTTTTTACTAACGCTCCAGTGTTCCAGTACTGTATATATATGTACAGTACATATGTACTGGGGAACAGTAGGGTAGTCCTTTATCTTTTTCTCTTTATCTCTCCCGTAGAATACAACAACTGAGACACATTATTGTCTATAATTGTAAAAAGATGCCCTGAAAAAAGCAGGGACTCCTGCATACTGTCTTCATCTTCAAATGGTAAATGGTGCATTTATATAGCGCCTTTATCCAAGGCCCTTTACATAGATTGTGTATAACATTCACACATTCATACACCGATGGCAGCGGAAACAATGCAAGGCACCAACCTGCACATCGGGAGCAATTAGGGGTTCAGTGTCTTGCTCAAGGACACTTCGACACTAACTCTGGGGGAGCCCACAGGGGTTCGAACTGGCAGCCTTGCGGTTCCCATCCAGGCACTCTACCCCTGAGCCTCCGCCATGATGCAGTGAAGTAGTTTAATAAACTACTTCACAGTAGTTTAATAAACTACTTCACTGCAGGGCGGGAGTCCCTTCTTTGTTCAGTACGTCGAGCCCTTAAGCTGTCCTTCTCCTACTGTGAATTGTATCGTGAATATATCAAATAAAATAAAAATCAAACAAGATGTGCAGTTATGGGATAAGGGGGCAACAATTCAGGATCTCACTTATACTGTAGTCCTTTTGTTATTGGGTATACCTCCTCTTAGTACAGGGTAGGTACACCATCTATATTAGGTTATTACTGTACATTTGAGACAGTAACAAGTTGTGAGTGCACACTTCGTGCACAGTTCAGTTCGGCAAGTTATGTTTGGACACGGCAACTTGCTCACTTCAGTTCACTCGCTGGTCTCTCTCGTGGCTCAAGTTCGCTTGACACGCTTGTCTAAAACGGTAACGAGACAACTCATCCCGTTTCTGTTTTCCTCCCAGAGTTTTCCCCAGTGAGGGGTTGGTGGGAGAGGCTGGACAGCAGACGGCTGGACTTTGAATTTCTCTAACTATAAACTTTCATGACAGCAGAACAGCCCAAGTACAAATATAAATATAATTTATGAAAAGCTACTACAGTGAAGTCAGTTCACAGAAGTTGTTGTAGGATATGTGGGGGATTATCTGACGCGAGGTACCATTTGAGTGGGCAAAACCTTACATATACTAAATAATACTAAATTGTTTATATAGGGTCAATATAAGTAAAATAATATAGCCTTTCCACAGGAGTATTCTTTTTATATATTTTTCCAAAAAGAATACAAAACAGCCAATAGCATATTATTACAAAGTTATCCCCCTCACTGGTGACAATTCCGGGAGGAAAAAACGGAAAGCACCGGGGTGAGTTGTCCAGCATTCGTCTAAAACTATAGGGGGAAAGTCCCTCCTTTTGTGGGGAGGAAAACAGAGGAGCGCCCTGGATGGAATGTGGGTGTGGCTGAAGTGGAGATACAGACTGGAATGGACAGAGGGAGATAGAGAGAGGAATAGACAGGTGAAGAGATAGAGAGAGGAATAGACAGGTGAAGAGAAGAGACCGACCGTGACAGATTGGCTGACAGTGTTGCACTGAACGCTGTGATTGGCTGACAGCGTTGCACTGAACGCTGTGATTGGCTGACAGACAGCGTTGGAACTGAACGCCGTGAGGAGGTTGCCAGGTCTGTTGCCCCCCGGGACGGTTTTGACTCAGTGGGGGAGGGTGGCAGGCAGCGCGGAAAATTGGCACTTCACTGGCGCGCCATCGGCAGCCTTTTGCTTCTAAATTTTGGCGCTCCTACCTATCTATCTATCTATCTATCTGGATGGATGGATGGATGGGTGGGTGGGTGGGTGGATGGATGGATGGATGGATGGATGGATGGGTGGGTGGGTGGGTGGGTGGATGGATGGATGGATGGATGGATGGATGGATGGGTGGGTGGGTGGATGGATGGATGGATGGATGGCTGGATGGATGGATGGATGGATGGATGGATGGATGGATGGATGGATGCCAAGATTTGGCAACTAGAGTACTATAACTTTCTATCTGGACAGACATAAGTACTTACTTTACTTAGGCCCGTCGCTCCCAGTGGAGCATAGGCCATCAACGACTCTTCTCCATCCAACACGGTTTTGGGCTTTCCTTTCCGCCTCTCCCCAGCTGATTCCCTGTCTCTTCAGCTCCGCCTTGGTGTGTCCCGCCTCCAGGTGTTCCTAGGCCGCCCTCTCTTCCGCTTCCCCTGGGGGTTCAGACAGACATAAGTCCTGATTTGTGTTCCCAGTCCAACATAACATCCCAAGTAAACATAATTTACAGGCATTACAGATCTGCATCCTTTATCGTACTTTTCCCCATGAACTATACATGTGCGCAATGGCAAAAACAATATCATTACATGCACCACATTTATTATTATTATTAGTTATTAGACACAATAATGGAGGGGGGAGGGGGGGTAGAGGCATGCCGTACGGAGCAGCAGCCGCCCACACTTTTCAGTTCAAGTTCAGTCTACTCTAGAATAAAAATATATTCTCAACAGAAACTGATAGTCACTCGACCATGCTCTCTCGCATTTTGAGACACAGAGAGAGAGAGGGGGGGGGGGGGGGGGGGGAGGGTATTTGGGCAGCACAGGTCACTATAAAAAAGAACAAGCAACAAGATGTCTGAAGCTCTGCTAATCCCTGAATCCATGTGAGTAATAATGATATATAGCTAGATCATGGAAAAAGGGGGTGAAACGCAAAGGGTATACAGTATGTGCAGTCAGTTCTGTCAGTTGCCAATAAATACAACATGCTTAAAGCTAGTTAATTGTCAGCATTATTTTATTGACAGGTCAGGCCGGCCTGGCTGGTGGTTCTACGCAGCACCACACTTCCTTTGCAAGACCTTATAAGGAAAGTTGCGATGAACAATCGGTTAAAGGTATATTCAGTGATTTCACTCAAAAAAACCTTAAGGTTTCGTTTTTGCCTTGGTATATACCCAAGCTTTCATCCAATCAGGATAGAGAACCAAAAACGAAACCTAAGGTTTTTTTGACCCCCAGGGGTTAACTCATGGGGACAGGGAGGAACTCCTTATATGGTCAGCACACTCTATAGTAGAGAGGATTATCACAACAAAACAAAAAAATGAAGTGATATTTGAATTAAGTGAAATCACTGAATATACCTTTAAGTCTGGCATTGATCTTGCTAGGGCAGTTCAGGTGCATGCTTACACTACAACACGTGGCGTGTTTAGAGAGAGGCGCTTAACACATTTTGTACATAATACGTCCTGAAACGTCATAAGGATTGGAACCGAGAGGTGCCTTAGACGTCTGTGGACGTCCTAGCGACGTCCAAACGACGCGGGGCGAGATAATAATATTCAGAATAATTACTTCTTTTTTTTTTGGCATTTCGCTTTTCGCTTGCCGTATGCTAACGCTCTGTGAAACTATTAGCTTGTCATTGACTCCCATGTTAGCGCGGCGGAAAGAATGACTCGTATCTCCTCATCCAGGGCGCTCTCCGTGGTGATGAATGGATCGATATGCTGGTGCTGCGTTTCTGCTCCTCATCCGTCTCTCCCGCAAAATATGAACTCTTTTTGTAGCATATATAAATATATTAAGATGATCGGAGATTGTGATGGCACTTTGTCAGTCAACTTTTTTAAGAAAGTATTTCCGGTTCATGGCTTTCAAAATGGAAGCGATCACTACTCTGGCGATTACTCCGGCGCAAGCAGCGCCTTTATTTTGATGCAGTTCCGGTACTAAATGTGTTAACGGGCGCCTTTCAGAAACGTCATATATGTAAAGGGACATGCACGTGGAAGACCACACGTTAAAGAACACGTTAAGAACCACCCATTAAACTGCTGAGCATGTTCTGGTTGGGAAACCTAGAGCCCTTAATAATTCCCTCTCACGACTCACGAGCGGTGATAAAAATGGAAGGAGGAAAAAAGGCACCGGGTAAAATAGGGGCAGAATGGTTATAGGATTATTTAATTTATACCGAAATTAGTATGTTCATATTGCAATCTGTCCATTTAATTATGTCATATATTGTATAGGAAAGTTGACATTTTACTAGCCAAATTAAGTACAGCACTTGAGCAGCGGCTGTGGGGGGTCACGAAATCACTTCTGTTCGTCCATTCCATGGAAATCTGCCTATTATGCCAATTTCATCATCATCATCATCGGTTTAACCCATTCTGACCTGAGATCAGATTCATACGAGGTTTCCACTGGGACACACACTGGTCTGATGAACCCATTCTGACCTGGGATCAGATTCTAAAAAATGTCAGTCGTTCTTTCGATTTTTCAAAAAATAGCAGACCTACAAGCTCGTAGCGCGCCACTCGGTGGCGCGCTATGAGCTTGTAGATCTGCTATTTTTCAATAGCTAAAGCATAACATGATGCTAACACCAAAATGGGTTCCCGTTCAGAATGGGATAAAGTCCGCTTTCCTCCAGGCACCGCTGGGTTGGACTTGACTCCCGATTATGTCTCTCTTTAACTGGGAGCGGTCCACATGGCCCACCTCGTGATGGATGCCGAGGGCTTTCATGTCAGCCAACACGGTGGTCTGTCTGCCAGGTCTTCTTATAGGCCGGCCACAGGGTCTCGTCTTCGCTTGACTTATTAGGTAAATTATTGTCATTACTTTCCTTTACCCAATCGTTCTCTTCCTCCTTCCTTCCTTCCTTACTCCGTGTCCGTACCATCACAGTCTGCCTCTCCTCAGGGCTGGACGGGGACAAAAACTCGGCCCGGGCATTTTCACGTGAATTTGGCCCAGACCGACCGGCCGACCCACCACCACAACCATGAAGCGGTTCTGATAGCAGAAACTCTACCGCCCGCTCCGTCGAGGCACACACAAACAAACAAGCCTTAATAATACCACCACTCTTACAGAACAACATAGGCCTAAATGATACAAACCAACAGACAACTAACTACACAACCCTAGAGGGTTTATTTGTCACTCACTGATATTACAGGTACAGTGAAATTATCATGATGGCAGAATGGCAGCACGCCCGGACCTTTCCTGGTGGCCTGCCGCCTATTGGCCTGACTGCCTGTCAAAAAATATATCAAAAATTAATGTTTTGTTTTTTGTTTTTTGGCGGTCGCCTGGTGGCCATCCAGCCCTTCTCTGCCTCTCCTCACCACATGGACTACAGCCTCCACTCCCATCCTCTGTCTTATGACGCCTCCTCTGTCTCAGCTCAGCTCTGGTCTTTCTGTCCCTCAGTGACACACACACACACACACACACACACACACAACACACATCCATCTGATCATCCTCATCTCTGCTCTGTTCATCTTCTCTTCATGCTCCTCCTTCAGGGCCCACCGTGTCTCTCTTCCATAACGCAATGCAGCTTCTTCTGACGCATGCAGAGTACACACAGAGAGCCCTTTCATCTTCAGGGACGTTAACCCATTCTGACCGGGCACCCGTTTTGGTGTTGGCATCATGTCATGCTTTAGCTATTGAAAAATAGCAGATCTACAAGCTCATATCGCGCCACCGAGTGGCGCGATACGAGCTTGTAGATCTGCTATTTTTGAAAAATCGAAGAACGACTGACATTTTTTAGAATCTGATCTCAGGTCAGAATGGGTTGATCAGACCAGTTGTGTGTCCAGTGGAAACCTCGTATGAATCTGATCTCAGGTCAGAATGGGTTAAACCCCTTGGCACCCTTGTGGTTACACTGCTCTAGGTCCACTTTACCACATGGAATCACTATCAATGGTGTTTGAAGAATAGCTACAGCAAAGGCAGTGGATACTCATTCAGACCTCCATCAAATGGAGCCCAACAGTGTGAGTATTTCTTTCAGTGGTTGTGGACCAAAAGACGGCGAGATCACAGCAATTGTCTGGATTTATCAATCTTTTTTATTTTGATCTTTAATCTTTTCATGGACAGTGGTGTCTCCAAACGTAAATATATATATACGATACGTATACGCTACGTCCTCTTATGTGCAACCTGCGTTAAGGACAGAAACCAGAAACCAGACACTCCTGTGCACACCAATTGATGAATTGAAAAGGTGGACCCTCTTGTAAACAAGTGTAATGCTTTATTGGGTCGTCCCCTCACAGTTAACAGTCTTTTGTATGGAGTTGTGCTGGAAATGTACTGTAACTCTGCAAACTGCAGGTGATCTTCATGATGTGGATGTATTTGGGCCACCAGGGGGAGATCTGAGATATAACCATCCATATCCCAGATATAACCATCCATATCCCAGATATAACCATCCATATCCCAGATATAACCATCCATATCCCAGATATAACCATCCATATCCCAGATATAACCATCCATATCCCAGATATAACCATCCATATCCCAGATATAACCATCCATATCCCAGATATAACCATCCATATCCCAGATATAACCATCCATATCCCAGATATAACCATCCATATCCCAGATATAACCATCCATATCCCAGATATAACCATCCATATCCCAGATATAACCATCCATATCCCAGATATAACCATCCATATCCCAGATATAACCATCCATATCCCAGCCACACGTCAGCCTTCATTCATTAATATTTATGCATTAATCAATCATTCATTCCATAGACAGATTATGAGGTTTATCTCTCATTAACGTGGCGTTGCGGAAAGCCCATGACTCTGTGTGTGTGTGTGTGTGAGTGTGTGAGTGTGTGAGTGTGTGAGTGTGTGAGTGTGATGTGTGTGTGTGTGTGTGTGTGTGTGTGTGTGTGTGTGTGTGTGTGTGTGTGTGTGTGTGTGTGTATGTGTGTGTGTGTGTGTGTGTGTGAGTGTGATGTGTGTGTGTGTATGTGTGTGTGTGTGTGTGTGTGTGTGTGTGTGTGTATAATGTTTCCTATACTAACTATGAGCTATAACAGAGTGGCAGAGAGCACAAGTAAAGCTCTAGTTAAACAAAGCAAACCTGAGGGTTCAGCTTTAGCTCTGTGTTAAATATGTTAAATATCTCCACACGTTTGTTTTTTAAGTCGCTCGCATGATGATAGTTGCGCAGCCGCTGCAGTCAGAGCCCCATAAACCCTGGGCAGCCGTCTGCATTGTGCCGCTGTGTACCTGCGGATTGAAGATAAGGACGCCGGCGATAACAACCCGTCTGCCTTCTGACATTTCTCTGGACACTTGGCAGAGAGCCGTTAGCCACGAGTCACATGGATAGCAGGAGAAATGTTAAAAATGAGAGCGTATTAACTGTACCAATAGGGAAAACCATAGTTAAAATGAGAGCGTATTAACTGTACCAATAGGGAAAACCATATTTAAAAGGAGAGCGTATTAACTGTACCAATAGGGAAAACCATAGTTGGATCAAATTGGAAATCCAGTTCAGTTACACACACACACACACACACACACACACACACACACACACACACACACACACACACACACACACACACACACACACACACACACACACACACACACACACACACACACACACACACACACACACACACGCACAAAGCTGATTTCTTTCCTGGCAAAGGGTCTACAGGTACTTCAATAATACACTGTCTGCGAGCGACTGACACAGCTCGCTTGTTCCCACAACAAATAGATAGTGGAGAGTTTCCCAAAGGCTGCTGTGAATTTGTAATGCCAAACTAGATGCAAAATGTTAAAAGGGAAAGCAGGTAACATTTTAGTCAATTAAATATTATGTACAGGTATACAGTATATGAATATTTAACCCATTCTGAACGGGAACCCATTTTGGTGTTAGCATCATGTTATGCTTTAGCTATTGAAAAATAGCAGATCTACAAGCTCATAGCGCGCCACCGAGTGGCGCGCTACGAGCTTGTAGGTCTGCTATTTTTGAAAAATCGAATAATGACTGACATTTTTAGAATCTGATCTCAGGTCAGAATGGGTTAATCAGACCAGTGTGTAGTCCAGTGGAAACCTCGTATGAATCTGATCTCAGGTCAGAATGGGTTAAGCCCTCATTTCCCTCTGTCAGACAGCCACTGGGGTGTTTCCTTGCAGAACGACGTACGCTTCCCTCTGGCTGTATTTAGGTTTTGTTCCTCTGTTTATGTTGACATCCATCCCTTGCAGGGACGTGTTTTTTTTTTTTTTTTTTTTTTTTTAATTTTTATCCCACGATTTTGGAACTCAGTTTTTTCACCCAGTGCCAATTATTCTAATGTAATCCTGGGCGCTACACTTCCTCTGCCAACCTGACCTCATGCCTCCTTCTATGCATGAGGAGTCCAAGCTGCTTCTTTACACCTGACAGGGGGGAAGTTTCCCTGGTTGGACGTAGCGCATGGAAGGAACACGTTATTCCAACCAGTTCCTTCCTTTCCCCTCCATCAGGCGCCCCGGCTGGCCAGGGGGAGGCAGTTTAGTGACCAGGATTACTGCATGTTTTTTGTGAGGGTACCTACCCTAGTGGACATGGGGAGAACAAGTGAGGGTACCTACCCTAGGGGACACGGGGAGAACATGCAAACTCCACACAGAAAGGCCCTATCGCCAACCCCCGCCTCGGGTATGGGCACTGATGACGCGGAGGAGGGAACACGCCCCCCAGCGCCCACAGTGTCCCCAGCGGGAATCAAACCCAGGACCTTCTAGCTGTGAGGCCACAGCTAGAAGGGGGAGGGGGAGCTCAGCCAGTCAGAGAGGCCACAGTTTTCTGCACCACGAAGGGAGGGACTTTCACCCTATAGTGTGAGGCCTCACTCACACCTTCGCATCTATAGCATACAACATTGTTGGATGCTAGATGTAAACAAAGGGTAAGTGTCATGGCCGCCCCAATGCATTTCCAATGGAAGTCACATGGTTTGACACAACATTGTTGTTGTACAGCTTTCGGCTGTGTTCCGACTGCCCCCCCCCCTCCCCCTCATACAACAACAATGTTGTGTCAAACCATGTGACTCCCATTGGAAATGAATTGCGAGCTTGCATCAGTAAACAAGTCTCATGCATCAGCTATACAACAATCTGTTGTGACCGTGTGAGTGAAGCCTATTATGGCCTGACTCAGTAAACAAATCTCAAGGTGTGAGTTAGGCCTAAGACTTGCGACGGAAGGGCGCTGTCTCAAGTGAACGTGAGCCACGAGAGTCTAACCACCAAGCGAGCTGATCAAGCGAGCGAGTTGCTGTTTGGTTTGGAGTTGAGAAGTTCAGTTGAGCCGACGTACTCAGCCCCGTTAGAGATGCAGAGAATAGTAAATCCTCCCTCGCGGGGTAGACCTTCTCTTTGTGGTGCAGGAAACGGGGTCGTGTCAGAGAGGAGGGGCTACTAGTCAAGTCTGTGTGTGTTTGTACACAAACAGACTTGACTAGTATCCCTTTAAACTATTTCATATACTGTAGGCCTTACTGTAAATGTAATGATCATATTTCTGTTCTCTGCTACAGTACAGTATATGTTTCATGTACAGTATACTGTATATACTGTACCGTATGTATATTATACAGCCATCCAAACTAAATAATAATGGGTAAAGGTTGTGACATTCATTCTAACCAGTTTATTTAAATGTAAGGCAACACAACACACACGTCGTACACTACACATTGACACAAACGTGTCCATTTCTATAGACAACAATATCAGTTGTTTTAAGAATCAATCATTGTATGGCAATTGGAGAAAACTCGCCAGTGAAAGGCGAGTTCACTGGCGTGAGCTGCACGGAGACAGCTGAAGTGGCTACAATGTTAGCACTTATAGCAGCAAAAAGGCATCAAAGTCAGCAAACTTAATGGTTCAAAATGGTTAACTGACTGAATAAAGCATGTTATTGGGCATTGTGTAAGTGTAACATTATTAGTCTAGCTACCAGACAGTGGCCTTGTGGTTAGAGTGTCAGTCACTTTTGGCCCTTGGGCACTACTTGACAAAGAAATCCTTCTGCGTTCTGATCTTGGAGTTGTGGTCATAGAGGCTTAACCCATTCTGAACGGGAACCCATTTTCGTGTTAACATCATGTTATGCTTTAGCTATTGAAAAATAGCAGACCTACAAGCTCATAGCGCGCCACCGAGTGGCGCGCTATGAGCTTGTAGGTCTGCTATTTTTGAAAAAAAATGTATCGATCATTTTTAGAATCTGATCTCGGGTCAAAATGGATTCATCAGACCAGTGTGTGTCCAGTGGAAACCTCATATGAATCTGATCTCAGGTCAGAATGGGTTAAAGCCCACTTGATGCACATTTTATCTTGCGTTTGCAGATTTTTGCAAGACGACATTTTCAAATGAAAAAAATGATGGGAGAGAAAGCAGCGTGAAAAGCCTAGCCAATTGTATTACAGTATAACCCATTCTGACCGGGCACCCATTTTGGTGTTATCATCATGTCATGCTTTAGCTATTGAAAAATAGCAGATCTACAAGCTCATAGCGCGCCACCGAGTGGCGCGCTATGAGCTTGTAGGTCTGCTATTTTTGAAAAATCGAAGAAACTACTGACATTTTTTAGAATCTGATCTCAGGTCAGAATGGGTCCATCAGACCAGTGTGTGTCCAGTGGAAACCTCGTATGAATCTGATCTCAGGTCAGAATGGGATAACATGCATTTCAAGGTTGAGCTTGTATGCTCACTATGGCAGTTGTCAGCATGCGCACACACACACACACACACACACACACACACACAAACACACACAGAGTTTGGACAGAACAGAGGAGAGGAGGCTTAAGGCAGACAGAATTAGACATGGCAAATGCCTATCATTTCACAACTCAATTTCATACCAAGCCGTTCGTGTTTGTTTGGTATAATTGTTCTTGTTGTGGTTAAAAGGGAATGGATTAGGGTGACAAATCCAGGGAACCCAATTCCCAGTAAATTGAATCCAAAAACCACATACAGTCGGTCCCTCATCATCCCTGACCGATAACGTGTGTTCTGCTGCCCGCCCACACACACACACACACACACACACACACACACGCCAGAGGAGGATTTATCAACGTACTGCACAATAGCACCAAATTCAACACATTTGTCTCACCCGTCATCCTTCACCCCTCTTAGTGTCTTAGAGGACTAGAGATAAGGCTGATTTCGCACTCGTTTTTATCTAAAAGCGCCAAACTTAATTTGCACAGATGTATCACTGTCTGTAAATCCCTGGAACATGTGACGCGTTTAAAACCTAAACACCAGTGTGTAATAATAAAATGCCAAATGTTTATTAAAGGGACACTTCACCCTTTTTGCAAAAAAATATATGTTAATGACGTTTAGAAGCTTTAGATCACTTTCCTGGGGGTCTTTATGTGTGTAATATGTGGTTTTAGATATTTTAGATTGTAGCAGTGAGCCTGTTGTCTCTGATGTCATGGACACTGGTCTCACTACCTTCCTGGACTACAATTCCCATAATTCTTTGGTGCACTGCTCCTCCTTGTGGATAGGGGGAGAGCTGTCTTACTGAGACAACATGTAGTCCAGGAAGGAAGTAAGCCCAGTGGCTTACTAGGCTGTAACTAGGCTGTAAGCCCGGAGGGGCGAAACGTTGTTGTATTTATAGGTTGAAATAAAAAAAGACGGGGAGCAGAATTATATCGTGTGTCGGACATCCCACTTTTTTCTTCATTTGGCCGCTGTGGTCGACCCCGAAGGTCGCCGGCTCGGGCGCCCTAGCTAAACCGTTATAGAGCACGCCCTGGGCTATATACATCTTTACAACATTTGATGCTTTTAAACGAATTAGCGCGAAATATCCCCTAAGCTTATCTCCACCATTTGGCCTCTGATACAGGAATCATTATTATAGGAATAGGAAGAAGAGAGAAGCTGCTGCTTGTATGTTCCTTGAGGTGATCTCGTACTGCCTCTCAGTACGTAGGCTACACATGAAACACGACCGCATTCCACTGGAGGCGGAGGAGACACACTGAGGCCAACATGTGATTACCTAAACAGTCAAATCTCTCTGCGTAGTTACTGTTCTATCACTGCAGTATGTGGCAGTATGTGGCTCCATTAAATATTATTTGTTATTCATGTCCTCACTGTATTGCATTACTGCTTTGTTTTTTTAATGTTTATGCCTTGCTTTTCTTTTCTTTTTTCTCCATTGTTCTGTAAAGCACTTTGAGCTGCATTTCATGTCATGAAAGGTGCTATACAAATAAAGTTTTATTATTATTATTATTAAATACTGGAATCCTTTTTTTTTAAATATATTTTTATCCCACGATTTTTGTAACCCATTTTTCACCCCTGTGTCAATCATCTAATGTGATCCTGGGCTCTACACACCCTCCGCCAACCTAGTCCCCATATATGGGGGACAAGGGGAGACCAACCTAGTCCCCATATATGGGGGACAAGGGGAGAGCAACGGACTTGAACTCATGCTCATACTGGAATCCTCAGTGTTCATTTAAATCACATCATTATAAAATGTACCATTACGGTCCAGGATTTCATGGTATATGAAATAGAACATGGTGGACATTTTACACAACCTCTGAATGGTTTAATTTGTAGACATTTTTCAGTAAGGCTCTCTATAAATCTCTCTCTCTCTCTCTCTCTCCCTTCTTTCTTTCAGTCTTTAGAGTACTACGTACATGTTCTCATTATGTAACATATCTATAAGCTTTTACAATGTCTGTGTACCTTCATACAAAAAGCAACGCTTGTGTCAGCATCGCTTTGCCTATCAAGTCACATCCTCCTCTGATGTATATGATTACATTTGAGTGACGTGGAAAAATGACTGTGCCTGCCAGACATGTGGCTTTGGATATTAATATGAATGTGCACTGATTTAAATGTGGCCTGACATTATTAAAACGGCTGTGTCATTGAAATTAAGTTAATCATAGAGAGAGGTGCACGATAACACTATTCCAGCCCTCTCAGTGTCTCGTGTTGTCGCTCCTACCTCGTATTATCGGGGGCAGAAACACTGCCCTAATGTATTACTAAGCCAATTATCCTCCAAGGACTAATTACAATTATCAAGATTTTTTTTTTAAATCCAACTATAGCTATTAGTCATAATGCTCTCAAATTTGATAAAGAAACAAAATACCGGTATGTTCTCATTAGGTAATGGATAAATAAATGTAAGATTTGTTGTGTGCATAAAAAGCACTTTGATGCACTTAACCTATTTAGGCCGGACGTCGAAATTTCTAAATCCTCCAGTTTTCTGAGTTTCTATATCAGTGGTGCTCAAAATGTCATGTCAAGAACCCCACAAATTATATGTAATTGGCCTCCGACTCCCAGCCGAAAAGATGTTGTTCCAGGGACCACCCCCCAGAAGCAAAGATTTTACTTAAAAACGTTCGTTCTGAAAAAAAAACAAATTTTCACGATTTTTCAAAAATAGCAGACCTACAAGCTCGTAGCGCTATTTTTCAATAGCTAAATTATAACAATGTTTAAAAAACACCAAAAGGAGTTCCCGCCCAGAATGGGTTAAAAATGCATTCTGGGTCCACCGGAACGGAGCGATATACACAAAGCTGATTTATGGAGTATTGTAATACCACACCAGATCTGACAAAGAAAGCACTCTATGCATGCATGCAAAAATAGAACAGTTAAAATACTGACAGCACTGAAGAACTATCACCAAATATTTTTAGGAATAATACCAGCTTGCTAGCAAGTTTAGACGTTTAGTATGGCGGTGCTTATACGTTTGTTAGACATATATACGGGCCAGTGTTGTTTACGTCGACTAAAACCAAGACCAAAAATGTTCGTCGACTACCTTTTTTCACTGGCAAAAACTAAATGGAAACTAAATGAAAACTGAGACTAAATATACTGACAATTTCGTCAACAAATAAAAACTAGACTAAAATGTTAGGAAGGGACTAGTGGACAAGATATCCAGTATAAGTCATTTTACACTTGGTTGCATGCTGAAAATAGCATATCTACAAGCTCGCAGCGCGACGCGTTGTGAGCTTGTAGATCTGCTATTTTAAGCAAGTGTAAAAACACTCATTACGACGGCATCAAGACCCAACCAAAACACATTTTAGTCGACTAAATCAACCGTAGATTTAGGCGACTAAAATCTTATGACGTTTAGTCGACTAAAACTAGACTAATATTAAAACATTCCAGGTGACTAAAATGTGACTAAAACTAAAATAGAAATTTGCTGCCAAAAACGACACTGAATTATACGGGCATTATAGTTCGACAACACCGTCGCTCCCGACATGCGTGGTAGGTTACAACTAACCCGTGGCAGGTTAAAAAAACCCCGTGAGGTTATAGGTTTAGAGTTGGGTTTTGGGCCGGGCGTCGGACTGGTGGTACTTCAGAACAAAGACTCATGACTGCAGGACTGGTGGTACTTCAGAACAAAGACTCATGACTGCAGGACTGGTGGTACTTCAGAACAAAGACTCATGACTGTAGGACTGGTGGTACTTCAGAACAAAGACTCATGACTGTAGGACTGGTGGTACTTCAGAACAAAGACTCATGACTGTATAGGACTGGTGGTACTTCAGAACAAAGACCCATGACTGTATAGGACTGGTGGTACTTCAGAACAAAGACTCATGACTGTATAGGACTGGTGGTACTTCAGAACAAAGACTCATGACTGCAGGACTGGTGGTACTTCAGAACAAAGACTCATGACTGTAGGACTGGTGGTACTTCAGAACAAAGACTCATGACTGTATAGGACTGGTGGTACTTCAGAACAAAGACTCATGACTGTAGGACTGGTGGTACTTCAGAACAAAGACTCATGACTGCAGGACTGGTGGTACTTCAGAACAAAGACTCATGACTGTATACGTAGGACTGGTGGTACTTCAGAACAAAGACTAATGACTGTAGGACTGGTGGTACTTCAGAACAAAGACTCATGACTGTATAGGACTGGTGGTACTTCAGAACAAAGACTCATGACTGTATAGGACTGGTGGTACTTCAGAACAAAGACTCATGACTGTATAGGACTGGTGGTACTTCAGAACAAAGACTCATGACTGCAGGACTGGTGGTACTTCAGAACAAAGACTCATGACTGCAGGACTGGTGGTACTTCAGAACAAAGACTAATGACTGTAGGACTGGTGGTACTTCAGAACAAAGACTCATGACTGTAGGACTGGTGGTACTTCAGAACAAAGACTCATGACTGTATAGGACTGGTGGTACTTCAGAACAAAGACTCATGACTGTAGGACTGGTGGTACTTCAGAACAAAGACTCATGACTGTATAGGACTGGTGGTACTTCAGAACAAAGACTCATGACTGTATAGGACTGGTGGTACTTCAGAACAAAGACTCATGACTGTATAGGACTGGTGGTACTTCAGAACAAAGACTCATGACTGCAGGAATGGTGGTACTTCAGAACAAAGACTCATGACTGCAGGACTGGTGGTACTTCAGAACAAAGACTCATGACTGCAGGACTGGTGGTACTTCAGAACAAAGACTCATGACTGCAGGACTGGTGGTACTTCAGAACAAAGACTCATGACTGTAGGACTGGTGGTACTTCAGAACAAAGACTCATGACTGTAGGACTGGTGGTACTTCAGAACAAAGACTCATGACTGTATAGGACTGGTGGTACTTCAGAACAAAGACTCATGACTGTATAGGACTGGTGGTACTTCAGAACAAAGACTCATGACTGTATAGGACTGGTGGTACTTCAGAACAAAGACTCATGACTGCAGGACTGGTGGTACTTCAGAACAAAGACTCATGACTGTAGGACTGGTGGTACTTCAGAACAAAGACTCATGACTGTATAGGACTGGTGGTACTTCAGAACAAAGACTCATGACTGTAGGACTGGTGGTACTTCAGAACAAAGACTCATGACTGCAGGACTGGTGGTACTTCAGAACAAAGACTCATGACTGTATACGTAGGACTGGTGGTACTTCAGAACAAAGACTCATGACTGTATAGGACTGGTGGTACTTCAGAACAAAGACTCATGACTGTATAGGACTGGTGGTACTTCAGAACAAAGACTCATGACTGTATAGGACTGGTGGTACTTCAGAACAAAGACTCATGACTGCAGGACTGGTGGTACTTCAGAACAAAGACTCATGACTGCAGGACTGGTGGTACTTCAGAACAAAGACTAATGACTGTAGGACTGGTGGTACTTCAGAACAAAGACTCATGACTGTAGGACTGGTGGTACTTCAGAACAAAGACTCATGACTGTATAGGACTGGTGGTACTTCAGAACAAAGACTCATGACTGTAGGACTGGTGGTACTTCAGAACAAAGACTCATGACTGTATAGGACTGGTGGTACTTCAGAACAAAGACTCATGACTGTATAGGACTGGTGGTACTTCAGAACAAAGACTCATGACTGTATAGGACTGGTGGTACTTCAGAACAAAGACTCATGACTGAAGGAATGGTGGTACTTCAGAACAAAGACTCATGACTGCAGGACTGGTGGTACTTCAGAACAAAGACTCATGACTGCAGGACTGGTGGTACTTCAGAACAAAGACTCATGACTGCAGGACTGGTGGTACTTCAGAACAAAGACTCATGACTGCAGGACTGGTGGTACTTCAGAACAAAGACTAATGACTGTAGGACTGGTGGTACTTCAGAACAAAGACTCATGACTGTAGGACTGGTGGTACTTCAGAACAAAGACTCATGACTGCAGGACTGGTGGTACTTCAGAACAAAGACTCATGACTGTAGGACTGGTGGTACTTCAGAACAAAGACTCATGACTGTAGGACTGGTGGTACTTCAGAACAAAGACTCATGACTGTATAGGACTGGTGGTACTTCAGAACAAAGACTCATGACTGTATAGGACTGGTGGTACTTCAGAACAAAGACTCATGACTGTATAGGACTGGTGGTACTTCAGAACAAAGACTCATGACTGCAGGACTGGTGGTACTTCAGAACAAAGACTCATGACTGTAGGACTGGTGGTACTTCAGAACAAAGACTCATGACTGTATAGGACTGGTGGTACTTCAGAACAAAGACTCATGACTGTAGGACTGGTGGTACTTCAGAACAAAGACTCATGACTGCAGGACTGGTGGTACTTCAGAACAAAGACTCATGACTGTATACGTAGGACTGGTGGTACTTCAGAACAAAGACTCATGACTGTATAGGACTGGTGGTACTTCAGAACAAAGACTCATGACTGTATAGGACTGGTGGTACTTCAGAACAAAGACTCATGACTGTATAGGACTGGTGGTACTTCAGAACAAAGACTCATGACTGCAGGACTGGTGGTACTTCAGAACAAAGACTCATGACTGCAGGACTGGTGGTACTTCAGAACAAAGACTAATGACTGTAGGACTGGTGGTACTTCAGAACAAAGACTCATGACTGTAGGACTGGTGGTACTTCAGAACAAAGACTCATGACTGTATAGGACTGGTGGTACTTCAGAACAAAGACTCATGACTGTAGGACTGGTGGTACTTCAGAACAAAGACTCATGACTGTATAGGACTGGTGGTACTTCAGAACAAAGACTCATGACTGTATAGGACTGGTGGTACTTCAGAACAAAGACTCATGACTGTATAGGACTGGTGGTACTTCAGAACAAAGACTCATGACTGAAGGAATGGTGGTACTTCAGAACAAAGACTCATGACTGCAGGACTGGTGGTACTTCAGAACAAAGACTCATGACTGCAGGACTGGTGGTACTTCAGAACAAAGACTCATGACTGCAGGACTGGTGGTACTTCAGAACAAAGACTCATGACTGCAGGACTGGTGGTACTTCAGAACAAAGACTAATGACTGTAGGACTGGTGGTACTTCAGAACAAAGACTCATGACTGTAGGACTGGTGGTACTTCAGAACAAAGACTCATGACTGCAGGACTGGTGGTACTTCAGAACAAAGACTCATGACTGTATAGGACTGGTGGTACTTCAGAACAAAGACTCATGACTGTAGGACTGGTGGTACGTACTTCAGAACAAAGACTCATGACTGCAGGACTGGTGGTTCTTCAGAACAAAGACTCATGACTGCAGGACTGGTGGTACTTCAGAAGAAAGACTCATGACTGTATAGGACTGGTGGTACTTCAGAACAAAGACTCATGACTGTAGGACTGGTGGTACGTACTTCAGAACAAAGACTCATGACTGCAGGACTGGTGGTTCTTCAGAACAAAGACTCATGACTGCAGGACTGGTGGTACTTCAGAACAAAGACTCATGACTGCAGGACTGGTGGTCCGTCAGAACAAAGACTCATGACTGCAGGACTGGTGGTACTTCAGAACAAAGACTCATGACTGCAGGACTGGTGGTACTTCAGAACAAAGACTCATGACTGTATAGGACTGGTAGTACTTCAGAACAAAGACTCATGACTGTAGGACTGGTGGTACTTCAGAACAAAGACTCATGACTGTATAGGACTGGTGGTACTTCAGAACAAAGACTCATGACTGCAGGACTGGTGGTACTTCAGAACAAAGACTCATGACTGTATAGGACTGGTGGTACTTCAGAACAAAGACTCATGACTGTATAGGACTGGTGGTACTTCAGAACAAAGACTCATGACTGTAGGACTGGTGGTACTTCAGAACAAAGACTCATGACTGTAGGACTGGTGGTACTTCAGAACAAAGACTCATGACTGTATAGGACTGGTGGTACTTCAGAACAAAGACTCATGACTGTATAGGACTGGTGGTACTTCAGAACAAAGACTCATGACTGTATAGGACTGGTGGTACTTCAGAACAAAGACTCATGACTGTATAGGACTGGTGGTACTTCAGAACAAAGACTCATGACTGTATAGGACTGGTGGTACTTCAGAACAAAGACTCATGACTGTATAGGACTGGTGGTACTTCAGAACAAAGACTCATGACTGTAGGACTGGTGGTACTTCAGAACAAAGACTCATGACTGTAGGACTGGTGGTACTTCAGAACAAAGACTCATGACTGCAGGACTGGTGGTACTTCAGAACAAAGACTCATGACTGTATAGGACTGGTGGTACTTCAGAACAAAGACTCATGACTGCAGGACTGGTGGTACTTCAGAACAAAGACTCATGACTGCAGGACTGGTGGTACTTCAGAACAAAGACTCATGACTGCAGGACTGGTGGTACTTCAGAACAAAGACTCATGACTGCAGGACTGGTGGTACTTCAGAACAAAGACTCATGACTGCAGGACTGGTGGTACTTCAGAACAAAGACTCGTGACTGCAGGACTGGTGGTACTTCAGAACAAAGACTCATGACTGCAGGACTGGTGGTACTTCAGAACAAACCCGTTTATAGGCCGATATATGACTAAATTTTTCTTCTTCAGTTTATCGTAAATATTCTGAAAAGCTGCCGTCTTTCAAACAGACCTCCCAAAACGCATGGTATGGTTCACTGACCATCAAACTTACATTTTTATTTTATTTTAGTTTGCAACATTGTGGTGGCCACCACCAGCTGCCACACAATAATTACGGCAGTAAACATGGTGGAAACTTTTATTTTTTTTGGTTTATTATTATTATTAATTACACTTTCAGCACTACATAATACAGACATAAATAACTTGGCACAGACCATCAGCTGAATGACAAACTGTTTATCGCACCTTTGATGTCAAGTTTATTGATTGGAGTGTTGCATAATTAGCTAATCTTTTTTTTAGGGTCAAATGGCTTTAGCAGACGTTTTGGTTAAGCTATACATGCACACTTAATTGCGAGTTTGAAGGAAAGGTTGCTGATTGGAGTGGATATTTAGTTAGCCTTTAATTAGTTATGGTCAAGTCACTTTAATCAGGAGTGATTTGCATTTAAGTTGATTTACATTTCTCTGAGTTCAGGCACAGTGTGGATTAGAATGATGCCTTTTAAAACCCATTTTGACCCGAGATCAGATTCTGAAAATGTCTTCTGCATCCTGACAGTTTTCTGAAAAAGCTATGTTTCTATGTGTCGAGCGTTCTTCGATTTTTCCAAAAATAGCAGACCTACAAGCTCGTATGAGCTTGTAGGTCTGCTTGTAAGCATAAATATAATGCTAACACCAAAAGGGGTTCCCGCCCCCAAAACGGGTTAAAACAAAGGTGGCTTGCTGTTGTGGTTGGTGTGATTTTTGACACGCAACAGAAATGTGCATGAGTTATAGGACTGCCTAATGTTACTCCGAGGTGTACAAAGTAGAAAGTCTGGTGACGCGAGGTTACTGCCAATGAAGGCTATCTTTTGATGTTTTTCTTGTTTTTTCGCCCTGGAATTTCAGAAGCTAGACTGGGCAAGATCTCGAGTGCCTGAGTGGCCCAACAATGGACGCTACACGCCGGTGTTTGAGTTACCAGTTCTGCAGAGTGCTTTTGGAGTTGACTGGCTGGCCGGCTTGTATATAATCCCGACAGCGCATTTTAGTCCGACAACGTGGCCTTCTATCATGGAGAATTCCATGATAGAAGGCTTTCTTACCTTTATTTGTAGTTGTTACGTCCCCACCAAAGAGGTCCAGGTGTTATTTTGTGTTATTGGCTATTTCCCCTATACCATAAGCCCTAAATGAATTGCATTGAATGGGGCTATGGGGTGTTGTGCTAATTCGCTTATTTCAAATTGCTCAAAATTATTATATATCCTCTCTTCATAATGTAAATAATATCCCAAGCGGCACAGTTTACTACTTATTTCGATGGAAATAAGCGAATTAGCACAACACCCCATAGCCCCATTCAATTCAATGCAATTCATTGAGCGCTTATCGTAGGGGAAATAGCCAATATTTGCACAAAAAAAACATTGGTGTTTGGTGGGGACATAAAACAACTACAAAGAAAGGTAAGAAAGGTAAGAAAACATTCTAGCATGGAATTCTCCTTTAAGGTTTGGGTCAGGGTTTAGTAATGGCTAATGAGGCTATAGTCGGACCAACGCACCGGCGGAATAAAGCGCCGCCCGGATAATGACGCCGCTGACCCAGCTGGCCAGGGAAAAAAGGAAAGGGACGCCAGCTGTTTCAGATCTGTTTAATTGGACTGCACCATGCTCCCTTTGCATATATGGGGAGGGGCAGATAGAACCAATATCATACAGTCTATTATGGGATACTACATCTGGAGGTCTCACCTCTGTCATATATACAGTATGGGGAGGGGCAGATAGAACCAATACCATATACAGTCTATTATGGGATCTGGAGGTCTCACCTCTGTCACACCGCCAATACCACCGATATTCCTGAGTCAGTGTCATGCCTATATAATATGGTAATATAATGTCTAATATGGTTACCGGTATGTCTGAATCATAACTAAAAAAGAATTGCATGGATGCACCCATGGGACGTATCCTCCTCAGTGATGTATCCTGAGGTCAACGGGGTTTCTGGGTCTCTCAACATCATAAACCCCTCACTCAGGCGACCCAGCCGGGAGTGATCAAGTCCCGACTTACGTCCCAGTTATAGCTATACCCTCAATCAGTCCCACTAGGGAAAAACCAGGGGCACACAATCCGTTGGATCCATTCCAGAACTATACTCTGCCAGGGCTGGGAGGTACACTTCTGGCACATCAGAGAGACTTGTGTGTGGCACTGGTCCTGCCTAGCCCTGTATATTGGCATGCCCATGCCCTCCCAGGCCAATTTTAGGATATTAGCCAATAAATAAATGTGAAGAATACGTCAATATGACTCTAAATACATTGGGGTGCTCTGGACTGTAATGTAAGTGTAGAAGATTGTGCACATTTAATCGTAAACTAATGGGAGATACCATTCTGATACTTTCTATATTGCCATTATGTTAATATATCATTATATTAAACATTCATTCTTTCTGTCCCTCTGAAGCAGGAATAAAGATATGACAGAAGAAGCAACATGCAATAATTGTTCATCCTGAGGTGTTTACATTAAATCCCATTGAAGACGTACTGGTTGGCTAATGCATTTTTAACACGTGAAGTAATTGTGCAATCTGTAACTGCAATCTGCCAACTTGCGGGACTGGCCAAAAATATGTTTCCCCCCCCCCCCCCCAGTTATTGTTTTAATGGAGACAGATGTATGGTGATGAGTACAAATCTGTGGCTCTCCTTCTGGTGTAATACGAGGGTTCTGATTGGCAGGAGCATTAACCCATTCTGACCTGGCACCCATTTTGGTGTTAGCATCATGTTATGCTTTAGCTATTGAAAAATAGCAGATCTACAAGCTCATATCGCGCCACCGAGTGGCGCGATATGAGCTTGTAGGTCTGCTATTTTTGAAAAATCGAAGAACGACTGACATTTTTAGAATCTGATCTCAGGTCAGAATGGGTTAATCAGACCAGTGTGTGTCCAGTGAAAACCTCGTATGAATCTGATCTCAGGTCAGAATGGGTTAAGCAGAAGAATTAAAGAAAAGAGATACATTATAATGTGGGAAATGTGAATACATTGGATTTAGGGATGTTAATAGTTAATCGTTAATCGATTCTGACCTGAGATCAGATTCTAAAAATGTCTTCTACATCCCGACAGTTTTCTGAAAAAGCTGTGTTTCTATGTCAGTCGTTCTTCGATTTTTTTCAAAAATAGCAGACCTACAAGCTCGTAGCGCGCCACTCGGTGGCGCGCTATGAGCTTGTAGATCTGCTATTTTTCAATAGCTATATAAAGCATAACATGATGCTAATACCAAAATGGGTTCCCGCCCAGAATGGGTTAAGAGATTATTCCATTAAATGAAACTGTTAACAATTAATCGACAATTCTGCCGTTCCATCATTGGGGCGGTTTTTCTGTGAATGTAATGCTGTGGCCGAGGAACGCACATGTGGGTGGGCCGATCAAACAAAGGTCCCCTGGCCTAGTGCCATGGCTCAGCGGTCGGGGCAACCTTGGCCGGTATAGCCCAAGTCTGGCAGTGTGCCACGGGTTCGACTCCCGATCCCCACGGCCTTTACTGCATGTCACCCCCCCCCCCCCATCTCTCTCCTCATTTCCTGTCAGCCAATACTGTCTGTCCCCCGAGGGGTCGCGACCCACGGGTTGAGAACCCCTGGACTAGACGAAAGGCCATGGGGTCACCCAAAAAAAATCTGTATGGATCATGTGATCCAGCCAGTAATTATGTGTTATTTCTTTTTTTTGGAAGATATTCAAACCAACCCATCAACACATTTGGTGTTAGCATTATGACTGAACGACTGACATAGAATTTTTCTGAAAACGGTCATTTTCAAACAGACCTTTTTAGAATCTGATCTCAGGTCAGAATGGGTTAAAAAAAAAAGAAAGGAGAAGGGGGGGAAAAAAGAGTTGTCTGGCAGGACCAGGATCAGATGGCAGAGCTTCCAGAAACCTGCAGTTCCAGCCGAGTGCATAACCTTAACTCCCTCTGCCTAAATGGGTCTTCTGCCTTCTAAAATAAATACATCAGGGCTGCTCATTAAAACTTTGCTCATTTGCTCGTTAAAACTTTGCTCATTTGCACCGTTGTTTTGAGTTTATGTTGCACTTTGAATTGTAAATGTAACTTAAATTTGCACTTCAAACATGCTGCTAATCTGCTGCTAATGTTCCATTATATTCCTTAACTATACATAGAAGTGTCTATTTGTATGTCTCTAAATGTTTTGATGAATTGAACAATGTGGACCCTGTTGTAAACAAGTGTAACGCTTAACTGGGTCGTCCACTCACAGTTAACAGTCTTTGTATTGAGTTTGTGCTTGAAATGTACTGTAATTCTGCAAACTGTTAACCCATTCTGGGCGGGCACCCATTTTGGTGTTAGCACTATGTTATGCTTTAGCTATTGAAAAATAGCAGATCTACAAGCTCATATCGCGCCACCGAGTGGCGCGATACGAGCTTGTAGGTCTGCTATTTTTGAAAAATCGAACGACTGACATTTTTCTAGAATCTGATCTCAGGTCAGAATGGATTAATCAGACCAGTGTGTGTCCTAGTGGAAACCTCGTATGAATCTGATCTCAGGTCAGAATGGGTTAATACATATTTCAATCAATCAATCAAACAAAGGGTTCTGAACATCATTGGTGAATGCCGACTACAGGACGGTCAGAAAAAGGGACGTCCAAGTCAATAACAACAAAATGCTCTTTGCAATCACCACAATATTTCCCCCACAATTGATCTCTTTCAAAACTCAGAGCACTTAATCACAGTTAACTATAGTGTAAAAAAACCAACAACATATAATGCTTGGGATGTAAGCTTGCACAGACCTCCTGAAACTCAATTTCAACAAATTAAATCAAATAGAAAAATAGGAATTATGAGTCTTGTTATTATTACCTCTTGTCTGTGCTACTGTATAATGTAAGGGTGAATAGTACAAAGCTTTAACACAATCAAAGCAGCTTTTGATTCTATTTATGGATCAGAACACATCAAAAGCACACAAGGCTGAACTATATCTGAATAGGCTTCATGTTTATTGATAAGAGTTATTCCATTGTGTCAGTAATACTGTACCTATAAGGATATGGGAGAAAAGGGTGTAAATTATCAGGTTAGGATCCATTTTATCGTTACTAAGGGAGTCATTCAAGCGCCCTTGAATGTTAATAGCCTTGCCTCACAGTTATTGTTGCCTGCCTGCTCGGTATGTTTACGATGTGGAATAGTTTATTTTTTATAAGTTACACGGCCTCCACATTACCTTGAGGTGTGGACATATAGGCTTCAAAAAGGAGCCTTGTGAGACTCATTGCGTATACTGTACATCTGTGAGAGATGAAATCCTGACTTTAATTGCATTTTCCCCCCATTTTTTATTCTACATAACGGCAGTGCCATATCTGCGTAGCGCTTTTCCATTTTTTGTTTTACATAAAGCAGGGCAGACATTACAGTACGCAAAACACTTGAAATGTCTGCATAACTGGAATTTTGTGAGTCTTGATGATGCTTAAATAAATACACATTCATTTTTCTAGGTCAGTCCCACTTAACCACATTCCTGCCTGGCACATTCCAAAATATCTATTTTGGGCAAACATGACAAAAAAACAAAAAAACAAAAACAAAACAAAACAGAATTAAGAGCTTAGATCTATCGCTTCCCCTACAAAGAAAGAGATTCGTCCAAAGCAAACTTTTTAGTTTAGCTACTGCAGTGCAGTAAAGAAGTTGTCTGATTATTTGTAAGTCTACTTTTGTGTTTGTGTGTCTAGAACTGTCATACAGCTGTTCTGTGCACATGTATAGGCGCGTGCCATGGTACCAAAAGAAAAATACACCAGTGGCAGCGGTGGCCGAACGGTTTACGGAGCGGTCTTGATATCGGAAGGTCGCTAGTTTGTATCCCCGGACCGGCACGTTAAAATTACCACCGCTGAAGTGCCCTTGAGCAAGGCATTGAACCCCTACCATGAAATGTTCTATATGAGCAGGGCCTGGCTGTAAACAAGTTATTGAGCTTATAGTCCAGTTACCCTGCAGGGTAAACATGGTAACTTTGCTTTTTACCACTGCATACAACAGGTCTGAATGGGATAATGGGATAACCTGTTATGAGCCACTGTATACACAACACGCTTTTTTTGATTGACAGTTTGCAGAATTACAGTACATATCAAGTATACTCAATACAAAGACTGTTAACTGTGAGTGGACGACCCAATAAAGCATTACACTTGTTTACAAGAGGGTCCACCATGTTCAATTCATCGAAACATTTAGAGACGTACGAATATACACAACTACTGTATAGTCAAAAGGAAATCATCATAGGAGGTAAAAAGGGAAAAGAAACATATACAGTGAGGGGGAACAGGGGTGGGGGGGGGGATTCATATTTTACGGGGGCCAGTTTTGAATTGCAGCCGTCCGTAAAGGTGCCCTTTGAGAACAGTTTTGAAGGAGTCAAGGGATTCACATGTCTTAATGACTGTTGGTAGGGCGTTCCACATTTTGGTGGCATAGGAGCCAAATTAACTTAGTCCCTTGTTTGTGCCGAATCTGGGCTGCACATGGTTTGTTGAACTCCCTCTGTGTTGTGGGTGTGGACTTCGTTGACATTAAGGAGGTATATTTAGACAGGTATACATCTTGGTGGTGTAGTGAATCTTGTGGACCAGACTCATTGCAAGATGCTGTACTCTCAACCCTATAAGCCACTCCAGCCTTTGTGTTGCCTTCCATTATGAAATGTGAGTCATAAAGAGAAAAAGCTCTCAGACGCTAGAATTGTCCTTTTTCTACACAGCAAAAGGTTTTCATTCAACTCTGAGATTGTGCAAATGGAACCAATTTGTACACTGTTTGAGTTTATTTTTACATTGAGTTTGACTGTGGAGAGCATTTTCTCTGACCTTGTGTGGCATCAAAAGAACGTATAAATATTAACAAAGTCTGTGTCGGATCTAATGCCCTCAACAGCACCGGTAAGGCCTAACTCACACTGTTGCATACAACATACAACATACAACATGCATACAGCATTTGTCTTGTGTCTTGTCCGTGTTTAATGGCCGCCCCAATGCATTTCCAGTGGAAGACACTGCGCAAAAAGCTTGGAATACGGATGTGTAGATTACAGGAAACTCCCGTTAATCTTTCCAACAAACTCCCGAATTGTACCATCACAACTAGAGTATATATTACCGTATATTAACTGTATATGCTGCTAAACTTGAGGTTTACGGGCAAAATATACAGTTCCCGTAATTGCCCGTTAACTCCTCTTTTCACACAGTGATGGTTTGACAAAACATTTTTGTTTCATGCGGGGGAGTGGCTGCACAACACAGCCGTCAAACTAAAATGTTTTGTCAAACCATGTGACTTCCATTGGAAATGCATTAAACACGGACAAGACACAAGACAAAATAATGTTGTATGCATGTTGCAACAGTGTGAGTGAGCCCTAAAGGCTCATACACCTCATACACCAAGGCTTATCACCGCGGTGTAGTTTTTAAAGGGTTGGAAAACTGCACCGTTACGTCAGTGGCGGTGATGATCAGCGATCACCGCGGACACAGACCCATCTCTCTCTGTTTTTACTATCGGACAAGTCTTTATCACCCCGTTCACTGATTGGTCTAGAAGTTGGGTAAACCACAGGGAGGCGGGGTCAATCCTTAAGGACATCACCACCGCGAGTATGATGGCCTCGACTCTTATCACCGTTTTATGAGATAAGCTATCACATAAAACGGTGATAGCCCATCTCCACAAACTGGAGTATGTATGAGCCTTAACACACCTTAAGGGCGAGAAGTGACCGCAGGTCGCGGAGAAACAACAGAGTTGTTTACCCGTTCACCCTGCATTGAACTCATTTTCCCAGAAGCAACAAGGAAAGGTCACATGACATCCCAGTCCGGTATAACTCTCTGTTTTGCACTACCAGAAATGACACCTGGTGTGCAATGCAAGGCCTCTCAGATATAATCACTATGTACACAATGGTTACCTGAGGTACAGTAACTCAACTGCATTAACCCATTCTGACCTGAGATCAGATTCGTACGAGGTTTCCATTGGACACACACTAGGTCTGATGAACCCATTCTGACCTGAGATCAGATTCTAAAAATGTCAGTCGCTCTTCGAGTTTTCAAAAAATAGCAGACCTACAAGCTCTTAGCGCGCCACTCGGTGGCGCGCTATGAGCTTGTAGATCTGCTGTTTTTCAATAGCTAAAGCATAACATGATGCTAAACACCAAAACGGGTCCCCGGTCAGAATGGGTTAAGACTATAGCAACAACGTTGTTAAAGCCATTTCAACAATGGTTTAGTCACACAGATGCTGCTCTGTGCACATCCCAACATCTGTGTGTGTGCGTGTGCGTGTGCGTGTGTGTGTGTGTGTGTGTGTGTGTGTGTACGACTGCACGTGCGTGCGTGCATGTGTGCGTGCGAGGGAGCGAGCGAGCGAGCGAGTGTGAATGGCTATGGAAATTATTATTGCAACAAGGCCAGTGCATAAATCATATATGTATAAAACCCATACATCATAACACACATTGTCCTGACATGTATACACAAACCTTTTACACAGGTCCCACTTTTACATTATATCTTGCTATATCAAACAGAGAGAGGGGGAGAGAGAGATAGAACAGACATTCCATGCAGTGGCATCTGAGCCCCGTGTCAACACCAATGAGAGCTAATCAGAATTGATCCCTGTGTAGCAGTGTGTTGTTCAGGAAATCCATCCATTGATAAACACTTCCTGAGGAAACTCGGGCTGTGTCTCGGGTTGTGCTCTTTCGTTTCCATTTGCAAAAATGAGCCTTGCAATTTATTTCTAATCCAAAAAAAAGGGCGGAACGGGCTAAACACAATAGTGTCTGCATTGCTTTCTCCATGTGATTTATGACGCAGAATCTTCCTATATTCCTTTGCCGATAATAAGAAAATACAGCAATAAATCTGAAAATGTCAGGCAATCTGGTTATCACCTTGTTGCAATATCATTCAGAATACATTATCTGTGAAGGGAAGGGAAGGGAAGGGAAGGAAAGGAAAGGAAAGGAAAGGAAAGGAAAGGAAAGGAAAGGAAAGGAAAGGAAAGGAAAGGAAAGGACAGGAGAGGGTTGAGGAGGAGAGGAGAGGGTTGAGGAGGAGAGGAGAGGGGAGGGAGAGGGAGAGAGAGAGGGAGATGGTTGAGCTCTCTGATGTCTGTCTGAGTACGACTGCTGCTCTGAGTCCTAGAGCTCTCTGCTGTCTGTCTGGGTACGACTGCTGCTCTGAGTCCTAGAGCTCTCTGCTGTCTGTCTGGGTATGACTGCTGCTCTGAGTCCTAGAGCTCTCTGCTGTCTGTCTGGGTACGACTGCTGCTCTGGGGGTGCATACTTAGTTTAGAGTACTATAGTCATTGGTTAGACATGGGTTAAGGTTAGGTTTAGGTGTGCTGCCCCGTGGGAGGTTAGGTTTAGGGGCTCTCTGCTATTCTATTCCTGAGACTGGGAGGTCGGGGTTCGATCCCCGGCCGGGTCATACCAAAGACTCTAAAAATGGGACCCAGTGCCTCCCTGCTTGACACTCAGCATCAAGGGTTGGATTGGGGGTAAGTCCATGCGACATACTAGCGTCATGTCCAGGGGGTGTACTTGTACATCAAGCTGCCTCACGCTACAGAAACAGGAGATAGGCTCCTGCCCCTATGGGCCTCATGGCTACAGAAACAGGAGATAGGCTCCTGCCCCTATGGGCCTCATGGCTACAGAAACAGGAGATAGGCTCCTGCCCTATGGGCCTCATGGCTACAGAAACAGGAGATAGGCTCCTGCCCCTATGGGCCTCATGGCTACAGAAACAGGAGATAGGCTCCTGCCCTATGGGCCTCATGGCTACAGAAACAGGAGATAGGCTCCTGCCCCTATGGGCCTCATGGCTACAGAAACAGGAGATAGGCTCCTGCCCCTATGGGCCTCATGGCTACAGAAACAGGAGATAGGCTCCTGCCCCTATGGGCCTCATGGCTACAGAAACAGGAGATAGGCTCCTGCCCCTATGGGCCTCATGGCTACAGAAACAGGAGATAGGCTCCTGCCCTATGGGCCTCATGGCTACAGAAACAGGAGATAGGCTCCTGCCCCTATGGGCCTCATGGCTACAGAAACAGGAGATAGGCTCCTGCCCCTATGGGCCTCATGGCTACAGAAACAGGAGATAGGCTCCTGCCCCTATGGGCCTCATGGCTACAGAAACAGGAGATAGGCTCCTGCCCCTATGGGGCCTCATGGCTCGGCAAGGCTACTTACTACTACTACTTACAACCTTGAAACGTACCTTAGTTACGTCACCAAGACAATTGTAAAATTGGTTACGTAACCAACAACAGCCAATCAGCTACGACAAACGTTATGCAAAGCTCGGCCAATCACAGCGGAAGTTCGATTCGATAATTCGAATTACTCCGGAGGGGGAAAATCACACCGTGTGAACTGAGTGGTGCAATTCCCCCCCCCCCCCCCCCCTCTCTCTCTCTCTCTCTCTCTCACATTAGAGACACAGCACTACCCCTCTCTCTGTTTCTGGCGCCCCCTACTGGTATAAATACGTAACATACTCGTGCTCAAAGACACACACACATACACAGGTATACAGGTACACAGGTACATGGACATTGCTGGATGTAGGAGTGGTTGCACCACTCAAAAAAAGGGTCACAATAACAATAGTCTGTGCAACCACACTAATAATAATAATAATAATAATAATAATAATGAAATAGTTATATCAAATATTGAATGAAATATACTGCAATAATATGTATAGATAGAACATGTATAATAGGCCCATGGTTATGTAAAAATATATATATATATATATTAATGGAATAAAATAAAATGTATAGGTTGTGTATATATGAAAATACTATTAATAGCTGTATATATAGTTCTACAGCAGCCATGTGACCAGTATAACGGCATGAGGTAAATAAGAGCGCCACACGCACGAGTCTGTTCCTGGGAATGATTGTCATTGTTGTAAAGGTCACTGACGCCCCACCCCCACCCCCACAGCCATCTCTCCTCTCTCCTCTCTCACACACACACACACACACACACACACACACACACACACACACACACGTACGTACGAACAGGGAGGGAGAGAGGAGAGAGAGGCTGCTATGGAGATCAGTAGCTCATTTGTCTCTTTATCAGGCTGCGCGTGTCTCTCTCCAGAGGAGGTGTCTGTTTGAAGAATGTGCCACGGTTGGGAGGATGAATTTGCATGATGAACTTGGAGTTTATTTATTTATTTTTCCTTTTTCCGGTATATGCATGCATGCATGCAGCCCACCATACCACCATCACCATCACCATTCCTATTGATTATTGATTGATTGAATACTTTATTAATCCATTTTGGGCGAGAAACCCTTTGTGTTTTAAACATTATGTTATAATTTAGCTATTGAAAAATAGCAGACCTACAAGCTCGTAGCGCACTTGGTGGCGCGCTACGAGCTTGTAGGTCTGCTATTTTTGAAAAATCGTGGCGCAAATCATTGAATATATATTTCAGAGCGAACATTTTTAACTAAATTATTTGCTTCTGGGTGGGGGGGGGGGGGGGGTCCCTGGAACTACATATTTTGAGATGGGGGTCCGTGGCCCGATAGAGATAATTCTGGGGGTCCTTGACATGAAAAGGGTTGAGCACCACTGACACATAGAAACATGGGGTTTTCAGAAAAAAATTAGGATTTAGAAGCCTTTTTTATCGTCCTCAGTCCAAAACGGGTTAACAGCTTGCCAAAGGTACTCATAGGTACAGTTATACAATAATGCTAAAAGGATAACACACACAGACACACACACACACACACACACACACACACACAAAAAAAAAAAACTGAGCGCTTGTTGTGCTAATTCGCTTATTTCCATCGAAATAAGTAGTAAAGTGTGCCGCTTGGGTTATTATTTACATTATGAAGAGAGGATATATACAAAGAAATTATAACTTTGAGCGATGGAAAGAAGCGAATTAGCACAACACCCCATAGCCCCATTCAATTCCCATTCACTTCAATGCAATTCATTTAGGGCTTATGGTAGGGGAAACAGCCAATAAGGAGCTTTTGCACAAAATAACACCTGGACCTCTTTGGTGGGGACGTAACAACTACAAAGAAAGGTAAGAAAGCCTTCTAGCATGGAATTCTCCTTTAAATAATGATATGTTTCAGTGTCGGGTGGATTAAAGGTATACATGTATGTGAAACCAATGCCAAATCAAGCACAAATTAATCATTACGTCATACGCAGCCACAGACATACTGTACACATCAGACAAACATTACATTAAGTAATGAGTATATTAGATAACAAGCAGTCGCAAGATGTAACATGTATTCCCGGCTTGCATCGTTCCGTTTAGTGTGGTTGCCTCTGTCAACAACCCACACTAAATATATTTTTTAAACTATTATATTATTTATTTGTTTATTCCGTATATAAACTTTCTATAGGTCCCTCTCATGACGCCATGTGGGTCAATACATGTTCACCATACTTATTGAATGCCATAGGACATAATTATGAACTATAAGTCACATATTGAATAATATACATACTCACTTATTGAATGGTATAACAAAACAAAAACAAATAAAGGCACGTTTCGCTATATTCCTACAGACAATCAGGTTCATAAACAACAGACCTGGAGGAAAAACTAGGAAACTAGGACCCTAAAGGAGGGTAGGGCGGGCGTCCATATTCAATTGTGATAGTTAGACGGGGCTTAATCTCTAGGGCAAAGCTCAGTGTACAAAGTGGTCGTATTAGGCCTCTGAATTATTCATGAGTAATTATTATGTTTTAGGCATAACATAAATCAGACCTGAGTGTCTTAATGCCATATTACCGTAAGGTGCTATTTACATTAAATGACTGATTGGAGGAGACGCAAACACATTTCTGCTGAGGCAAAGTTTGCAACCCATGCAGGCAGCAGTATATTAATCGTATAATGAGACACATCCCGTGATATCTTGACATATCAACTTAATAATCACTGGCTCATTCTCAGTTATAGTTATTTAAAACCACAAATTAAATGATGACAGAAGAGACGCTGCAGTTCTGCTCAGCGCATCATCAAGGACAGGCAAGACCACCGGGTTTATGAGCAGCTCCTATACCTGGAGACCACCAGACTGGTTCTATTCCTACCTGGAGACCACTAGACTGGTTCTATTCCTACCTGGAGAAACTAGACTGGTTCTATTCCTACCTGGAGACCACCAGACTGGTTCTATTCCTACCTGGAGACCACTAGACCGGTTCTATTCCTACCTGGAGACCACTAGACCGGTTCTATTCCTACCTGTAGACCACTAGACCGGTTATATTCCTACCTGGAGACCACTAGACTGGTTCTATTCCTACCTGGAGACTACTAGACCGGTTCTATTCCTACCTGGAGACCACTAGACTGGTTCTATTCCTACCTGGAGACCACTAGACTGGTTCTATTCCTACCTGGAGACTACTAGACTGGTTCTATTCCTACCTGGAGACCACTAGACTGGTTCTATTCCTACCTGGAGACCACTAGACTGGTTCTATTCCTACCTGGAGACCACTAGACTGGTTCTATTCCTACCTGGAGACCACTAGACTGGTTCTATTCCTACCTGTAGACCACTAGACCGGTTCTATTCCTACCTGGAGACCACTAGACTGGTTCTATTCCTACCTGGAGACCACTAGACTGGTTCTATTCCTACCTGGATAAACTAGACTGGTTCTATTCCTACCTGGAGACCACTAGACTGTTTCTATTCCTACCTGGATAAACTAGACTGGTTCTATTCCTACCTGGAGACCACTAGACTGTTTCTATTCCTACCTGGATAAACTAGACTGGTTCTATTCCTACCTGGAGACCACTAGACTGGTTCTATTCCTACCTGGAGACCACTAGACTGGTTCTATTCCTACCTGGAGACCACTAGACCGGTTCTATTCCTACCTGGAGACCACTAGACCGGTTCTATTCCTACCTGGAGACCACTAGACCGGTTCTATTCCTACCTGGAGACCACTAGACCGGTTCTATTCCTACCTGGAGACCACTAGACCGGTTCTATTCCTACCTGGAGACCACTAGACCGGTTCTATTCCTACCTGTAGACCACTAGACTGGTTCTATTCCTACCTGGAGACTACTAGACTGGTTCTATTCCTACCTGGAGACCACTAGACTGGTTCTATTCCTACCTGGAGATCACTAGACAGGTTCTATTCCTACCTGTAGACTACTAGACTGGTTCTATTCCTACCTGGAGACCACTAGACTGGTTCTATTCCTACCTGGAGACCACTAGACTGGTTCTATAAGGTTTATCTCCTACCTGGAGACCACTAGACTGGTTCTATAGGGTTTATCTCCTACCTGGAGACCACTAGACTGGTTCTATTCCTACCTGGAGACCACTAGACTGGTTCTATTCCTACCTGGAGACTACTAGACTGGTTCTATTCCTACCTGGAGACCACTAGACTGGTTCTATTCCTACCTGGAGACCACTAGACTGGTTCTATAAGGTTTATCTCCTACCTGGAGACCACTAGACTGGTTCTATAGGGTTTATCTCCTACCTGGAGACCACTAGACTGGTTCTATTCCTACCTGGAGACCACTAGACTGGTTCTATAGGGTTTATCTCCTACCTGGAGACCACTAGACTAGTTCTATTCCTACCTGGAGACCACTAGACTGGTTCTATAGGGTTTATCTCCTACCTGGAGACCACTAGACTGGTTCTATTCCTACCTGGAGACTACTAGACTGGTTCTATTCCTACCTGGAGACCACTAGACCGGTTCTATTCCTACCTGGAGACCACTAGACTGGTTCTATTCCTACCTGGAGACCACTAGACTGGTTCTATTCCTACCTGGAGACTACTAGACTGGTTCTATTCCTACCTGGAGACCACTAGACTGGTTCTATTCCTACCTGGAGACCACTAGACTGGTTCTATTCCTACCTGGAGACCACTAGACTGGTTCTATTCCTACCTGGAGACCACTAGACTGGTTCTATTCCTACCTGGAGACCACTAGACTGGTTCTATTCCTACCTGGAGACCACTAGACTGGTTCTATTCCTACCTGGAGACTACTAGACTGGTTCTATTCCTACCTGGAGACCACTAGAGTGACTAGACTGGTTCTATTCCTACCTGGAGACCACTAGACTGGTTCTATAGGGTGTAAAGACGTGTGCGTCACCAAGAGAGCGGGGGGGTGGCGTCTGAAAAGCTAGCGGCGGCCTTCTTGTATGGGCTGTATTTAATATCCAGCCCACATCACTCAGAACAGAGTGACGGTGGTGTGTTTTTGTAAATATTGACCTCGTTCATGGCGACAACAACATAGTGAACCAACAACACCAGGATGGATGGAAGAGTATATAATATAATAGAAAGAACGTTCGGGCCCAAATACCTTACAAATACCTTACAAGGACAAGGAAAATGTTGAATGAACAAACACGGCTGTGCTTTAAGATACTTTTGTTGAAGGTTGTGTCTCCGCGCCCGTCGTGCGCCGTACAGCCCAGATCCAAGACATTCTATGTCTTTTTGTAAACTTTCGTAAAAAAGCACTACGGATATTATTGACGACTGTTAACTGCCACGGATCAGCAGAGACAGATAAAGAAAGACGGATAAAGAAAGCCAGCATGGTGACGATGGGTTCACCGCATTCCTACAGCATGGAAGGTAATGGAAGATATTAGTAATAAAGTGTGTATCGAAGGTAATCAAATCAAATTCTCTCTCTCGTCGCGGCTCGTCTCAGTGTGAAGAAAGTGAGATCTCACCCAATGCAATAGATTGAGTACGAGTGGCTTAACCCATTCTGACCTGAGATCAGATTCATACGAGGTTTCCACTGGACACACACTGGTCTGATTAACCCATTCATGACCTGAGATCAGATTCTAAAAATGTTAGTCGTTCTTTGATTAAAAAAAAAAATAGCAGACCTACAAGCTCGTAGCGCGCCACTCGGTGGCGCGCTATGAGCTTGTAGATCTGCTATTTTTCAATAGCTAAAGCATAACATGATGCTATAACACCGAAATGGGTTCCTGTTCAGAATGGGTTAAATATAAAAGTATCAGGCGAAGCCATGTGGAATTATGCCGAATCTCCCGTTGTCCAATCTGGGCCTGCTGCCCCCCCCCCCCCCCCCCCTTGCGGAAGAAGCTGATGAAGTGAAGCTCATTAGGAGTGACTTAGTTGGATCGTAGTTATAAAATATAAACATGTAAAACATTTGAGCTTTTCAGTGAGTCTCTTAGTCAGAACCAACGTTGTTCTTCTGAAGCACCTTGTTGTTGCGAACGCAGTGAGCACTTACTATAAGACCTAGCAGATCATGTCTGTCTGTGTGTGTGTGTGTGTCTGTGTGTCCCACCTTTGTGCCCATATATGGAGCTGAGTTGTTTGTGATTGATGCAACACACTCCATATTTGGACGTATAGCTGCTTTGGGGACTCCTTATATGGTTATGGCTAAGTTAAAAACTTAACTTAAAAATAACTTAACTTAAAAAAATAATAACTTAAAAATAAATCTTAAAAAACCCCAAATATGTACGAGCTGCGTTCGCTTCCCGCGTTTGCGCGTCTTACTGGTTGTACTGTACTGTGAAGTATTTATTAAGATCGCTGTTTCTAGTTGGCCAACGATGTTATAGCCATCGCCAAACTAGGACATAATAATTATGGCTACAAGGGTTCACCACTGAACACATTCTAATGTGTGACTTCATTCACAAACTGCACAAACTGTAAATGATAGTGCAGATTCTTGAAGATCAATGAGAAAAGGGAATATCCACACTCGCTCTTATCATCATACATGAAAATTGAAATGAAAATTAGCAACTGTGCTACAGTGTACACTAGTATATCCGGTGTATTTACGTCCATGTGACGTAAAGTACATCACATTCCGTGCTCAGTCAATCAAATCATCATAAATGACATCAGTGAAGGTCAGAAAGTGTCTTACAGTGATTACAGATGTAAACGCGCACGTACGTATGCACGTACGTACATACGTACGTATACACACAAAGATATTCGGTGCATTAATAGATTGATGTACAAATGGACCAGACTGCTTGCCTACAAATAAAACTTGCTTGGATTGTACCGTATGTGAGAACAAGCTAGTCCCTGGAGTCATGAAACGGAAATGAAACATGAAAGTAGTGAAAATTATTATTCTCATGATGAATCCTAAGTCTAGGGTTAAAGGACAGTCCCTAAGACAGACACTAAGGTATACCGTACGCACATTTCTTACATTGTCTATTTAATACAATCTTTTGGAGCTCAAATGCTTTATTCATATGAAGGCAGAAAGCCTGCCCTTACAACCCTTAGATATGGGCTGAAGCTGAAACCAAAGGGAGACAGACGCCAGATGAGCCAGTGTGGTGCAGCCATCAATAATGCCCTTTCAAAATATATTTTGCAAATAAAACATTGTGTTCTGTTAATTTTTGAACATCTTCACAATGTTCAAAAAAACACACACTTGCTCTGGACTACTCCTCTCTCTGATGTGCTATAGGGTACAGTATGCTATTGATCATATCTCTCTCAAGTATTCCCTACCGTCCTGAAGCAAGGACACCAAGTTATGCTTTGAGAACAAGAGCTGGGTTTTATTTTATCTCATGGATTGAATGATTTATTTTATTAACAAATCTGAGCACACAAATATACTGAGGTCCCGGCCCCATCTCTTTTATCGAGGTGTTTGTATTCAGGGTTTATCCCACCCTGTGTGGTTAGGGTTAGCAATATGTCGTGTCCCACACATAACCGTAGACATGAATGATTTGCTATTTTACATAATTGTGTGCGTATTTGCTCTCTTAATCCATTTTGGGGCGGGAACCGGCCCCTTTTGGTGTTTTTGAAGCATTATGTTATGCTTTAGCTGTTGAAAAATAGCAGATCTACAAGTTCATAGCGCGGCACCGAGTGCCGCGCTATGAACTTGTAGGTCTGCTATTTTTTGAAAAATCGTGAAAATGTGGCACAAATCTTTGAATATATATATTCTTTCGGAGCGGACGATTTGAACTTTCTATAGCTTCCTGGGAGGTCCCCAAACAACATATTTTCAGATGGGGGTCCGCAGCCAAATACAGATAATTCTGGGGGTCCTTTACATGAAAAAAGGTTGAGCACCACTGACACATAGAAACATAGGGGTTTTCAGAAAACTGAGAACTTAGAAGACATTTTTGTAGAATCAAGGCCTCAGGTCGAAATGGATTACCCATGTTTGATCACTCATGTATTGTATTTGTTTGCAACATGTTTTCCAAAATGTCACAATGGACCGATCTACACTGCAACTCCACTTTAGATCCAGAGTTAAGCACAATACAGGGTTTATCTTCTTGGATCGGTGAGATTAATAATTAGGACAATTTACAGTAGGTGGGTTGAACGTAGGTGATGGTGACAGGGTTTCAACTTCACTGTTAACAATTGAAACTCTTAATGACCTCTTGACCTCAATACTTTATTGTATTTCGTGCAGATACATTTATAGATAGATTTGGATTTAACACTAGTTGAATGCTCTTAAATCTGGTGAATATTAGTGTGTAAATAAAGTATAAATCTGATATAATTTACTGATGTACCTTATACTGTATGACTTTAATGATTTTTGAGCGATGGAAATAAGCGAATTTAAGCACAACACCCCATATAGCCCCGTTCAATTCAATGCAATGCAACTCATTGCATTGAGGGCTCATGGTAGGGGAAAAATAGCCAATAATGTGCTTTTGCACAAAATAATATCTTTAATGTCAAGCCGACGGGTTAGAAAGGGCGACATCTTCTGCCCCGTCATCTAATTAATGCACCTATGAATGTTTGATATTATGTGTATACTGTATGTATGTTTGTATTGTCTATGAGGGTACACATGTATGCATATGTCTTATTTTTCATATCAGAAATGTTTTTTTAGAATTTATAGTGATGTTGTTTCTGTCCTCGGAGTGTCGTGTAGTCATCAGCCTTGTCAGTTATTATTTTATTGTTTTTGTCTTTTTCTTTGAGTTATGTTTTGTCTCCTTTTATTGTAAGTCTCTTGTTTGTATGTTTTTTGCTATTTTTTGTCCGATCTGTAATTTTCTGGTTAATCACTACTACTGAAATGCTTTTATGCCAAAAATCATAATAAACAGATGTTTTAAAAAAAAATAAACTCAAAAAAATAAAAATAAAGAAAGGGCGACATCACATCAGAGTGATCAGAGCTCGTGACCCTCAACACAGGAGCCTAGGCTGTACAGTAAGTGTCCTCTCCTCTAGACCTCTCCTACTGTAAACACAAGACAAATACTGTAGCCTCAACAACACCATGCAGTCTACAGTATGCCAACGACACAAAACATGATGCAGGGCTATGGATGGAGGATGTACGGTGAAACTGCCTACAGGATGAAATCAGATCAACAACTCTTTGGTTTCAGGAGAACAACCTTTTGCTCTCCACGTCAACGAGACCATGAGCAGCAGGTCGTGGAGGCCAAGGACAGAGTACAGTACCTACTGTATAGTATCTATATCCACGTGTTCCAGTGGGGAGAGGGTCATTCATTTCAGGTTCCTCTGCGTGTACTAACTATACATCACTCTATCTATACGGGCCAATACTGTACGTTGGAGGCAATCAAATGGTGAAATCCTATATCTGGAGGGAAGAGGACAGACAGGTGGTGGATGTTAACCCATTCTGACCTGAGATCAGATTCATACGAGGTTATTCCACTGGACACACACTGGTCTGATGAACCCATTCTGACCTGAGATCAGATTCTAAAAATGTCAGTCGTTCTTCCATTTAAAAAAAAATAGCAGACCTACAAGCTCGTAGCGCGCCACTCGGTGGCGCGCTATGAGCTTGTAGATCTGCTATTTTTCAATAGCTAAAGCATAACATGATGCTGACACCAGAATGGGTTCCCGTTCAGAATGGGTTAAGGACCACCAGTGGTCCCTGGACCGCTGGGTGAATCTTAAGGACCACCAGTGGTCCCTGGACCGCTGGTTGAAAACCACCACTGCCCTAGACTTGGCGGTGGTGGGCTGGTTCAAAGCGGCGCTTCAAAGGAAAACCCATGAGATCCACAACAAACAACAAACTTTGCATAAGAATACTATTTTTATTTGTAATATGTAATATGTAACATGTAATATGTGTACAGTAATGTACAGTATGCTCCTTGTTCTATTCCTATCTATGGTTTAACACAAAATAAATTAAAACATGTGTTAACAAAACACAACACATTAATTCTCTCTCATTTAAATGGCAGTAATATAACAACCTGAATGGTTATGTGTGCCCCAAGGCAGATTCCTGTGTGCCCCCCTGTCCCTTACTGTCATGCTGCTTAACCCATTCTGACCTGAGATCAGATTCATACGAGGTTTCCACTGGACACACACTGGTCTGATTAACCCATTCTGACCCGAGATCAGATTCTAAAAATGTCAGTCGTTCTTTCGATTAACTCGGTGGCGCTATGAGCTTGTAGATCTGCTATTTTTCAATAGCTAAAGCATAACATGATGCTGACACCCAAAACGGGTTCCCGTTCAGAATGGCTTAAGCCTAATGCATGTTTACACAACAAGTAATTGGTTATTTTTCTCATCATGTGACAGACTCTAAATGAGGCTAGGGACCAGATATGGAGGGACTACTTCAGGTGGCTTTGCTGCTGTTGTAATCCTCCTATTAGTGCCACTTCATTTGAGCCCTTCTCTCGCTAATCGCAGGTATAGCCGTTACACTTAATGATTCTCCGGTGCCCTCATTCTGCTTAACGCCTTCTGGCCGGGAACCCCTGTTTTAACTAAGCATTATGTTGTACTTTAGCTATTGAAAAAAAAAGCAGATCCACAAGCTCATAGCGCGCCACCGAGTGGCGCGCTACGAGCTTGTAGGTCTGCTATTTTTGAAAAGTCATGAAAATGTGACGCAAATCTTTGAATATACATTTCAGAGCGACTAAAATATTGGCTTCTGGGGGGGGGGGGGGGTCCCTGGAACTACATATTTTGAGATGGGGGGTCCGTGGGGCCCAATAGAGATAATTCTGGGGGTCCTTTGATATGAAAAAAGGTTGAGCACCACTGACACATAGAAACATGGGGTTTTTCAGATTTTTTTTAGGATTTAGAAGCCTTTTTTTTTTAAATCGCCATCAGTCCAAAGTGGGTTAAGTAAATGGGGAAAAGGAGAATGAGAGACAGACAAAAGAGGTGCAGGAGAGAGAGAGAGAGAGAGACTGAGAGAGAAGCAGAAAATAAATGAAAATGAAAAGGAGAACGAAGCCATGCAGGCTGAGGCGTGTGAGGGAAACAGAATGGAATGAACGGCCACTCAGTCGGCAGAGGAAGAGTGCCATCTGTTGATACTACTGAGGGAGCGAAGGTAGCAGAACACAAACAACACTAACCAATCCAAGAGAAAATTGCAGGCTTTTTTCCCCTCCTCATGTGTTGGAGATAACACGTCACAATCATGCTAAGGGATTATGAGAAATGGGGGGGGGGGGGGGGGGGGATACTGTACCAGTGGAAAAGAGAACCACAGCCACCAGCTATTATTTTTTTTATTTTTTTAGGCTAATTGATCAGTCTCTTTAGCAAAGCAAAGGCATAGATGGCGGAGAGAAACAAACACTCCAGAAATGTTGATTTGGAGCAGACACTTCAGAGAACAGATTAGACTATCTAATTATCATTTTCTGCCTTCGGATGACGCCTTTGATGTGGATGGAAGTGACTGTGGAGCCTTTTTTTTTTTTTGCCTTCACTCTTCTGCAAATAATGAGAATTTCTAATTAAAGGATGGAATAAATCAGGATGCTCGCGGCCTTGCTTTGCTTGTTCTAAGGACCGCTTAAGACATTCTGGGCGGGAAACACCCTTTTTGGTGTTTTAAAAGCATTAGAAATAGCAGATCTACAAGCTCGTAAGCTTACCTTACGAGTTTGTAGGTCTGCTATTTTTGAAAAATCGTGAAAATGTGGTGCAAAATCTTTGAATATATATTCTTTCAGAGCGAACGTTTTCTTTTAACTCAAATCTTTGTTTCTGGGAGGGAGGTCCATGGAACAACATATTTTCAGATGGGAGTCCACGGCCAAATACAGATAATTCTGGGGGTCGACCTTGACATGAAAATGTTTGAGAACGACCGACACATAGAAACATGTAGTTTTTCAGAAAACTGTCAGGATTTAGAAGAAGACATTTTGTTAGAATGGAGTTCAGGTCGAAATGGGTTAAATCCTGGGGGGATGAACAACGGGCATTTAGAAGGGTAACGTGGCTGGTTGTTTGTTTGTTTGTTAGTTGTTGTTGTTTTTAGGAATTAGGAGTATGCCGTCCGATTGAACTGGCCCAGGCCTGCAGCTTATTCCGCTGCTAGCGGCACAAAAGTCATTTGAACAGGAGTTGTGTTTGTATCCTGACTGACACGGAGGACCCTCTATCAGTCTATCCTCTCAGAGTAGTTAGTACGGCGACACAAACACAATCAAATGAGCCGTTTATCATGCATGCAGTTGCACACAAACAAAGTGTGAGACATTAACCCATTTTGGACTGAGGTCGATTAAAAAAAAGGCTTCGAAATCCTAATTTTATTCTGGAAAAACCCATGTTTCTATGTCAGTTGGTGCTCAACCTTTTTCAAGTCAAGGACCCCCAGAATTATCTCTATTGGGCCACACGGACCCCCATCTCTAAATATGTAGTTCCAGGGAGGGACCCTCCAGAAGCCAATATTTTAGTTAAAAATGTTCGCTCTGAAACATATATTCAAAGATTTGCGCCACATTTTCACGACTTTTCAAAAATAGCAGACCTACAAGCTCATAGCGCGCCACTCGGTGGCGCGCTATGAGCTTGTAGATCTGCTATCTTTCAATAGCTGAAGTATAACATAATGCTTTAAAACACCAAAAGGGGTTCCCGCCCAACATGGATTAAATATGCATTCATTTTCTATATATATTGTATTGGTGCAGCTTTGCATATCTCAAGACAGGAAACTACAGTATATGCTCTGAAATGTTCAGAAGAACCTATTTAATATTATTCATGTTTAATTGATTTCCTATTTAGTTATAATCTCTTCAGGGATAGAGTGCCATTGTACTTAACCCATTCTGAACGGGAACCCATTTTGGGGTTAGCATCATGTTATGCTTCTATTGAAAAATAGCAGATCTACAAGCTCATAGCACAGATTTGCACATGTGGCCCCTGGGGGCCCCTGATACACCTGGGGGCCCCTGATACACCTGGGGGCCCCTGATAGCATCCCCATGTCACCATTTTCTGGAGGCGTTGCGGACTCACGAACCTGCTATGATTCACTGTGACTCTGATGACGCAGAAACATATCCATTAACAGTAACTCTACAGTGCCTCAGACTGCACTGTAGCCTATAGCCTAACTGTGGAGGAACTTCTATATCAGTTCAGATAAAGTTAAAGCCTAATTGATATTCCGTCCCACAATGGTGTTGCTCTGACTGAGAAAATAGCGTGATTTTGAACGTGTTGCTGCTCACTTGAGATGCCAGCAGTGGGCCAGGCCAGCAGGAGTGATTTCTGCCACTGCATTTTCACGCTAAATGAGCGTGTCTGAAGTATGAGTGACACCCTCATAAATAAGCGAGCCGTGGTCCAGTGAGAGCTCCGCTGCTCCGAGGGGCCGGAGCCAGCACAGCTGTGTGCCTGGCAGGAGAGGAGAGCTCACAGCACAGAGCCACAGGCACTCCACTGAGAGAGGAGAGCTCACAGCACAGAGCCACAGGAGAGGAGAGCTCACAGCACAGAGCCACTGAGAGAGGAGAGCTCACAGCACAGAGCCACAGGGAGAGGAGAGCTCACAGCACAGAGCCACTGAGAGAGGAGAGCTCACAGCACAGAGCCACAGGGAGAGGAGAGCTCACAGCACAGAGCCACAGGCAGGAGAGGAGAGCTCACAGCACAGAGCCACAGGAGAGGAGAGCTCACAGCACAGAGCCACAGGAGAGGAGAGCTCACAGCACAGAGCCACAGGCAGGAGAGGAGAGCTCACAGCACAGAGCCACAGGACAGGAGAGCTCACAGCACAGAGCCACAGGCACTCCACTCCATGCTCATACCTGGCAGATTACTTGTTGTAAACGTTCTAATCTATAGACTACATTTTAGGTAAGAAATGGGCCATGCAGTTACTCAATCTTTTTTTTTCTAAATATATTTTTTATCCCACGATTTTGTAACCCATTTTTCACCCCTGTGTCAATCATCTAATGTGATCCTGGGCTCTACACACCCTCCACCAACCTAGTCCCCATATATGGGGGACAAGGGGAGAGCAAACGGACTTGAACTCATGCTTCCTTCATGCCTGAGTGTCCAAGTTGCAGTTACTCAATCTTAATTAATTTCATATCTACAGAATACAGATACAAAAAACTATATATAAATATTCAGTATACTTCCCGACACTAGTGTGTTTCTGTCTATCCAGGTGTGTATGCGTTATGCTTGTCTATGAGTTCTAGTGAACTTTGCCTCTCTACTTTTTGCTGGATCTGCAGAGATTACTGCTGCAGTTCAGAAAGTGGCAGTTGCTCCTTCCCTCATTAGACGCTGAAACTCGACCGCTCTCTCAGAAACACAAGACGCTAAATATTGCAGCTGGCGTGAATTCAGGGTTAACTCACTGTCATCTTCAACAAGCAACACTGTCGCACAACGGAATATGGGCAGGCAGGGGGGCAACTGTTTTATGGGATAAAAGCAGAAGTAAAATAAATATACAGTACGTCTGTCTGAACAAAAAAAGTCCCACAGGGTACTAAAAATGTATTATATTCTTCAGCATTACTTTCTACGTGGAAGACATTACAACAGAACATTCCATGAACTTCAGGTAAAGTCAAGACAATGTACACTCTCAGTCTCCAGGAGTATATATACTTCTAAAGTATAAACATGTACTCTCAGTCTCCAGGATACGTATACAGACTTCTAAAGTATAAACATGTACTCTCAGTCTCCAGGATAAGTACTTCTAAAGTATAAACATGTACTCTCAGTCTCCAGGATAAGTACTTCTAAAGTATAAACATGTACACTCTCAGTCTCCAGGATAAGTATTCTAAAGTATAAACATGTACTCTCAGTCTCCAGGATAAGTACTTCTAAAGTATAAACATGTACTCTCAGTCTCCAGGATAAGTATTCTAAAGTATAAACATGTACTCTCAGTCTCCAGGATAAGTAAAGACAGACTTCTAAACTATAAACATGTACTCTCAGTCTCCAGGATAAGTATTCTAAAGTATAAACATGTACTCTCAGTCTCCAGGATAAGTAAAGACAGACTTCTAAAGTATAAACATGTACTCTCAGTCTCCAGGATAAGTATTCTAAAGTATAAACATGTACTCTCAGTCTCCAGGATAAGTAAAGACAGACTTCTAAAGTATAAACATGTACTCTCAGTCTCCAGGATAAGTATTCTAAAGTATAAACATGTACTCTCAGTCTCCAGGATAAGTAAAGACAGACTTCTAAAGTATAAACATGTACTCTCAGTCTCCAGGATAAGTATTCTAAAGTATAAACATGTACTCTCAGTCTCCAGGATAAGTAAAGACAGACTTCTAAAGTATAAACATGTACTCTCAGTCTCCAGGATAAGTATTCTAAAGTATAAACATGTACTCTCAGTCTCCAGGATAAGTAAAGACAGACTTCTAAAGTATAAACATGTACTCTCAGTCTCCAGGATAAGTATTCTAAAATATAAACATGTACTCTCAGTCTCCAGGATAAGTAAAGACAGACTTCTAAAGTATAAACATGTACTCTCAGTCTCCAGGATAAGTATTCTAAAGTATAAACATGTACTCTCAGTCTCCAGGATAAGTAAAGACAGACTTCTAAAGTATAAACATGTACTCTCAGTCTCCAGGATAAGTATTCTAAAGTATAAACATGTACTCTCAGTCTCCAGGATAAGTAAAGACAGACTTCTAAAGTATAAACATGTACTCTCAGTCTCCAGGATAAGTATTCTAAAGTATAAACATGTACTCTCAGTCTCCAGGATAAGTAAAGACAGACTTCTAAAGTATAAACGTGTACTCTCAGTCTCCAGGGTAAGTATTCTAAAGTATAAACATGTACTCTCAGTCTCCAGGATAATAAGTAATAGACAGCTTGTCACTGGAGGAGGAGACCACCATGGTGGGAACTAAAGCTCTTGTCTTGCTTACAGGATACATTTTTTATTCATAGTATTATTAATAATGGCTGTATAATATATAATGTACCATGCTGATACAAAGTTCAAATTGCTCTCCGTGTGTAACTGGGGAAGGGGGGGGGGGGGTTCTGTCAAATCATGAAGATGTTTTATGAATCGTTACAAATCTTTCATTAAAAGAGGCTAGTTAGACTGTTAACTGTGTACGGTAGGTAAAGAACAAATCTTGGCCACTTTCCAAATCCAACCCACTGTGCATATAGTTGTATGACACAGTCATGCTATACAGTACTACTAAATAATACAGCTCAACAAGCATACATTCTGCAATAAAATCAAATATACTGTACACCCCATGGGTTCACACATGATTTATTTATTTTTAGGCTAGGGGGTCCCTAGCCAGATGGCAGTGAAGTGACAATTTAAGGACTTGTAAGACCTTTTAAATACAGACAGACAGACAGACAGACAGACAGACAGACAGACAACAGACAGACAGACAGAACCTTTACTGCATGTCTGCATCAAATTAATCCACTACTATACTATAAAAATTGGTCAAACATTGGCCACATTTTTAAATAATATAATAAGGCGTTGCTTGTAGATCGGCTATTTTCACACGATATTTATCTGTGGATCTGAGTCATGCCTCAACTTGAGCTAAAATATGATTATTTTGGGGGGGTTGCAGTCTGAAAATTCATTGATAGACAGAAAATGTATGAAATAAAATGTTTAACTATCAGCATAGTGACGTAGCTGAATGTATAATATTTCTAACTTCACCTGTCTGTTCCCGTTTGAAAAGTATGTTTTGTGTGTTTGACTGCTTGCATATTAATTATAAATAATAATATTAAGCAATTTCAAGATGTCCGTTTGGATTGAAAATAACGTGATCAGTATTTTATCCTTACTTGACTTCATGACTTCATTTCATTCATTTTATAATTTGAATTAATCACATAGATTAATCAAATAATTAAAAAGAATCAGCAGATTAATCAATTATTAAAACAATCATTAGTTCCAGTCGCAGATAGAACATTGATCAGAATAATGGACGATGAGTGTCAGTGAGCAACGGACATGTTTGATAGTTCCCGCCTCTTGCAATTGTGACAATAATGACTTCTCATGGCACGCAGAATTAAGAAATACATTAGTTGGACGGATGAGGAATCTTTCTCATGAGAACTTTGGCGAAGACAGTTCATTAATCACCTCCTAGTCCACATTCATGTCAGCTTTTCACTGTGCCAATAACACAACATACAGTACAGTAACTGCATCTTTTCCCTGTGCCAACACAACATACAGTACAGTACCTGCATATTTTCACTGTGCCAATAACACAACATACAGTACAGTAACTGCATCTTTTCACTGTGCCAATAACACAACCTACAGTACAGTAACTGCATCTTTTCACTGTGCCAATAACACAGCCTACAGTACAGTAACTGCATCTTTTCACTGTGCCAAAAACACAACCTACAGTACAGTAACTGCATCTTTACACTGTGCCAATAACACAACCTACAGTACAGTAACTGCATCTTTTCACTGTGCCAATAACACAGCCTACAGTACAGTAACTGCATCTTTTCACTGTGCCAATAACACAGCCTACAGTACAGTAACTGCATCTTTACACTGTGCCAATAACACAGCCTACAGTACAGTAACTGCATCTTTTCACTGTGCCAAAAACACAACCTACAGTACAGTAACTGCATCTTTACACTGTGCCAAAAACACAGCCTACAGTACAGTAACTGCATCTTTTCACTGTGCCAATAACACAGCCTACAGTACAGTAACTGCATCTTTACACTGTGCCAATAACACAGCCTACAGTACAGTAACTGCATCTTTTCACTGTGCCAATAACACAGCCTACAGTACAGTAACTGCATCTTTACACTGTGCCAATAACACAACCTACAGTACAGTAACTGCATCTTTTCACTGTGCCAATAACACAACCTACAGTACAGTAACTGCATCTTTACACTGTGCCAATAACACAGCCTACAGTACAGTAACTGCATCTTTTCACTGTGCCAATAACACAACCTACAGTACAGTAACTGCATCTTTTCACTGTGCCAATAACACAACCTACAGTACAGTAACTGCATCTTTTCACTGTGCCAATAACACAACCTACAGTACAGTAACTGCATCTTTACACTGTGCCAATAACACAACCTACAGTACAGTAACTGCATCTTTTCACTGTGCCAATAACACAACATACAGTACAGTAACTGCATCTTTTCACTGTGCCAATAACACAACCTACAGTACAGTAACTGCATCTTTACACTGTGCCAACACAACATACAGTACAGTACCTGCATATTTTCACTGTGCCAATAACACAACATACAGTACAGTAACTGCATCTTTTCACTGTGCCAATAACACAGCCTACAGTACAGTAACTGCATCTTTTCACTGTGCCAATAACACAACCTACAGTACAGTAACTGCATCTTTTCACTGTGCCAATAACACAGCCTACAGTACAGTAACTGCATCTTTTCACTGTGCCAATAACACAGCCTACAGTACAGTAACTGCATCTTTTCACTGTGCCAATAACACAACCTACAGTACAGTAACTGCATCTTTTCACTGTGTCAATAACACAGCCTACAGTACAGTAACTGCATCTTTTCACTGTGCCAATAACACAGCCTACAGTACAGTAACTGCATCTTTTCCCTGTGCCAACACAGCCTAGTACAGTACAGTAACTGCATCTATCTTTCTTAACATGAAGTAGTACACCACAGTTTTTGAGCGGTGCAACCACTTCCTTAAGTAACTGTGTGTGTGTGTGTGTGTGTGTGTGTGTGTGTGTGTGTGTGTGTGTGTGTGTGTGTGTGTGGGTGGGTGTGTGTGGGTGGCTGGGTGGGTGGGTGGGTGGCTGGGTGCGTCTGAGCACGAAAACAGCACGGTTGTTTTTCACCCATAGACTGTAAAAAAATATGGACAAAGCGTTCTCCGGGTCTAACATGAACGTAAAATGAAGCCTGTCAGTCGCCATCTTTCTAGATCCGTTTGGGCCCAGCTGGCCCATTGGCTGGCCCAGACAACGAGGCGGGACTTCCCCCCTTCTTCTCCGTTGGTTTTTATTTTGACTCGAGTGGGTGGGGAATCCCGATCATAGACTGTAACGGTAGCCACACCCCTCAGAACATACGCGACTTTATGGTCATTTTTTTTATAAATGGGACCATAATTTTCCAAAAATAATATTATGACATTAGAAATGAGACTTTAAACTAGTGACTGGAAGCAAAAAGTATTCATGACCATGTTTATTGAGGTAATACAGTCTAGGTGAAGTTGGGCCCAAATACATGGACTTCTATGGGGCTATGGGTTTTTCTGGGTCCAATGACAGACAGCGCCACAACAGGCCATTATATGAACTTTCAGGAAATCCCGATTTCCTTAGTGGCTTCACAAAATATCTGTCTGACTGCCCCCCTGTTTTCACCACCTGTGCACAACGTAACACACAAACACACGCACATATTAACTGTATGGTGATTTCAGGTGTGCCAGTACAGTACAGTACAGTACAGTACAGTAGAGGGACCCCCACACGGTAACTGTAATTTCCCCCCGGGGACCCCCACACGGAGTTGCACCACTTGCTTCACACGGGTGTGATTTTTCTAGTTATAGGTTGTTATGAAGTCCATACTGTATTCAGGGGAGGGGGGTGGGGGGGGGGGGGGGGTCAGTCATCCCTTACTGTGGAGGTATTGAACCTCAACCTACAGTAGCCTTTTGGTCAATTACAAGTCCCATATTTTACCTTATTATATAAACACTAAGGGGGAAAAGAATGGATTCTCTCCGAGCAGCTCCAGAAATGTCAGAAGAGACACTAATTACTGTGTAACAGTAATACCAGCATGTTCTTCCAGGGGGCCACCAGCTGCAACAAATTGCTCAACTGCAGTTCAGTAGGATTTCTACAGAATGTCTGGAGCTGTGTTACAGAACAACATTATGATATTATTCTTATAGAATCTAATGTTTTATGGATGAATAATGTGGTTAAGATCTTGCGACAGACACAGCCATGGTATCTGAGACACCGTCTCCATGCTCATGAAACCATTCAACAACCACTCTGCTCAGTCTGTGTCCGGTGCTCTTTTAATAGGCCTCACTCACACTATTGAGACGGATGTCTTGTCCATGTCTTGTGTCTTGTCTGTGTTTAACCCATTTTGACCTGAGATCAGATTCTAAAAAATGCCTCTTTGAAAATGACAGTTTTCTGAAAAAGCTGTTTCTTCTATGTCAGTCATTTTTTCAAAAATAGCAGACCTAGAAGCTCGTAGCGCGCCACTCGGTGTTCACAACCCCTTTGTATAGGAGCCAAAATATACATTTTGTTTTTATTGTTTATTCTTTCCCACGCTTGGTTGAGGTTAATTGATGAGCTTCTGCTGTGTGTCTGCTAATCACTTTACTTCATGTCAGCTGTGTGTCTGGGCAGTGGCATTCAGTGAGAGAATGGGGGTGAGCTCGACTAGGCTCAATATTTTCTGTTGACCGTTTATCTACGTTTTGATCGTTTCAGTACATTTTTTGGACCTCGTTTATTTCGTCAATAAATCACCTTAACTATACAATAAGAACTTTTCTGGATTTGATTGAAAGAAACGCGTCGTACTATACTTCTATTTTGTTTGATTTGAAGAATCAAACGGGATCATTTTGAATAGACAATCGATTTGAATCTGGAAAAAAAAATGCTTTAGAATTTTTACAAATCGTTTTTGGGATTGAGAATAGAGTTGAATCGATTTTGAATCGAATCGTGACCCCAAGAATCGGAATGGAATGGAATGGTGGGACACCCAAAGATCCACAGCCCTAATGCATGTACCCTCTACCTATGGTCTCATTCAGTTAACGCAATATTTCCCTCCCTTCCATTTGAGCTTTTCTTTCGTCATGACTGACATGTCTAGCACTCTGGGATTCCTTGTGAATGAAAAGTGCAATACAAATCAGTCGGTTCAACCATTTTGATCTTGTTGTTGGGTGTAAATAACAGCACAGCCTCTAGGGGGACACTCTAAAGGCTCATACATAGTCTGGATTGTCGGTGGTGAGGTGACCACCGAACTACAACATGACGTCACTGAGGTGACCACCGAACTACAACATGACGTCACTGAGGTGACCACCGAACTACAACATGACGTCACTGAGGTGACCACCGAACTACAACATGACGTCACTGAGGTGACCACCGAACTACAACATGACGTCACTGAGCCGCGGTGAAGAGCAAACCACCGCCACCCGCTCCAGCCCTTCTCTCTGTTTTTACTCACCACCGCTCAACGTTATTTCAGCTCCGGTGGTCAGCTCACCACCGGAGCGGTGGTCACCTCACCACCGAAAATCCAGACTATGAATGAGCCTTTAGTCTTGATTCATGTGATTCATTCCAGCACTAAAAGTAGGTGAAAATGTAAGATTTGCCCCATGAACATTGTTAACATATGAGTTTACACTTACAGTTGTCAAATGAATAATGAATGAGATATGGGGCTATAGGCTAAAATCACAAATTTAACTATAAGTGTAAGTGACTGTTCAATACATATAGGCCAACGTTGAATATGAATGGGTTATCACTGTGTCAGGTCTCTTAATTGACATTGTCATTTCACTTTGACTTCCTCTGTGCCTTCATCACATTTATAGTTTAACAGTGATCTTGCCGGATAGATCGGCTCCCACAACACTTCCAGAGGCCGGAGGCAAAAATGTGAGATCCATTCCCTCAATATTCAACTCAGCCTTGTTTCTATATCCTCCCGTTTCCCTCTTTTTGCTCAGACCCATTTATTTTGCCAGATCGATTCATGTTGGCGCCTGCTCTGTTTCTCTCCCCTTATATTCAGACCTACCAGCAGTGTTGTTTTCATCGACTAAAACTAAGACGAAAAATGTTCGTCGACTACCTTTTTTCACTGACTAAAACTAAATAAAAACAAATCTATGATGTCTAAAACTAAGACTAAATATACTGACAATTTCGTCAACAAATAAAAACTAGACTAAAATGTTAGGAAGGGACCTAGTGGACAAGAGATCCAGTTTTATGCTGGGCTGCATGCTGAAAATAGCAGATATCTGCTATTGGTATGCAACCAAAGTGTAAAATATGTCATTACAACGACATCAAGGCCTGTCAAAACACATTTTAGTCGACTAAATCAACTGTAGATTTAGTCGACAAAAATCGTATGACATTTAGTCGACTAAAACTAGACTAAAACACTAGAACATTCCAGGTGACTTAAAATGTGACTGAAACGAAGTGAAAACTATTCAGGAGACTATATGACTAAGACTAAAATGGAAATTCTCTGCCAAAAACAACACTGCTATACCAGCATCTTCTTCTCAACTCCTTGGATGCTGGTGTACAGTAGCTACAGTATAGTGGTCCAGCTGCCAGCAGACAGACACTGCATGCCTGACAGGAGAAAAGCAGATGCTCCAATCCAACTTTATCCCATTCTGACCGGGAACCCATATTGGTGTTAGCATCATGTTATGCTTTAGCTATTGAAAAATAGCAGATCTACAAGCTCATAGCGCGCCACCGAGTGGCGCGCTACGAGCTTGTAGGTCTGATATTTTTGAAAAATCGAAGAACGACTGACATTTTTAGAATCTGATCTCGGGTCAGAATGGGTTCATCAGACCAGTTGTGTGTCCAGTGGAAACCTCGTATGAATCTGATCTCAGGTCAGAATGGGTTATACTGCTCTTCTGTATTATAACCCATGTAGACCTGACGTCGAAATTAAAAAAAAAATGTCTTCAAAATCCTGACAGTTTTCTGAAAAACCTCATGTTTCTGTATCAGTGAGTGGTGCTCAATATTTCTATATGACAAGAACCCCAAAAATTATATGTAATATGCCTCTGCCTCCCCCATCTGAAAATATGTTGTTCCATGGACCTCCCCCCCGAAGCAAAGATTTGAGTTAAAATGTTCAATATATATACCCGTATTCAAAGATTTGAGGCACATTTTCAAGATTTTTCTAAAATAGCAGACCTATACAAGTTCTTGTATATCTGCTATTCTTCCAAAAGCTAAAACATAATGCTTAAAAACACCAAAAGGAGTTCCCCTCCAGAATGGAATAACATGCAGTTTGGGAACTTGGGACTCTCAGCCAATCTCTGCACGGTGTTGTGTGTTGTAGACAGCATGTCGTATACTATACACTGAACGAAACAGAAACTTTGAACCAGCCTCCTCTCTCTATTCTCTCCTGGCATGTCTTCCCCAGTGGGAGCCAGATGCTAGGCATACAATATGCAAGTCTCAGCCTTGCATATCCCATTCTGAACGGGAACCCATTTTGGTGTTAGCATCATGTTATGCTTTAGCTATTGAAAAATAGCAGATCTAAAAGCTCGTAGCGCGCCACCGAGTGGCGCGCTACGAGCTTGTAGGTCTGCTATTTTTGAAAAAATCGAAGAACGACTGACATTTTTAGAATCTGATCTCAGGTCAGAATGGGTTAATCAGACCAGTGTGTGTCCAGTGGAAACCTCGTTTGAATCTGATCTCAGGTCAGAATGGGATATACTGTATGCATTACAGAGCATATGTAAATTGTCAGAGGCGATGCATTCTGTGTACAGGCAGTTGAGTTACAAGCAGCACTAAATAATCCTAGCATCCCAGGAGTCAATGGTTATAGTTGATTTACATTATTTTATTTTTTTTGGATCTGCTGGACAAGATTAAAGCAACTACGTAACATTGGCACTTGTGTCAATAATATGAGACGCTTTCGAGATTCAAGATAATGTTTTCTGTTACATCCCATTATAAAAAATATAAAGACCTCTTGGGTTTAACCCATTCTGAACGGGAACCCATTTTGGTGTTAGCAATGCATCATGTTATGCTTTAACTATTGAAAAATAGCAGATCTACAAGCTCGTAGCGCGCCACCGAGTGGCGCGCTACGAGCTTGTAGGTCTGCTATTTTTAGAAAAATCGAAGAATGACTGACATTTTTAGAATCTGATCTCAGGTCAGAATGGGTTCATCAGACCAGTGTGTGTCCTGGTGTTGAAACCTTGTATGAATCTGATCTCAGGTCCGAATGAGTTAACTTTCAGCTCCTTCGCCCTGCAGCAACAAGAAAAATAGCAACCAAATAGAAAGTCAATAACAATTTTGCAATTTCAGGCTGGCATCAGCCCGGGTCTCACCAGCAGACTGAGTGGGGAATCTATCAGATATGAGAGCACTTCTAAACTTTGTACAGTAGGCTTAGTGGATAAGGAATAAGTTCAAGACATCACAACAAGTGCAGTTTGTCGTCAAAGAGGAAAAGGAGAAGAAAACACTTAATAGATAAAGTTAAGCACTCCGGCACACAAGTTAAGCAAGAGCAGCGTGATAAGGCACTGGGCATATTTGTGTTGTGTTGTTTGGTGGTGGTGTGTGTGTGTGTGTGTGTGTGTGTGTGTGTGTGTGTGTGTGTGAGAGAGCATATTTTCATGTTGTTTGGTGGTGGTGGTGGTGTGTGTGTGTGTGTGTGTGTGTGTGTGTGTGTGTGTGTGTGTGTGTGTGTGTGTGTGTGTGTGTGTGTGTGTGTGTGTGTGTGTGCGTGTGCGTGTGTGTGTGTGTGAATAACTTCCTAGGCTTTAAGAGGAAAGACTCTGGGAAACTGGACTCACAAGCCAAGGGCTTCGGGGTCTGGTCTGATTGGCCAGATCTCAACGACCTTTGCCATCGGACAGGAGTCCAGCTAAAATGGGCAAAAAACAACGAAAATGTGCCCAGATCTCTGATGATGGATTAATTACAGACTCCAGCGTGGTAGTGAAGGCTACCCTCACCCACCAGGGAGCGGACACTAGACTACAGGAAGACACGGCAAGAAGGGTTCTGCTCAGCACGAAACAGACTGAAGCCAGAGAACATTGGCGTGGCCTTATATCGACTGCAGGGAAAGTTGGCCCGTGTTGATTCAGCTGATCACTCTGTTTCACATTCGATGTACAAAAATGCTGCTATTGGGGATAGGAGGATGTTTTAAAATTCACCATCAAAAGCAAGACTGCAAGTATTACCAACCAAGTACAATCTGTCAATCTGGTATCCCGACACCCACACTCCACTCTGTATGAACCATCATGATTCTGAACAACACCCAGAATCCATCGCACACACAACAACAAATGGATGTATAGTGCCTACAAAAACTTGTACTGTATATTGCTCACGCCACGACTGGATTGTTGACCTATAGTGTCTGATGCAGTTCGAAAGTATATGTGCCATCTAGTGCAGCAATGTATAATAAACATTGTATAAACATTCAACCAGATTTAGGTTTAGCTGTGCATGCGATGTCTTTGCTATAACATCCCGAATACACCTGATGTTGTCTTTGTTGACACCACCAGTCACAAGGATCGGTCCTGATTCTGTACATGGACCAGGCATTCCAAGATAAACAATCTACAAGATCACAATGTGTGTGTGGCGTTGGCACAGTGACAGGACACCATGTGACTCAGTGTAAGGCTTAAGCCATGCAGCCAGCTGGACATGCTATGTCCATGTGGACATGTATGCTCCTAACAGCATCATACATGCTATGTCCATGTGGACATGTATGCTCCTAACAGCATCATACATGCTATGTCCATGTGGACATGCAGTATATTCTCCTAACAGCATCATACATGCCATGTCCATGTGGACATAGAGTATATTCTCCTATACAGCATCATACATGCTGTGTCCATGTGGACATATATATGCTCCTAACAGCATCATACATGCTATGTCCATGTGGACATGTATGCTCCTAACAGCATCATACATGCTATGTCCATGTGGACATGTATGCTCCTAACAGCATCATACATGCTATGTCCATGTGGACATGTATGCTCCTAACAGCATCATACATGCTATGTCCATGTGGACATGTATGCTCCTAACAGCATCATACATGCTATGTCCATGTGGACATGTATGCTCCTAACAGCATCATACATGCTATGTCCATGTGGACATGTATGCTCCTAACAGCATCATACATGCTATGTCCATGTGGACATGTATGCTCCTAACAGCATCATACATGCTATGTCCATGTGGACATGTATGCTCCTAACAGCATCATACATGCTATGTCCATGTGGACATGTATGCTCCTAACAGCATCATACATGCTATGTCCATGTGGACATGTATGCTCCTAACAGCATCATACATGCTATGTCCATGTGGACATGTATGCTCCTAACAGCATCATACATGCTATGTCCATGTGGACATGTATGCTCCTAACAGCATCATACATGCTATGTCCATGTGGACATGTATGCTCCTAACAGCATCATACATGCTATGTCCATGTGGACATGTATGCTCCTAACAGCATCATACATGCTATGTCCATGTGGACATGTATGCTCCTAACAGCATCATACATGCTATGTCCATGTGGACATGTATGCTCCTAACAGCATCATACATGCTATGTCCATGTGGACATGTATGCTCCTAACAGCATCATACATGCTATGTCCATGTGGACATGTATGCTCCTAACAGCATCATACATGCTATGTCCATGTGGACATATATTCTCCTAACAGCATCATACATGACATCCAGTGAGTCATCACTACTGTCACTGGATGGAACCCAACTGTGTAGTTTATTCTATTAGGCTAGTTGAGTGGTTTAGTGTGTAGTGCTGTATGAGTAGGAGTTGAGCCGATTCTACTCTATGGCTCCGAGACATGGACACTTTCAAAGAAACTAGAGAATCGGTTGGATGGCACTTATACACCCGCCTTCTAATGAGAGAGCAACATCTGTCTTGGAAGAGCCACCCATCGACTGATCTAATATACGTCAACCTTCCCCGTGTTTCTTCACTGGTCCACCCATCGACTGATCTAATATACGGCAACCTTCCCCGTGTTTCTTCACTAGTCCACCCATCGACTGATCTAATATACGGCAACCTTCCCCGTGTTTCTTCACTAGTCCACCCATCGACTGATCTAATATACATCAACCTTCCCCGTGTTTCTTCACTAGTCCACCCATCGACTGATCTAATATACATCAACCTTCCCTGTGTTTCTTCACTAGTCCACCCATCGACTGATCTAATATGCGGCAACCTTCCCTGTGTTTCTTCACTAGTCCACCCATCGACTGATCTAATATACGTCAACCTTCCCCGTGTTTCTTCACTAGTCCACCCATCGACTGATCTAATATACGGCAACCTTCCCTGTGTTTCTTCACTAGTCCACCCATCGACTGATCTAATATACGTCAACCTTCCCCGTGTTTCTTCACTAGTCCACCCATCGACTGATCTAATATACGGCAACCTTCCCTGTGTTGCTTCACTAGTCCGATCCAGAAGAACACAGTTTTCCGGCCACTGCTACAGAGCTGACAATGAGGTTATATCTTCCCTTCTTCTCTGGAGTCCTGCCTCAAAGCAGACCAGAGGTAGAAAACTGTCGTTCCCTGATATCATCGCTATAGGGACACATGATGTCATCACTAGGGACACGTGATGTCATCGCTATAGGGACACATGTATCAGTAAAGCAGGAACTGGGGATGGCATGATATCGTCTGGCGTGATATTGTGAAATCCACGGTCGAAAAATGATGATGATGATTTATGAGTAAAGTAAACGAAACTGAACAAACTGTATGCAACACAGATAGCACAACAATTGGAATTGGACAAGTGGAAATGAGCACATCACATACAGTAAGTGTACAGTATGTGTACAGTACAGCAGTGGCTCTCAAACTGTTTTGGCTCAGGGCACTCCTGTAAATACTGTTTTCATCCATCACGGCCACCTGAATTACATTATTACTTTATAGCACCACCACCGTACTGTAAATATGTAAATATGTCCCCCTAAAATACAGCATATCACACGGACTACTCGAGAGAATATGGGTTTCCAGTATGACAGATTAAAAATAACTTTATACCAAGAATGTGGAGAGAATTCTGTTGGAAGAACTTAATGAGATTTTTAAATCAAGACAACTGAAAACAGAACAGCCTTGCTGGAGACAATGTGGCCACAAGGAAGCGGGCCACGCTCATAATTTCTGGTCTTGTCCTAAAATTCAGAAATACTGGCAGGATATTCACTCCACTTTGGAGACCATTCTGTGTTTTGAGATACCTCTGTCTGTTTCTTTTCTACTGTTGGGAAATATCCCTGAAGAGTTTCTAACACATGATAAGTATTTAATCAAGATCCTCTTAGCATCAAGTAAAAAAGCAATCACACGACGCTGGTGCCAACAGGACCCACCAACGAAAGATCAATGAATGGACATTATTGAGGAACTGTATTCTATGGAAAAACTAACATTCATACTGAGACTACAAGAGGATAAATTCTATAAAAAATGGGAAAAGTGGAATCTCTTCTCTCAGCCTAGCGATATTGCAATAGAATTTCATTGAATGTTTATTGTAATATGAAAAATGCAGCCTTTTTCTTTTACTTTCTGTCTTTTTTCTTTTTCTTTCCCGTATTGTCTTGTTAGTTGAGTTTTTGTCTGTCTGTTCTTCCTTCAATAAGAATTAAGTGAAAAAATATATATATATAACTTTATACTTGACGTTTTAACCACTTGAACCCCAGTATCCCTATTCTTGGGGAAACATTCACCAAAAAATAGCCGATCTATAAGCTCACGTGTTGCAACGAGACACACGTTGTGAGCTTGAATGTAGATCTGCTATTTCTTGGCGAATACATTTTGTAGATGTAGTCGTATAGATTGAAAAAGAACGCACGCAACAGTTCAATTAAAGGGACACTTCACCCTTTTTGCAAAAAAACAGATGTTAATGACGTTTAGAAGCTTTAGAACACTTTCCTGGGGGTATTTATGTGTGTAATATCTGGTTTAAGATATTTTAGATTGTAGCAGTGAGCCTGTTGTCTCTGATGTCATGGACACTGGTCTCACTACCTTCCTGGACTACAATTCCCATCATTCTTTGGTGCACTGCTCCTCCTTGTGGATAGGGGGGAGAGCTGTCCTACTGAGACAACAGTAGTCCAGGAAGGAAGTGAGCCCAGTGTCCATGACATCAGAGACAACAGGCTCACTGCTACAATCTAAAATATCTAAAACCACATATTACACACATAAAGACCCCCAGGAAAGTGTTCTAAAGCTTCTAAACGTCATTAACATATATTTTTTTGCAAAAAGGGTGAAGTGTCCCTTTAATAGAGACTATAGAGAGGGTCAAAGTGATATTGATGAATTCTAAATATTATCAAAGTATCCTGTGGCACCGACTAGACATGCATCATGGCACCTTAGGGTGCCACAGCACCCACTTTGAGAAACCCTGGTATATACAGTAGGTTGGGAGATGCGTCCCATATGAGTGGCAAGGTTGTACAATAGTACAAAAGTCTTTTAGACTGTAACCCATTCTGAACGGGAACACATTTTGGTGTCAGCATCATGTCATGCTTTAGCTATTGAAAAATAGCAGATCTACAAGCTCATAGCGCGCCACCGAGTGGCGCGCTACGAGCTTGTAGGTCTGCTATTTTTTGAAAAATCGAAGAAGATTTTTTAGAATCTGATCTCAGGTCAGAATGGGTTAATCAGACCAGTGTGTGTGTCCAGTGGAAACCTCGTGTGAATCTGATCTCAGGTCAGAATGGGTTAAGGGTTCTACTAGGAGAACGATGCGTGACATTATTTACAACATACACACGGACACAGTGACGGATTGGAGAGGTTTGCTTGGTGGTCTGCACCGGCCGGGCAACTGCTGTAGTTATGTCACCCTTCACCCAGCATGCTGTCTGACTACCGGCCTGTCTGCCAACCAGCCTGCCTGACACACACACGCACGCACACACACACACGTCGAGTAATGACTAGCTGTGTACCTGAAATTTGTCAACACCCTTCCTTTCCTTCCCTCCTTCCTTCCCTTCCTTCCCTCCCTCCCTCCCTCCATCTCTCTCCACATCCCTCCTTACTGTGGCGTGACTCTCTCCATTCGTACTTTGATTAGGTTAGGCTCAAACTTTGACTTTGATAAATCTCTTCTGTCCCTGGCGCTGCCTGCACTCCCCCCCACTCCTCTATTTCCACATGAACAGTGCCACTGACAGGTCGTACGGTAGGTGAGAGAGACCCAGGCCTTCACTCAGCCCGGTAGAAAATACTATTTAATAAGGTCAGATGACAAAGAGGACAGACAAAAGGTCACGGGGACAGCAAGAAGAGATTTCACATAAAAAGCGTCTTCTTGGTGTGTTTGTGTGTGTGTGTGTGTGGGGGGGGGGGGGGGGGGGAGGGGTGTCCAGAAAAAAATATGACAGCAAGCTAAAATAAAACCACAAGCGAAAAGTTACCGAAAATGCTGAGTTGATGGTTAAAACGTCCACCTTTATGAACCGTGAAAGTCAAAGACTTTTACGAGTCCATTTGTCACAATAAGCGGGTCAGCGTCCTGTGTTGTGTTTACACCAGTTTCTACAGCAGATAATGTCAGCGTTGATTATGGGTGATGTCCCTTTGTTTATTGGGTAGTACAGTATTATATATGCATGCACACCACACAACAATGTGTTTATTGGTAGTATACAGTATGCATATATGCACACCACACAACACATTATAACATTCTATTGAAGAGTTTATCAGAATTAAAGTGTACAGGTGTGGTTTATGTTCTGTGTGTGATGTCAGACGATAGATAGATAGATAGATAGATTAGATAGATAGATAGATAGATAGATAGATAGATAGATAGATAGATAGATAGATAGATAGATAGATAGATAGATAGATAGATAGATAGATAGATAGATAGATAGATAGATAGATAGATAGATAGATAGATAGATAGATAGATAGATAGATAGATAGATAGATAGATAGATAGATAGATAGATAGATAGATAGATAGATAGATAGATAGATAGATAGATAGATAGATAATGAAAGACACTTCCCACCCCGGTCACTCACTGTTTGAACTGTTGCCATCAGGCAGACGTACGGTATACAGAGTGATCAAGTCCAAGACCAACAGATTCAGTAACAGCTTCTATCCCACAGCGGTATAGTTGCACTCAATGCTGCTAAAAAATGATCTGTTGCTGCGACACTTTTAGTTTTTTTTATCTGCCATCTTAACCCATTCTGACCTGAGATCAGATTCATACGAGGTTTCCACTGGACACACACTGGTCTGATGAACCCGTTCTGACCTGAGATCAGATTCTAAAAATGTCAGTCGTTCTTCGATTTTTCAAAAATAGCAGACCTACAAGCTCGTAGCGCGCCACTCGGTGGCGCGCTATGAGCTTGTAGATCTGCTATTTTTCAATAGCTAAAGCATAACATGATGCAAACACCAAAATGGGTTCCCGTTCAGAATGGTGTGGTTTATGTTCTGTGTGTGATGTCAGACGATAGATAGATAGATAGATAGATAGATAGATAGATAGATAGATAGATAGATAGATAGATAGATTAGAACATTATGAAAGACACTCCCCACCCCGCTCACTCACTGTTTGAACTGTTGCCATCAGGCAGACGTACGGTACGGTACAGAGTGATCAAGTCCAAGACCAACAGATTCAGTAACAGCTTCTATCCCACAGCGGTATAGTTGCACTCAATGATGCTAAAAAAATGATCTGTTGCTGCGACACTTTTAGTTTTTTTTATCTGCCATCTTAAAGTACAATAAGGGTTTGTTGTGCGATAACAGATGAAATTACATGTTTGTGCATTACTATAGTGCTGCTGGGGTTGTGCAATAACAAGAAGTCATGTGTGTTTTGTTTTAGCTTGTATACAGTATGTTTGTTTTGTGATATAATGCACTGATTGGATGGCACTTTTAATTTCGCTGTACACGTTGCAATGACAAATAAAGATCTATCCATCTAGATGTGCGTGTGTGTGTGTTCAGTAGAGATAAAGCAATGGATTTAGCCCACGTATACACACTATAGGCTTGGTTCCAGTCACAGCGTCCAGGCCTAAGGTCACTTCACTCAGATGCAACGTGTTGTGCACCTTTACTGCAATGACATCGCCTGGCTGGCCTGACAGATGTCTGGCCTCTGCATGGCGGACTGTGAAGGGGAGATAGATCCAGCTATAGGTTGATAGATGATCCTATAGGCTAAATGTGGAGAGATGTGTGTTTTTACACCAAACCGTACTGTAGTTCCAAAATGTTGTTATAGTTATGCATCAAACAACTGGACACATCTGTATATACTTAACCCATTTTGACCTGAGATCAGATTCTAAAAATGTCTTCTACGTCAATTTACAATTTACAATTTAGGCATTTAGCAGACTCTCTTAATCCAAAGCGACTTACATTAAGCAAGAACAAAAAACAAAAGCATGGGAATACATCACATAAAAACATTTAACATGAAACATGCGTAAGCGTAAGTTTTCTGAAAAAGCTTATGTTTCTATGTCAGTGGTTCTTCGATTTTTTTTCCCAAAAATAGCAGACCTACAAGCTCGTAGCGCGCCACTCGGTGGCGCGCTACGAGCTTGTAGATCTGCTATTTTTCAATAGCTAAAGCATAACATGATGCTAACACCAAAAGGGGTCCCGAACAAAATGGGTTAAACCCACCACTCCCCAATTCACAACACACTATACTACTGACTCCCTCTGTTCTGTCCAGACAGAAGGTTGGTGTACAACAACACACTATACTACTGACTCCCTCTGTTCTGTTCAGACAGAAGGTTGGTGTACAACAACACACTATACTACTGACTCCCTCTGTTCTGTCCAGACAGAAGGTTGGTGTACAACAACACACTATACTACTGACTCCCTCTGTTCTGTCCAGACAGAAGGTTGGTGTACAACAACACACTATACTACTGACTCCCTCTGTTCTGTCCAGACAGAAGGTTGGTGTACAACAACAAACTATACTACTGACTCCCTCTGTTCTGTCCAGACAGAAGGTTGGTGTACAACAACACACTACACTACTGACTCCCTCTGTTCTGTTCAGACAGAAGGTTGGTGTACAACAACACACTATACTACTGACTCCCTCTGTTCTGTTCAGACAGAAGGTTGGTGTACAACAACACACTACACTACTGACTCCCTCTGTTCTGTTCAGACAGAAGGTTGGTGTACAACAACACACTATACTACTGACTCCCTCTGTTCTGTCCAGACAGACGGTTGGTGTACAACAACACACTATACTACTGACTCCCTCTGTTCTGTCCAGACAGAAGGTTGGTGTACAACAACACACTATACTACTGACTCCCTCTGTTCTGTCCAGACAGAAGGTTGGTGTACAACAACACACTATACTACTGACTCCCTCTGTTCTGTTCAGACAGAAGGTTGGTGTACAACAACACACTATACTACTGACTCCCTCTGTTCTGTCCAGACAGAAGGTTGGTGTACAACAACACACTATACTACTGACTCCCTCTGTTCTGTTCAGACAGAAGGTTGGTGTACAACAACACACTATACTACTGACTCCCTCTGTTCTGTCCAGACAGAAGGTTGGTGTACAACAACACACTCTACTACTGACTCCCTCTGTTCTGTCCAGACAGAAGGTTGGTGTACAACAACACACTATACTACTGACTCCCTCTGTTCTGTTCAGACAGAAGGTTGGTGTACAACAACACACTATACTACTGACTCCCTCTGTTCTGTTCAGACAGAAGGTTGGTGTACAACAACACACTATACTACTGACTCCCTCTGTTCTGTTCAGACAGAAGGTTGGTGTACAACAACACACTATACTACTGACTCCCTCTGTTCTGTTCAGACAGAAGGTTGGTGTACAACAACACACTATACTACTGACTCCCTCTGTTCTGTCCAGACAGAAGGTTGGTGTACAACAACACACTATACTACTGACTCCCTCTGTTCTGTTCAGACAGAAGGTTGGTGTACAACAACACACTATACTACTGACTCCCTCTGTTCTGTCCAGACAGAAGGTTGGTGTACAACAACACACTATACTACTGACTCCCTCTGTTCTGTACAGACAGAAGGTTGGTGTACAACAACACACTATACTACTGACTCCCTCTGTTCTGTCCAGACAGAAGGTTGGTGTACAACAACACACTACACTACTGACTCCTTCTGTTCTGTCCAGACAGAAGGTTGGTGTACAACAACACACTATACTACTGACTCCCTCTGTTCTGTCCAGACAGAAGGTTGGTGTACAACAACACAGTATATACTACTGACTCCCTCTGTTCTGTTCAGACAGAAGGTTGGTGTACAACAGGCCAAGCCATTATATTTTCTCACACTTTTCGGGAGGCCACGACGAAGGCCAAGAGCTTTGGCACAATGAGCTAGCATCTCTAAAAGAAGACGATGATGACAGATAAAAGTAGAAGAGAAGAAAAGTTTTAAATTGAGAGTCCAAGAAGAGCCAGGTTCTTTTAGGTTACATTCAGGGCAGGGTCAACGGGGATGAAAACGGTCCAAAGATGAAAAGGCATCCCATTGATTGAACGTCTCAGCAAACCCCAAAGAAAGAGAGAGATTGAGAGAGGAAATGGCTCACAGATCTCCATTTAACCCATCTGGGGCGGGAACCCCTTTTGGTGGTGTTAGCATTATTATGTTATGCTTTAGCTATATTGAAAAATAGCAGATCTACAAGCTTGTAGCTTGTAGATCTGCTATTTTTGAAAAATCGACGAAGAACGACTGACATAGAAACATAGCTTTTTCAGAAAACTGTCAGGATGTAGAAGACATTTTTAGAATCTGATCTCAGGTCAGAATAGATTAACCCATTCTGAACGGGAACCCGTTTTGGTGTTAGCATCATGTTATGCTTTAGCTATTGAAAAATAGCAGATCTACAAGCTCATAGCGAGCTTGTATAGGTCTGCTATTTTTGAAAAATCAAAGAACGACTGACGATTTTTAGAGTCTGATCTCAGGTCAGAATGAGGTTGATCAGACCAGTGTGTTGTCCAGTGTAAAACCTCGTATGAATCTGATCTCAGGTCAGAATAGATTAATGGCACTGCTTTGGAAAAGAGCTGAAGAGCAAAGAGTGTGACTGACTTTGAATTATCGGGCCTTTTATTGTATCAAAATTGAGCACATTATCTCCCATCCATCACTTAACGTTCATCTCTTTGGCTGAAAGTGGTTTGTTCAAAAAAAGCCCATAATGGAAGGACTGGGAGAGAGAGAAGCCTTTTGTTCTGTTCTGGCAGCACTCAATAATTCCCCATTAGCCTCGTTCCCTCCAGGGCAGAGACCTTTGCCACACATTAAATATGTCAATACTACTAATAATGTTTTTGGAAGTATTCCACACTTTAAAAATAAAATAAAAAATTACCTACAGCCTGTGGAGCTATAGATGTGTTTGATAGGATTTATTGAACAGCTCTAAAAAAAAAAGACTGCCAGTTGGAAAAACAATAAACCTATTTTATATTCTGTATATTCTGGTTATTGAGTGATAATATCCTACTTTGGAGTAAAATTGTCAATCAAATTAAATATAAAATAAGCCCATTTTTGGTTTAAATTTCACAAAATGGTAAGAGGGGTTAATGGGAGGGGTCGTCGCCCACTGCCATATCGATTAAATCATTAAAAATGACTGAAATACAGTTGGGAGCTTTTTGAATTCCACTTACATGACTTGAGTGTAGCCTACTTTATATCATTCTGTGCGGGTACCCCCTTTTGGTGTTAGCAGTTATGCTTTAGCTATTGAAAAATAGAAGAACGACTGACATATAGAAACATAGCTTTTTCTGAAAACTGTCAGGATGTAGAAAGAAGACAATTTTAGAATGTGATCTCAGGTCAAAATGGGTTGTACTAGTTCATTATTCACAATGGACCCTATCTTTAGTTTCCACCAGGTTGTAACAGTTCAGTAGGCAGTAAACAGTAGACCTGCATCTTAATCTTATTCCAAGAATGTGAAAACTTAACGGCAGTGAGCCAATTTCGCCACAAGAGAGCGCCAGTGCTCTTCAATGAGAGCAGAGGCACTGACTGAAGGCATATAGTATAATAGCATTTCATTGGATAAGGTGGTAACACACTGAATATGACCTTTATACTACAACCAATATGATGTATTAATACGATGAATGAATGATTAAAGGTAATTTGATGATACATCAGATGTATTGAGATGCATTTTAGAAGTACACTAATACAATATAAATCACAAAAAATAATGACATATGTGAGTTTCTGTAGACACAAAATGTCAAAAAGCAAAAATAAACTATAAGAAAGTTATGATATGTTATATTCATGATTTATTTTAATTGCCTGTCGTATTTCCATGTATGTCTATTCCTTTGTACTTATATTATATATATATATTATATTATATTATATTTGTATTTATGTCCTTTGTGTATATGGACGTGAGTCCGCTATAACAAAAGATTGAATTATACTTTGTATAAAGGGGTGGCTTGTGGATAACTTTTGACCCATTTCCAGCCCTTCAAATTTGCATTTGTTTGGCACAGTACTTTTTTTTATTAACCTTTATTTAACCAGTAAAATCACATTGAGACTGCGTCTCTTTTACAAGTGGGAACTGAAGGCCAAGAGGCAGAAATAAAAAATTACACTTCAATACCACATCGTCAATGTTACTATTTTGAACCAGCAAATACAACATCCATAATACACCATAAAGTACCTATGCATAAATACAAACAAGTCACCTGTCCTACTTTTTTAGTAGCAGGGCAAAATACACCATATACACAATCTACACGATCTGAGCCGATATAATAAATATTAATAGGCATGAACATAGGCTAGTACATATCCAAACATGTGCAGGTGTTGGATTGTACATCAAAGATGATCCTTTTGAAAGTTCTCAAGGGAACTTTCAAAGCCAATTTTAGTCTGGACTGTAGAATATTCCACGACCAAAGAAGGCCAGACATTTAAATGAACACATAATTGCTAAAGTAACTGTATAGCACACAGTAAAGTGCATGTTGCTTATGTGTGCATGTTCTCCTGACACTGCAATGCTGAGGTCACATCCACTGGGATGACCCGGTGGTGCGTGTGTGTGTGTGTGTGTGTGTGCGTGCGTGTGCGTGTGCGTGTGCGTGTGCGTGTGCGTGTGCGTGTGCGTGTGCGTGTGTGTGTGCGTGTGTGTGTGTGGACAGGATGAGGAATAGAGCCCTACTTTCTGACTTAGATAAATACCTCCATCCTGCCTCACCAGAGCGTCCACTGGGGACAAAACACAAAAGGCCAAAATCAGCAATACATAAGCATCAATAATTAACCCATTCTGAACGGGAACCCATTTTTGGTGTTAAAGCATCATGTTATGCTTTAAGCTACTGGAAAATAGCAGACCTACAAGCTCGTAGCGCGCCACCGAGTGGCGCGCTACGAGCTTGTAGGTCTGCTATTTTTTTTTTTTTACTGACATTATTTTAGAATCTGATCTCAGGTCAGAATGGGTTCATCAGACCCAGTGTGTGTGTCCAGTGGAAACCTCGTATAGAATCTGATCTCAGGTTAGAATGAGTTAAGCAGCCACACACAGAGTGAGAGGGTGAATGGAGAGGTGGTGGTGGTGGTCTGGGGGCCAGTGTGTACAGTACTGCAGTATAAGGTACTATAGAGAGGCTACAGTAGGTACAGTGAGCCTAAATTAATGCTGCCGATGCATCTGTCTGTGGTCACACCAGAAAATATAATAACTACAATTTAGTCAACGATAATTGCTCCAGACAGTACAGCGAAAACAGAAGTGTCTTAATTTCTTCTTTGTGTTTTGTAATAATATCCGTTTAATTGTCTCTCTCGTTCTGTATCTTTTTACTCCAGTTTACTTTTGCCCCCCCCCCTTTTCCCCTCACTGTATATGTTTCTTTTCCCTTTTTGCTTCCTTTATGATGAATTCCTGTTCTGTTCTTTAACTACATAGAAGTGTCTATTTGTATACGTCTCTAAATGTTTTGATGAATTGAACAAGGTGGACCCTGTTGTAAACAAGTGTTAATGCTTAATTGGGTCGTCCACTCAGTTAACAGTCTTTTGTATTGAGTTTGTGCTTGAAATGTACTGTAATTCTGCAAACTGTTAATAAATATTTCAATCAATCAATGTGTGTGTGTCTGTGTGTGTGTGTGTGTGTGTGTGTGTGTGTGTGTGTGTGTGTGTGTGTGTGTGTGTGTGTGTGTGTGTGTGTGTGTGTGCGTGTGTGTAATATTTCCTTGCAGAGCCAGAGACTATGGCTATTGGGGGGTCCTTCCTTGGCATGAGAAGAAGTGGCCGGGATGCCCCTGACCTAATCTAACGCTATACTTTGGCATATTTAAATTATGACAGTCACTCGCCGAAGCACAACAATAAAACAATGTTGTACAACAAAGTATATATATATAAGTGAGGCTTCTTCACGGTGCATATTTAACCCTCAGGCCTCTAAAACACACCCGGCCATGTGTCCTGTTGAACAGGAACAACAACACACTGTAGCCTTTACGCTACAACCCCATGGCCGACCTGCCACTGTACTGTACTGTACTGCACATCCCATCATTTATTTATGAGAGCCACCATCAATGCAATGTTGAACAAAACAACTGTAATGTCAATGCTTTCAACAACACGGAGGAGCACCGAAGGAAACAACGGCTAATGGGGCGAGTTGAGTTGAGACAGAGAGACCGTTGAGACAGTCAGGTGGAAATCTGTCAAATAAATGAGTTGTAATACAAGGATGTTATTTATTCTACACAACATACACACCACCGGGCAAACAAAACAAACAGTAGGCTACTATATTTATTTATTCTTCTCCAATGAGATTTTTATATAAATAATTGTATTGTATTGTTCTTAACCCATTCTGAACGGGAACCCATTTTGGTGTTATAGCATCATGTTATGCTTTAGCTATTTAAAAATAGCAGATCTACAAGCTCATAGCGCGCCACCGAGTGGCGCGCTACGAGCTTGTAGGTCTGCTATTTTTTTAAACTGTCAGGATTTAAGACATTTTTAGAATCTGATCTCAGGTCAAAATGCGTTAAAGAACCACCATTCTTCTGTGCATTAGAAATTCTTAGAATCTGATCTCAGGTCAGAATGGGTTAAAAATACAAATATATATACATATAGCCTATATAATAGATTTGCTGATTAATGAGAACATTTTAGCCTAGAACACTTAATTCTGCAATGATCTGCAGTCTTGAAAGGACGCCAAGCAGCAGCTATAATGTTGGCACAGGGTCAGACGTCTACAACGGTTCAGTCTGCAGACACTTTTATTTTGGAAGAAAAAAGGGGTTTTGGTGTTATGTTACTGTCAGAGGGGGGGGGGGGGGGGGGCTAGGACACGGTGGGTGTGTGTGTGGGGGGGGGGGGGGGGTGTCTAGTGTTTCTCTGGGTGTCACCGTGTCCTTGTAGAAGTCTCATTTTCTCCTTCTTTTGAGTGTCTGAATCATCCAGTCATCAGTTACATTAGTTAACGTTCTTTTTCTTTAACACAAAGTATATTGGGTGCTGCTTGGGACTCAGTCCCAAAGATGTAATTTATCAGTAGTCCACTAGAGGGAGAGATAGACCAAAATCAGCAGACATGGTGGAAAAGTGTAAATATCATCAGTGATGGGATGGGAGCCTTGTGGAGGAGGGTGGATGTGAAGAGTGCGTGTCTGAAAGACGCCCCCGATGTTAATGTGAGATCATGACTAAGAGGGGAAACTAAGACACATGGTGATGTGATAATGATGATAATGAGATTCCGAGGGAGAGAACTAACTGTAGGCCTGGTATAAAAACAAGTATATTAATGTGTGTACTGTACTGTAGACTCAGGGACAAAAGTTCTGTTGCATCTAGAGGTGGCTCAGGGGTAGATAGAGTGGCTGGACGGCAACCGCAAGGTTGCCAGTTCGAACCCTGTGGGCTCCCCCAGAGTTAGTGTCCTTGAGCAAGACACTGAACCCCTACTTGCTCCCGATGTGCTGGTTGGTGCCTTGCATGGCTTCCACCGCAATCGGTGTATGAATGTGTGTGTGAATGGGTGAATGTAATGCACAATCTATGTAAAGCGCCTTGGATAAAAGGCGCTATATATATATATATATATATATATAAATGCACCATTTTATCTGTGAGTCTTACAGGTAATTCTTTAGTTACAATAGCATTGAGGACTTTCCTGTAGGTCTGTGTATTATAACTGTGTATCTTAATGCGTGCGTGTGAGAGACAGAGACCTACATGTGTTCTCTCCAGTCATCTCTGCCGTCTTGCTCGTGTGTTTCTATTGGTCGGGGGTGGGTGTGTGTGGGGGGGGGGGGGGGGGGACACTGACCTAGGGGAGACCCAGTAATTATCCTGTGTGTCTGTGACAGGGCTGGATAATCAGTCTCACTGGGAATACTGCCAGAGATCTGTGGAAGGCCAACACGCTGAAAGACCCTAATCCTCCATGAAGCGCCCTCACTGCGGTAACTGGAGTGTTCCACACACACACACACACACACACACACACAGTCACACACACACACACACACACACAGTCACACACACACACACACACACACACACACACACAGTCACACACACACACACACACACACACACACACACACACACACACACACTTTATTTCTTTAATCATCTACCCAACTCGTTTTTGTTTTTTCTTTGTTATTATTTGTTTTCAACCATATCTTTGTCTTGTTTCTGTACATTTGGCTGGTTATGTTAAACCACCCCTATTGTAATTATTGTGACGACAACATGGCATTTTGGCACGAATACGTTAATAGCTTAACGTAATTAGCGTACAGTAGGTTACTAGAAACTTATATCTATAGCGTAAATAAATGAGACAGTGAAATACTTTGATGTCATACCTGGATGCATTTCCTTTTCCAGCTCATGACCTAATATAACCTTAACCTGTTTAGCCAACTTTACAAAATTAAAAATGTCCTAAACTTTCCCCAAAACATGAAAATAGTATCCATGTTCTCCAAGGAGACATGGATGGATTCTTCTTGGTTTGGGGCCCAGTTGTGGAATATACATGGGAGGAGAATACGCAGAAATGTTATTATCAAGAGGTTTGGCAAATTAAGGAACCATTCATGTTAAAGAACAAAGGTTTTATGATTTCTAAGACTACATGAATAATTATATACAGTAAGTAGTAAGAAGAAGATGATGTATGGACATATGTATGTATAATGTATGTAGGTATGTCGGTTAGTCTGTCTATGTGAGTCATGTATCAGTTTGTGCAAAAGTGAAAAATAAAATGATTGAAAGAAAATAGCCAATCTACAAATGACAGCTTGTGAGTTTGTAGTTCAGCTATATTTATATATATATATATATATTTGACAGTATAAAATGGGCTGCGGTCAGTGGGTGTACAGTAGGTACAGTGTGGGTACAGTTCCAGTACTGACTCAAACTAACATGCATGGATCTTCATCCATATAAAAATAGATGACGAACACAGCCAGTGTATATAAATTAATCTCATCTCCTGTCACATTGCATCCTTTTGTTATTTAATAATCCATTGACCGTAATAACATCCTAAAAGTAAAACTAAATATAGATATATTCTTATATAGGCCTATAACCCAGGGGGGTTTCAACTGATTTTGACCCAGGGAGGGACCACCATCATGGGGACCACCATCCTGGGGACCACCATCCTGACTATTATAAGAGCAACCTGGGGACCACCGTAATGGTGTCAGGTGGGTCCATCATAGACACAATAGTGGTGGGGGTTCATGCACCATTCCACGGTGTAAGATATTATTATTATTTTGATCCTTGTTACTCACCAATCACAGGCTACATTTATGAGCTGTACGTACAAGAAAAAGAAAAATCAATAGTTTTCAAAGGCACAACATTTTTGTTGGATACAGCCAAGTTTGAATGTATCAACTATTTAAGTATTTTTCCCTGGCTGGACTAAAAACGTACACCCCAAGTCCTCTCTCAAGATATTATTACTCACAAGAAAGAGCAGCAAAGAGTAGCAAATAAGTCACATGACGTAAACAATCATTAAAGTCCATAGACTTGGCTGGCAAACGATTTATGTCATAAAGGCTCTAAACAAACATTAAAATCCCCTAGACTTGGCTGCCATATTACGTCTTCAAATCTTCAAAGGTCATGCATAGGAGAAAGTTATATATATATATATATATATATATATATATATATATATATATATCCATATGTCCAGGGACCACCTGCATTAGCACCAGTCTAAAACCCATGCTCTACCACGGGTCAGACAAAGTCAGAGAGAGAAGACACTGTGGGAGCCTTAACCCAACCTAACTGCATTGCATTTAAATAATTTAATATTATATTCATAGTTGATTGAAATAGTTGGTTGAATTTAGATTCAATTTAGAAGTATCTACTGTAGCTTGTAATCTATTCCACTGAACTTCACTCCTCTCAACTAAGCTGCATTTCCATCAGTCCTCGATCTCTGGGTCAAGTTGGAATGTCAAGTTGACGTGTTCTACGTCTGTAAACAGAAGAACATGTTCCGTGCGGTGTTGATGTCTCCCACACTGAGGGGACTCCATACATCAACACACCCAGGTCTCTGCCACACTGAGGGGACTCCATACATCAACACACCCAGGTCTCTGCCACACTGAGGGGACTCCATACATCAACACACCCAGGTCTCTGCCACACTGAGGGGACTCCATACATCAACACATCAATCAGAGGGGCAACAGAAATTAGGCACAATTAATAATTATACTGCGGTGCAAAGCAGTTGAATTTCACTGTTGGTGGGGGAGAGATAGAGAGGCTGTGAGTGAGTGAGATATTCTTTGCCACCATGCCAGTCATGAACCAACACATCCAGCCTGTCACACCAACTCACAACGAAACTCTAGTGGAATAGTTAAGGCCAATAACTAAGCTGTTAACTTCAAGTCATGATGCACACCAGCATTTACAGCAATACAGCTATACTCGCATACCTTCAACGGCAGAGAGAACACAACATACAAACTGTAGATTCACATCAGCATTCAAATTCCAGATGAGCCACACACTTGTTTCATTGCCACCGCCAGTCACTGCAGGGTCTCAAAATGACAGTAATAATACACCAGCTTGAATCACACTAGTATACACACACAACACAAGCAGCAAGGAAGCAAGGAAGCAAGAAAACAAAGTGCCTACGTTGAGCCGACTTCATCAGTTGTGGAAGTGATGCCAGGTCAAACTGTGGAACCCTCCGGCTCCGTCTCTCTAGATCATAAGCCCTCCAGCCAGCGGCGTCTCCTCTCCAGTCCTCTCCTCCAGCGGCGTCTCCTCTCCAGTCCTCTCCATCCTCCAGCCAGCGGCGTCTCCTCTCCAGTCCTCTCCATCCTCCATACATCTCGTCTCCTCTCCAGTCCTCTCCATCCTCCATACATCTCGTCTCCTCTCCAGTCCTCTCCATCCTCCATACATCTCGTCTCCTCTCCAGTCCTCTCCATCCTCCATACATCTCGTCTCCTCTCCAGTCCTCTCCATCCTCCATACATCTCGCTAGCTGGTCAGTACTTTCCTCCCAGTATCAATCAATGGCACCGACCAGCCTTATTCTCCTATAGGCTGCCATCTTCTTCTCACTCAGCCTTGGATGTTTTAGTACTGCAGTCAGAGCACACAGCGTTGTGGTGTGTAGTGCAGTCACTGGTCACTGGTCAGGCTCTATAGGGTCCAGCATTCACAGCATGTCACAGACAGGAGACTCAGGGCTGAGAAGAAGCTGAGCTTGGGGATGTGGGGTCAGTCATCATCACCCTGGCTTGTGTACCTGCAGAGAGAGACGCTTTGAATATAAGTAAGTAGCACTTGCCGTAGCACTTGCCCTATAGCCCCGACGACCTTACAGACGTATTCAAAGGCTCAACTTATCTAACAGCTGGCAATTAAGGAGTTGGGGTGCATACTTAGTTTAGACTAGTCATTGGTTAGACATGGGTTAAGGTTAGGTTTAGGTGTGCTGCCCCGTGGGAGGTTAGGTTTAGGTTGAGGGTTTGAGACATAGGTTGTAGTTGTAGGACTAATGACTGGTCTAACCAATGACTAGTCTAAACCAAAAACTGTCTAAACTAAGTACTGCACCCGAGGAGTTGAGGCTCGACTGATGGTTTTTACCATTTTATTTAGTAGTCTCTCAACGTGAAAACTGCAACAAGATAGAATACAGAAATAAAACAAATCAACTAATAAACATTGCATCAACACCTCACAAGTCACAATACATTACAGTTCAGTACACATCTCAAAAAAACTACAAATGCATTGCACATTTCCCATTAGATTGCCTAACCCTAACCCTATTTCCAATAAAATACAACCAATGCATCCTGAACCATAAACCATCAGTCCACCATAATACACATTAAAACCTCTTGATAAGGAAGAGAGAGCGGGTGTGACAGTTGGGGGAAATGTTTGGACACGCGTGAGTGAGGACGGCAGCAAACAGTTTTTTGACCACATAATTATAAACAAGTCCACAACACAATAGAAAGAAGAAATAAGAAGAGAATAGTTTTGTTTACGTTATATTGAACTCGTTTACACTGATTTATTTACACACACACACACACACACACACACACACACACACACACAGCGAAGCTGATCGTTGTTGTTTTATAAACAACGCTGTGTGCAAACAATCATGGACCCTTGAATGTGCGTCTGAACTATACTACACCGTCTCTGAGCCGGCGACTTGAAAATTAAGGTAGGACAAGTCTCCATAACAATCAGGAAACCATGAAACTCTAAACATTCAGTGAACAATTACAAGAAAACATCAAAAACAAAAATACCTTTTTTCCCCCCTTTCCAGCCAGGTAGGCCTACTAATTCTTTGAGTTTGTCTGTCTCAAGGTCCAGCCGCGTGTCTTAAATGTTACATGACAAGTTTCTCATTGTCCATCATGTTAAGTTAATCAAACCAAACATTTCTGCGTGTGTTTGTGCCACCCTTCCATGCTGTCTGTAACAAACATTTCTGCCCATGCTGTCACCAGAGCGGGGGAATCCTGACTTCCTGAAAGTTCATATAATGGCCTGTTGTGGCGCTGTTGTCATTGGGCCCAAAAACCCCCATAGAGGTCCATGTATTTGGGCCCAACTTCACCTAGACTGTATTACCTTAATAAACATGGTCATGAATACTTTCTGCTTCCAGTCACTAGTTTAAAGTCTCATTTCTCATGTCATAATATTCTTTTTGGAAAAGTATGGTCCCATTTATTAAAAAAATGACCATAAAGTCGACTCCAGTTATTATATGACCGTGTGTGTGTGTGTGTGTGTGTGTGTGTGTGTGTGTGTGTGTGTGTGTGTGTGTGTGTGTGTGTGTGCGTGCGCACTTCTGGACATACACCGGGCCCTATAGGCGAACTAGTGACCTTCCGGTTCCCTATTGGCCTCTATAGGGTATACTCTATACAGTCTATAGGGTACTCTATACAGTCTATAGGGTACTCTATACAGTCTATAGGGTACTCTATACAGTCTATAGGGTACTCTATACAGTCTATAGGGTATACTCTATACAGTCTATAGGGTACTCTATACAGTCTATAGGGTACTCTATACAGTCTATAGGGTACTCTATACAGTCTATAGGGTACTCTATACAGTCTATAGGGTACTCTATACAGTCTATAGGGTACTCTATACAGTCTATAGGGTATACTCTATACAGTCTATAGGGTACTCTATACAGTCTATAGGGTACTCTATACAGTCTATAGGGTACTCTATACAGTCTATAGGGTACTCTATACAGTCTATAGGGTACTCTATACAGTCTATAGGGTACTCTATACAGTCTATAGGGTACTCTATACAGTCTATAGGGTACTCTATACAGTCTATAGGGTATACTCTATACAGTCTATAGGGTACTCTATACAGTCTATAGGGTACTCTATACAGTCTATAGGGTACTCTATACAGTCTATAGGGTACTCTATACAGTCTATAGGGTACTCTATACAGTCTATAGGGTATACTCTATACAGTCTATAGGGTACTCTATACAGTCTATAGGGTATACTCTATACAGTCTATAGGGTACTCTATACAGTCTATAGGGTACTCTATACAGTCTATAGGGTACTCTATACAGTCTATAGGGTATACTCTATACAGTCTATAGGGTACTCTATACAGTCTATAGGGTACTCTATACAGTCTATAGGGTATACTCTATACAGTCTATAGGGTACTCTATACAGTCTATAGGGTACTCTATACAGTCTATAGGGTATACTCTATACAGTCTATAGGGTACTCTATACAGTCTATAGGGTACTCTATACAGTCTATAGGGTACTCTATACAGTCTATAGGGTACTCTATACAGTCTATAGGGTACTCTATACAGTCTATAGGGTACTCTATACAGTCTATAGGGTACTCTATACAGTCTATAGGGTACTCTATACAGTCTATAGGGTACTCTATACAGTCTATAGGGTACTCTATACAGTCTATAGGGTACTCTATACAGTCTATAGGGTACTCTATACAGTCTATAGGGTACTCTATACAGTCTATAGGGTACTCTATACAGTCTATAGGGTATACTCTATACAGTCTATAGGGTACTCTATACAGTCTATAGGGTACTCTATACAGTCTATAGGGTACTCTATACAGTCTATAGGGTACTCTATACAGTCTATAGGGTACTCTATACAGTCTATAGGGTACTCTATACAGTCTATAGGGTACTCTATACAGTCTATAGGGTACTCTATACAGTCTATAGGGTACTCTATACAGTCTATAGGGTACTCTATACAGTCTATAGGGTACTCTATACAGTCTATAGGGTACTCTATACAGTCTATAGGGTACTCTATACAGTCTATAGGGTACTCTATACAGTCTATAGGGTACTCTATACAGTCTATAGGGTACTCTATACAGTCTATAGGGTATACTCTATACAGTCTATAGGGTACTCTATACAGTCTATAGGGTACTCTATACAGTCTATAGGGTACTCTATACAGTCTATAGGGTACTCTATACAGTCTATAGGGTACTCTATACAGTCTATAGGGTATACTCTATACAGTCTATAGGGTACTCTATACAGTCTATAGGGTATACTCTATACAGTCTATAGGGTACTCTATACAGTCTATAGGGTACTCTATACAGTCTATAGGGTACTCTATACAGTCTATAGGGTACTCTATACAGTCTATAGGGTACTCTATACAGTCTATAGGGTATACTCTATACAGTCTATAGGGTACTCTATACAGTCTATAGGGTACTCTATACAGTCTATAGGGTACTCTATACAGTCTATAGGGTATACTCTATACAGTCTATAGGGTACTCTATACAGTCTATAGGGTATACTCTATACAGTCTATAGGGTATACTCTATACAGTCTATAGGGTACTCTATACAGTCTATAGGGTACTCTATACAGTCTATAGGGTACTCTATACAGTCTATAGGGTACTCTATACAGTCTATAGGGTACTCTATACAGTCTATAGGGTATACTCTATACAGTCTATAGGGTACTCTATACAGTCTATAGGGTACTCTATACAGTCTATAGGGTACTCTATACAGTCTATAGGGTACTCTATACAGTCTATAGGGTACTCTATACAGTCTATAGGGTATACTCTATACAGTCTATAGGGTACTCTATACAGTCTATAGGGTACTCTATACAGTCTATAGGGTACTCTATACAGTCTATAGGGTACTCTATACAGTCTATAGAGCGTCGCAGTCCCTCCCCCTCTCAGAACGGACGAACGGCCCAGGAAGTAACTTACCATTCATTTCAGTCATAGCCAATTCAGTCCGTATTTATTTAAAGACCTTTTAAGGCTCGTACAAAGCCAACTCGAGTCGTGAGAAATCATGACAATAAACTAAATTTTTTGCACCGAATAAATAATCAGAAAGAATAAAAAAGGGGCAGGGTACAACACTGTGTACATACTTTTTGTCCAAAATGCTGAAACTACACTCCCATGAAGCATTGCGACTGACGTTCACTTCCTGGAAGGCTGGAATGAGAAATTGCCCGCGTTGTGCACTGGAGTCGTCAGTCGTGTAGTGTTTGTTCTTTGATTATAGTTTCTAGTCTACATTAAAAAGTTTATCTGTTCTTTTGTACCATAACATAAGTATGGTGCAGTGCTTTGTTCCCGACTGCAACCACCGGCCTGGTGTCAATATTTGCCGTTTCCACACTTTCCCGAAGAACAAGTCGGCGTTCACATTATGGACGAGACGTATACGATGATATCACAGCTTCAATGTTTGATACTTGATAACAAAAATAACAATCACAGCTTCAATGTAATGGATAGCATATGTTCTTACCTAATCATTACATTTTATATAAATCCAAAGGTACCTCATGATTTAAATAATGTATAATGTATTTTGTGTTACTCGACTACAATTAATTGAAAACCTTAGTTACCAGGCAGTTAGTTACTTTATAGATTTTGGTTATTATTACAAAATATACACTTATAGCCAATCTACAAGCTTACAACATGTCTCATTGTTTTGTGATAAATTGTATACATATAATAACTTGTGAAACATGACATTCTGCACAATGAGTACTACAAGTAACTTCTGATTACCTTGACTGTACTTAACAGAGTATTTCTACATTGCAATATTGATACTTTTACTTTTTTTACTAAAACAAATTGAGTACATGCACCACTGCATGGCCATTAAAATATTAATGTGTGTGTGTGTGTGTGTGTGTGTGTGTGTGTGGGTGTGTGGGGGTGTGTGTGTGTGTGTGTGTGTGTGTGTGTGTGACTGTGTGTGTGTGAGATCTCCTGCTGTACACTACTGTAATGTTGTTACTTCTGGCTGGTACTTGTGTTCTCCCCTGCTGTTTATTAATTCGTTAATTAATTTGTAATTCCCACTATAACATGAATTGTTTGAGTCAGTTTGATTTATGTAGACGTAGAGAGATAAACGTTAGTTACTAATTCTGAACTCACCATAACTTTGTATGTCTTGTTCTTCATACTGGCTCTTACAGAGCCAATAAGCTGGCCTTGTGAAAAAGAACATGCCAGGACATGGCCAGACTCATAGTGGTTTTCACCGCGGCGGACACTCTTTTCTTCATTTTTAAAATACCGTAACATATTCGATAAATAAATCATTGTACCTGCACATGTACCTGTAAACGGTATTAGAATACTAGTGTTCTAATATGGCGGGTCAACAGGGGGCAGTAACGATTTCCACGGAAACCGCAACCTCCACCAATCACAGACGTCGACATCACCGGATGTTTGGACTTTAGCATTCTGGGTAATGAAGTACTTCTCCGTGAGGTCGCTCATAAAGATCGTTTTTACTAAAACTAGAGTGATAGCATGCATGCTTGGGGTTTCTACAGGAGCATATAGAACCATTTTACAACCACGACCACAATGGTAAGTGTACATGGAATTGTTACGATATTATGGCTGATACGAGAATTCCCTATGGTCCAGGTGAATGGGATTTTTACTTCTGGGTCTGGCTCTGACGTCACTGCGGCGCTCTATAGGGTACTCTATACAGTCTATAGGGTACTCTATACAGTCTATAGGGTACTCTATACAGTCTATAGGGTACTCTATACAGTCTATAGGGTACTCTATACAGTCTATAGGGTACTCTATACAGTCTATAGGGTACTCTATACAGTCTATAGGGTACTCTATACAGTCTATAGGGTACTCTATACAGTCTATAGGGTACTCTATACAGTCTATAGGGTACTCTAGTACCCACCAAACGCTTAGTGGGACATTGTAAGTCGCACTTTGACTCTGTGGGCTGTATTTTGCGTGTCTTAAGTACCAGTTCTTATTCCCTAACTTGAGTAAACTAAAGACCTGGAGGCGTGATCAATGCTCTTTGGCCACTCAGAATAGCCAAATGGCATTGATCACGCCTCCAGGTCTTTAGTTTACTCAAGTTAGGGAATAAGACCTGGTCCTTAAGACACGCAAAATACAGCCCTGTGTGTCCTTCTTTATAGTGCAGTGGTTTTCAACCAGTGGTCCGGGGACCCCCTGTGGGCCTTGAGGGAGTTACCCAGCTAAATTATGGAGAGTTTTGTCGTTGTTTGGTTTTGTTTCAAACATCTGCTTTACTTAATTAATTTACAACAAGTCTAATTGGACCAAATAATACAGCATGGAATTGTGGACAAAATCTTATCCAACGACAACAGAATATTCTTTAGTTTTGGGTCTGAGAGGCTAAATGTCATAAAGTGCCCCTCGGGGCACAGGTCTCCACCAGGGCAGGTCAGGGTGTGGCCTCCTGGTGGCGCTATAATAGGACAGGTCTCCACCAGGGCAGGTCAGGGTGTGGCCTCCTGGTGGCGCTATAATAGGACAGGTCTCCACCAGGGCAGGTCAGGGTGTGGCCTCCTGGTGGCGCTATAATAGGACAGGTCTCCACCAGGGCAGGTCAGGGTGTGGCCTCCTGGTGGCGCTATAATAGGACACGTCTCCACCAGGGCAGGTCAGGGTGTGGCCTCCTGGTGGCGCTATAATAGGACAGGTCTCCACCAGGGCAGGTCAGGGTGTGGCCTCCTGGTGGCGCTATAATAGGACAGGTCTCCACCAGGGCAGGTCAGGGTGTGGCCTCCTGGTGGCGCTATAATAGGACAGGTCTCCACCAGGGCAGGTCAGGGTGTGGCCTCCTGGTGGCGCTATAATAGGACAGGTCTCCACCAGGGCAGGTCAGGGTGTGGCCTCCTGGTGGCGCTATAATAGGACAGGTCTCCACCAGGGCAGGTCAGGGTGTGGCCTCCTGGTGGCGCTATAATAGGACAGGTCTCCACCAGGGCAGGTGAGGTTGTGGCCTCCTGGTGGCGCTATAATAGGACAGGTCTCCACCAGGGCAGGGTGTGGCCTCCTGGTGGCGCTATAATAGGACAGGTCTCCACCAGGGCAGGGTGTGGCCTCCTGGTGGCGCTATAATAGGACAGGTCTCCACCAGGGCAGGGTGTGGCCTCCTGGTGGCGCTATAATAGGACAGGTCTCCACCAGGGCAGGGTGTGGCCTCCTGGTGGCGCTATAATAGGACAGGTCTCCACCAGGTCAGGGTGTGGCCTCCTGGTGGCGCTATAATAGGACAGGTCTCCACCAGGGCAGGTCAGGGTGTGGCCTCCTGGTGGCGCTATAATAGGACAGGTCTCCACCAGGGCAGGGTGTGGCCTCCTGGTGGCGCTATAATAGGACAGGTCTCCACCAGGTCAGGGTGTGGCCTCCTGGTGGCGCTATAATAGGACAGGTCTCCACCAGGGCAGGTCAGGGTGTGGCCTCCTGGTGGCGCTATAATAGGACAGGTCTCCACCAGGGCAGGTCAGGGTGTGGCCTCCTGGTGGCGCTATAATAGGACAGGTCTCCACCAGGGCAGGTCAGGGTGTGGCCTCCTGGTGGCGCTATAATAGGACAGGTCTCCACCAGGGCAGGTCAGGGTGTGGCCTCCTGGTGGCGCTATAATAGGACAGGTCTCCACCAAGGCAGGTGAGGTTGTGGCCTCCTGGTGGCGCTATAATAGGACAGGTCTCTGTCCACCAGGGCAGGTCAGGGTGTGGCCTCCTGGTGGCGCTATAATAGGACAGGTCTCCACCAGGGCAGGTGAGGTTGTGGCCTCCTGGTGGCGCTATAATAGGACAGGTCTCTGTCCACCAGGGCAGGTCAGGGTGTGGCCTCCTGGTGGCGCTATAATAGGACAGGTCTCCACCAGGGCAGGTTAGGGTGTGGCCTCCTGGTGGCGCTATAACAGGCCAATGTGAAAAGGGGGGGATATATTCCTCAGCCTATAGTAGGAAAGTCTGTGAAAGATTTCACGTAAATGTCACACTGCGTTCATGATTTGAGGCTTTTTGTTCAAAACGGGGCCAATCCTGCAAACTTTGAAAGCCAATGTTAGCCAATTAGGATGGAATATGAAATATCGAACAGATCCGGCTTGAACACATGACTATAGAGATAGTGTGTAACGATTTGCAGGATTTTTGGACAGAATCTGGAGGAGTAATATAAAAAAAATAATGTTTTTCAAAAGTCGGCCTCCTGGTGGCGCTAAAACAGGACGTTCTGGAAAATGTGGGGCAGAGGTTCATCGTTGGCATCAGATCCAGGGAGTGTGTGTGCAAAATGTCACACTGACCAGGTTAACGGTGACGGAGATTAGCTGTACACAGACAGACGGACACGGACACACACACACACACACACACACACACACACACACACACACACACACACACACACACACACACACACACACACACACACATGTAACAGTATTATATAATTACACAAAAGAAGTGCTTCTACCTGACTTAATTCTCCATGGTTCATGTGTATAGGAATACATAGTGCATTAGAGGTCACAGCTCCTTTAAGTCTCCCCCTTTTGCCCCCTGTATAAATGTCCTGCCACACCTCCAACTCTTCCTTCTGTACTTCCGTCTTGGAACGAGGTGGGTGTCTTTGTTGACTTCTCTGTATAACATAATAAGAATTGTACTTGCAGATTGATTTATACAGTGTTTGTTTGACTCTGTTTACTAGAGAGGAGTCTTTGCACTACCAAGAACTAACGTGGAGACGTGTCTGTTGTTGTTCTTTGTCAGGTATGTTACGTTTTATTATTTGTTGTGTTACTGTCGCTCTGGCTTCTGTACTTCCGTCTTGGAACGAGAGAGGAGTCGTTGCACTACTAAGAACTAACGTGGAGACGTGTCTGTTGTTATTCTTTGTCAGAATAAAACGTGGTTTCCAAAGATAGTTCTGGGCCCGTCTGTCCATTCAACACAATTACACAACGCAGAGAGAGACAGATTACACCGGTTACACACACACAGACTCACACACGGACTGTCGGACTCACACACACACACACACACACACACACACACACACACACACACACATGACGGAGTGCAAAACATACTCTCTCCCCCTGCCTTCGGCCTGGTGGAGACAATAATGGGCCTCGATATGAAAAGGGTTGAAAACTACTGGTATAGTGCATTGTTGAGACTCTTAAGTGTTAAAAACACTTTTCAATCATTTTCATCAAATTCAAACATGAAACATATATTGTGCGTGCCTGCCTGCGTGCCTGCGTGCATTTCCAAAATGCAGCCTATTAATCTGGCTGATCCTTTTTGGAAAACGTTGTCAAACTGTCAAAAAAATAGCTTTGAAATTGTTACAATTAATCAAAATGATTGATCAAACCTTTTCAACAGCCATATTGTGGCTGTGCTACAGTATTGACCTCACTGTATATCTCCAGGCACGCAGCTAAATGCATGCCCTGCACAACCTTCTACATGCAACAGTTATGTCAGTTTTAACAGGTGTCCACAATGTTAAATGTTTTAACATTGCATTGTTAGCATATAGGGCAGTTTGACATCAAGCATAATAAGCAAGTCAGGAGCATGAGCGTTGGAGCTTAGACAAAAGGGCAAACAAACAAAATAAAAAATAGAGGTTAACACACACGGCCCACGCTTATGCTTTGAAGCACCCGAGCACACAATCACACATGCTTGCACGCACACACACACACACACACACACACACAATAGTCCAGCATCTCATAAATCTTTCACAGTTTCCTAACAGAAACTGGCTTCAAAAAGAAGTCAGGGCTGATTTGTCTTTTTGTATGCACACACGCACACGCAGTCACGCACACACACACACACACACACGCACACACACACACGCACGCACGCATCGTGCACGCACACACAAGCACATGTACACAAACATATACACTGATAGGCCTACAGCAAAATACACACACACCTAGATCACACAATACAATAATACAATAGCCAATCTACGGGAACAGACCCCCATTCCGAAACACCGCCATTCAGAACCCCAATCTATACAAGCTCAGCTCGTACAGGAGATCTACAAGCTCACAACGAGTGCACTATAGCTGTGCCGCGATGCGCTCGCAGAACTGCTTTCACTAGTGCGACACGACGCGCAACCAAGTATAGGCCAGGCCTACCTCAGGCATATTAGCATCCACTAACACAACACGTACGTGCACACCGTCCGTACGGATGCACACACACAATATTACAATTCCCATATTCCCCCTGCTGCTGCTGCGTGGCAGCGCTGAGCACAGGAAGAAGCCCTTTCATTTCACTTTCCCAAAGTGTTCTGGGTCAGAGTTCAGAGGGAGATAACGATATGTCGGTGTACAGTGGAAAACCCGTGTAATTCCGGCTGTGCAAGACGAGCTAGAGTACAGTGGCATTCCCAACGGAGGAGGCCTGGGAATCAATTACCAAGATTCCCAAGACAGTTAGGTCGACTACTAGAGGGACTGACAACATGCCAGACAGTCACATACAGTACACGGTCCAGGTTGTCATGATCTGTTTAAATTTACACATAATCAACTCCTAATTGTACCATATTGGGGAGCTGCAGGTGTAGATGGTGGATTTTTGGATTGAAGCAATGAATTCACAGGGGGGTTTTGGGGCTGGTATAGAGTTATTGTATCCCTCCGGTAATGAAAGTTTGCTTTGATGTGCTTGGACTCTGGCAACCCGGCTCTGCTGCTGTGAGAGGAGAGCACAGACTGGAGAGAGACTGGAGGGAGCCAACGCTTCCGTTTCTCTGCCCAGGTTTGATTGACAGCTGACAACTTGGCTCTGGAGTTGCCAGTCAATCCATAACCAAGCAACAACTCAACTCAACTGTCTTGCAATCAGGAGAAACTTAAAAGAAATCTCTCTCTCCTGCATAGTTTTGTTTGCTTCTCTTTCTCTCACCAAGTATATAATCAGTTCTTCAGCGGTATTCTCTGGATACCGTGTGCATGTTCAACAGAAAGTTTGCGATGTAGAACTAGTATATTCTTTGCAAAGTTTATGGTGAGAGGGGCATGTTGTTGGTTTGTTGCTTGTTGTGAGACCAACGATAACACTTTACAGTGCAAACAATGCGAGCAGTATATATTCATGTGATGGTTGCATTCAGTTGTCAATTATTATTTCAGGAAGGAACACTTAAATGAGATATATACATAGATAGCTTCTTATCTTTATTATTTTTTATGTTCCATTCTGTCTGTGTTTCATTTATGTCCTTGTCTTTGTCTCTCAATGCAAATGAAAATAAATGACATTACTTTGAGCCCTTTGATCAATATATTTACCACGTCAGCTTAAATTTGTTCACTCTGGCTCTCCCCTTTTCAAATGAAGAATAAAATGAAGAAGTGCAAATTGAATAATGGATATTCTGTTTAATGTTTATAGCTTCCGATTTAAATGTGTATCTATCAATAGAAAGCATGTATAACTTCAAGCCACTGACGTTGATGGAAGCTATTTTTAAAACCATCTATTAGGTGGAGCATTACTGGTCTATTATGTACCTTTTGTAATGAATAAAATGTAATGTTGTACAATATAACTCTTCAAGATTGCGACACTTAAATTGTGACAAATGTCATTTAGGATCTGACTCAATAATACATCACCTGAGCAAGAAGGCAGGCTCTATTAGCCCAATGGTAAAAAAATAAATGTCAGCACTTGAAACCGGATTCGAATCCATGGCA
>NC_137862.1:3746099-3781099 GCF_963924005.1 Protomyctophum bolini | reverse complement strand
AGAAGGACATTTTTAGAATATGATCTCAGGTAAAAAATATGTTATACTTTAGCTATTGAAAAATAGCAGATATACAAGCTCATAGCACGCCACCGAGTGGCGCGCTACGAGCTTGTAGGTCTGCTATTTTTGAAAAATCGAAGAACGACTGACATAGAAACATAGCTTTTTCAGAAAACTGTCAGGATGTAGACTGAAGACATTTCTTTTAATCTGATCTCAGGTCAGAATGTGTTAGAAGTACTGTCTGATGGCCATAATTAGGGCCTTTCCAATTAAAAATTCAAAAGCTCCAGTTTATTTGAGCACATGAATCTTCCACTCACTGCAGCATTTATTTCCCTTTTACAAAGTATTTTACTTTACGACGTTAATTGAACTGGGCTCTCTCTCTTTCCTACACACTGCTCTCTGTCTGTGTCTCTCTCTCTCTCTCTCTGCATCTGGCTGTCTCTCTCTCTTATCTGATGGGAGGGAGGGAGGGAGGGAGGGAGGATCAGTTTAACCGTCCTAGTATTGTCAGTCATTATAGAAACATGTATTAAAATTAGGGATAATATTTATAATAAAAAATAAAAAATAATTTACTTATTTTATCTTGTGTTGTTAACCCATTCTGAACGGGCACTCATTTTGGTGTTAGCATCATGTCATGCTTTAGCTATTGAAAAATAGCAGATCTACAAGCTCATAGCGCGCCACCGAGTGGCGCGCTACGAGCTTGTAGGTCTGCTATTTTTGAAAAATCGAAGAACGACTGACATTTTTAGAATCTGATCTCAGGTCAGAATGGGTTAATCAGACCAGTGTGTAGTCCAGTGTAAACCTCGTATGATTCTGATCTCAGGTCAGAATGGGTTAATAGCAGACTCCTCACTCCGATACAGATACTTTTCCGATACCGATATACAGTATCGGGACATCTCCAATTAAAATGTAGTAATTACTATTTATCGCTGCTTTATGATTATGAACCAGCACATTTTGTTCATAGAAACATATGCGTATATATAAATGCCATTTATGTTAATTTGTGTCAATGGCGTATTATAGTCTTAAAGATGGAGTGCCACAATTTTTGTATTTTTCCAGTTTTTCACCCTGGAGTCGTTTTTTATGTACATCCCCTTTGTATTTAGGGTTTCTTCCTGGAGGCTGAACCCTTGACAGTCAAACGGGCCAATGAAAAAAAAACTGTAATAATAGTGACATCACACTATCAGCCCCTCCCCTAACCCCTCCCCCTTTATCATACAACTACAGCTGTGGGTGTGGCTTCAGTTCAGGGTGGATCACCACCCATCACCGCCCACCAGGCAAACCATGAGGCATATACTTAATGAACTGGTGGGCGTGTCCACATAAAAACATAATTTTAACAAATACTGTATACACTTTTTGGAAAAAGTTCTTCCTCCTTATATTCTAATGATACCTGATAATCATGTTTTTAGGGTGGGAAAAAAATCGTGGCACTCCATCTTTAAAAAGTTCTGGTATAATTCTGTATTTGTGATATTTATTTGTGATATTTACCCCATAGCACTGCAGGGTGGATGTCACATGCCGGCAGCTTTGTGATGAAACAAAAAACAACCAAACATGCAGTGCATCTTTGTGTGATTATTATACACATAATGGCTTATATTTTATACCTTTGAGTATCACAGGAGGAATGAAGGGCTGCGTGAACGCTTGAGTTTGACTTCTTCACTTCTCCTTTTGTGTGTGAATGTGTCCTCCACACACACACACACACACACACACACACACACACACACACACACACACACACACACACACACACACACACACACACACACACACACACACACACACACACACACACACACACACACACACACACACACACACACACACACACACCTTTTCTTACCCTCCCTCTCATTCTCTGACACACACACAGGCGAGCGCACACGCACGCACAGGCGCACACACATGGATTTTTCAACCTCCCTCTCAATATCTAACACACACACACACACACACACACACACACACACACACACACACACACACACACACACACACACACACACACACACATCTATACCTCTCCCTATCATCTCCCTGCCCCCTCTTACCCCTTTGCTGTCTCTTTCACGCAATGCACAAAAACACAGGTTCCTTTAGGTTCGCGCACGCACACACACACACACACACACACACACACACACACACACACACACACACACACACACACACACACACACACACACACACACACACACACACACACACACACACACACACACACACACACACACACACACACACACACACACACACACACGTTTGACTATAGTCTATTCCTCTTTTGAATAGCACCTCTTTTATTAGCGCAGGTCTCCTCTCTCTCTCTCGCCGGCTTTAAACAGAAACAGCGAGATGAGATTCCAAACAGCTGCCAGGGGCTCCGTTTGTACAGCTCTTTGATGTCATTGAGACGCCGCTATAGAGCAAACACACACACACACACACACACACACACACACACACACACACACACACACACACAGTATAGACACCACAGCGCTACATAACTACCCCCCAACATAGACACATGCACTAAACATTCATGCACAACATCTACAGATGCACATATTATCCACCTGCATTCCCATACACAGCTGCACAAATAGACATTTCTCTCTCTCTCTCTCTCTCTCTCTCTCTCTCTCTCTCTCTCTGCTTTTTTGCTGGTTGTCCATCAAGGATATGGGGGGGGGGGGGGGGGGGGGGGATCGTTTCAATGGTTTTCCATAACATACTTCACTCCCTGAGGAGTGAGAGAGATTGCAGCTATAGAGGCATCTCTTCAGTTGCTCTTTCAACTGTTTCTCTTCTGCCCACTATCAAAGTGGCCGGAGAAGACGTTATGGGCAGGAGTCTGTGACCCTATAGCCAAGCCAGTGTCCAGGCCCAGACCCTATAGCCAAGCCAGTGTCCAGGCCCAGACCCTATAGCCAAGCCAGTGTCCAGGCCCAGACCCTATAGCCAAGCCAGTGTCCAGGCCCAGACCCTATAGCCAAGCCAGTGTCCAGGCCCAGACCCTATAGCCAAGCCAGTGTCCACTAGGCCCAGACCCTATAGCCAAGCCAGTGTCCATGAGGCCCAGGTCCTATAGCCAAGCCAGTGTCCAGGCCCGGTGGTCTGATGTCCACGTCTGCCGACTCAGCGATGTTCTATTTGTGTACCAATAGCGTGGGAATGTGCATCCATCCATCCATCCATCCATCCATCCATCCATGCTGTGATCCAGCATTATGGTACAATGGTGAGCACTTCCGCATTCCGTTGTTACAATGGGAGTCAACGGGAGTGTCGCCACTGTCTTACATATATTACTCTGGGCCAGGCTATAGTCAAGTATTAGACAGTGAATCAGCAAAAATAGCACAACCACTCAAGGTAAGCAATAAGCATTAATCGTCAGTGGAAAAATGTGAATATTACACATGCAGAATGGTGGCAGAATACACAGTAATCCCCATATCTCACTATATACCCTGATGGGGTGAAGTGATTGTGTTTGCCTTTTCTCTGGGAGGTCAGGAGCAGTGGGAGACGTGGGGAATAATCACCGTAAGGGCCATGTCTTCATTATGTCCAAATGAGGTTGGAGTGATTGAACAAATACGGGCCGTTCTCGTTCAGCACTTCATATTCATAACCCTATTAAACCATTCTGGGCGGGAAGCCCTTTTGGTGTAGCATTGTTATAGTTTAGCTATTGAAAAATAGCAGATATACAAGCTCTTGAACTTGTAAGTCTGCTATTTTTGAAAAACCTGTGAAAATGTGCCTCAAATCCTTGAATATATATATTCTTTCAGAGTTTCAGTTTTTTAACTCAAATCTTTGCTTCTGGGGGGTCCCTGCATGAACAACATATTTTCAGATGGGGGTCGGTGGCATAATACATATAATTGTTGGGGTCCTTGACATGAAATATTGAGAACCACTGATATAGAAACATGAGGTTTTTCAGAAAAAAAGACCATTTAAAAAAATACATTTTTTTAAACGTCAACGTCAGGTCCAAACGTGTTAAATTGGAACGGAGCAACGTCAGGTCCAAACGGGTTAAATTGGAACGGAGCCATCTTCAGTGTAAATTTGATCAGACCTGCCCTCGACGACACTAGACGGTGATAAGTGTTATTTGAACGCGGGACAAAATGAAAGAGCTTATGGAAATTAACGCATGCCTTAACCCATTCTGACCTGAGATCAGATTCATACGAGGTTTCCACTGGACACACACTGGTCTGATGAACCCATTCTGACCCGAGATCAGATTCTAAAAAAATGTCAGTCGTTCTTCGATTTTTCAAAAATAGCAGACCTACAAGCTCGTAGCGCGCCACTCGGTGGCGCGCTATGAGCTTGTAGATCTGCTATTTTTCAATAGCTAAAGCATGACAGGATGCCAACACCAAAACAGGTTCCCGTTCAGAATGGGTTAATGTGCACATAAGACACACACGTATGCACGTGCACACATGCACGCGCATGCATTGATTGCTTCCATGCAACAAAAAAAACATTTACCTATAATATAACCTATCCCTTTTCCATGACTAACAGTATGGACACAGACAGTCATTCTCATGGTCTCCTTCAACTCTCCTCACCTTTAGTTTCACTCTGTAGCTGCCATCACTATATGGAGACCTGGGCTTGTATCCTAGCGCGCGTGCGTGTGTGTGTGTGTGTGTGTGTGTGTGTGTGTGTGTGTGTGTGTGTGTGTGTGTGTGTGTGTGTGTGTGTGTGTGTGTGTGTGTGTGCGTGCTTGCGTGTGCATGCGTGCGTGCAGTCTTGGTCTCAGAGCCTCCAACCAACCTTGGCTAACAAGCATATGTTAATTATGGAGAAGATCACAGGCAGGTCATTCAGCACTCTGCCACTAACTAGGAATAAGACGCATAACTGGAGGGCATATATATATATATATATATATATATATATGTACGGGTACGACACCATCCTATGCCCCCCACCCACCCCACCCCCCACCCCTCATGCTCAGCTTCCCTTTCAGCTTCAATCCTGCAGTAGATAGAATTCACTATCACTTATTGCTCTCCACAACTCCAACACAGCCTAACAATCAACCACACACATACATACATACATACATACTAGTCTAACTTGGACTCAGGGGGGTGGACGCCTCTGCCTTGCATAGTCCCCAGTGAATAGGCATTTTGCCCTTCACTGGTAACCCTATTTTGGTATTCTTTTTAAATATATGAAGGTATTGTGGGCTATAGGATTTTACAAAAAAGCCCCCCTTTTAAATACATACATCTCAGAAGTTGAAGCGGTTTTTAAGGACCCACTTTTAGGCCAGTGCAACAGAGCATGCTTTTTATTTTGAACCAAATAGACCATGACTCTGTATACAAACCTGTAAGGGTCCATTTGGTTCCTACTAGCTATCAGTAGTTCTGTTGGGGACCCCCTGGAACCCCTGGGATCCCCCCTGGAACCCCTGGGAATTCCCTGGAACCCACTTTGATAACTATTGCTGTCCTCTCTCTCTCTCTCTCTCTCAGCCTTATAGGCTCTATACTCCCCCCCTCACCCCCTCCACCTCCTCCAACCTGCTCCTTCACTGAACCCTCCCACCTGCCCCCCGGCCCCTCCCCCCTCTGCCCCCCGGCCCCTCCTCCCTCCTCTGCCCCCCCATAGGGTCTCCTTCCTGACCCCCCCTGCTGTTTCCCCTCCTCTGTCATTCTGGGGTATATATGCCTCAGGACCCCCGTAACCCCCCACCCCCGTCCCCCCCTCTCCCCCCAGGCCCTGCCCCAGAGCACATTGATTCTGCTGTATCCCTAATTACTGCTCATAATCTATTCATTCCAGCGCCGCCAAAGAGGGCAGCAGCTGCCTGTCACACAACACAACACCCTACAGGGTGGAATACTGGAGACAGAGGCTCCTATAGAGAAGAGACTGACTGACACACAACACACACCCAGGGTGGAATACTGGAGACAGAGGCACCTATAGAGAAGAGACTGACTGACACACAACACAACACCCAGGTGGAATACTGGAGACAGAGGCACCTATAGAGAAGAGACTGACTGACACACAACACAACACCCAGGGTGGAATACTGGAGACAGAGGCTCCTATAGAGAAGAGACTGACTGTCACACAACACAACACCCAGGGTGGAAGACTGGAGACAGAGGCTCCTATAGAGGAGAGACTGACTGGGTCACACAACACAACACCCAGGGTGGAATACTGGAGACAGAGGCTCCTATAGAGGAGAGACTGACTGTCACACAACACAACACCCAGGGTGGAAGACTGGAGACAGAGGCTCCTATAGAGGAGAGACTGACTGGGGTCACACAACACAACACCCAGGGTGGAAGACTAGAGACAGAGGCTCCTATAGAGGAGAGACTGACTGTCACACAACACAACACCCTACAGGGGTGGAATACTGGAGACAGAGGCTCCTATAGAGGAGAGACTGACTGTCCCACAACACAACACCCAGGGTGGAATACTAGAGACAGAGGCTCCTATAGAGAAGAGACTGACTGGGTCACACAACACAACACCCAGGGTGGAAGACTGGAGACAGAGGCTCCTATAGAGGAGAGACTGACTGGGTCACACAACACAACACCCTACAGGGTGGAAGACTGGAGACAGAGGCTCCTATAGAGAAGAGACTGACTGGGTCACACAACACAACACCCAGGGTGGAAGACTGGAGACAGAGGCTCCTATAGAGAAGAGACTGACTGGGTCACACAACACAACACCCAGGTGGAAGACTAGAGACAGAGGCTCCTATAGAGGAGAGACTGACTGGGTCACACAACACAACACCCAGGGTGGAATACTGGAGACAGAGGCTCCTATAGAGGAGAGACTGACTGGGTCACACAACACAACACCCAGGGTGGAATACTGGAGACAGAGGCTCCTATAGAGAAGAGACTGACTGGGTCACACAACACAACACCCAGGGTGGAAGACTGGAGACAGAGGCTCCTATAGAGAAGAGACTGACTGCAGGGATTGAAACATGGGGCTGACACTGACAGCTTGTGGCAACATTCATGAAAACCACTATTAAAGAACCATATAGAGCGTCGCAGTCCCGCCCCCTTTCAGAACGACGAGTGGCCTCAAGGAAATGGTTCTCCGTTCATTTTCTGCTAAACTAAAGACCTGGAGGCGTGATCAATGCCATTTGGCTATTCTGAGTGGCCAAAGAGCATTGACCACGCCTCCAGGTCTTTAGTTTACTCAAGTTAGGGAATAACTTAAGACACGCAAAATACAGCCATGAGTCTGTGTGTGCGTACTGTGTCCACATAACTTCAAATTCGACACACGCGTTCCCCACCCCCACAGGGAGTGCAGTGCCCATGGTGTCGAGGCCGTCGGATAGCCGGTTGTCCAGATCGGCACAAAAGCCTCTGCCCGGAATCTGGACCTGATCACCCCTATATATATCTCCATATATGGAGCTGGCCTGTTCTGACATCACAATGATATTCTGACATCACAATGATATTCTGACATCTGCATATTTGGGGCATGTCTGACAAGAACTCCATGTATGGCCATTAAAAGGGACACAGACATAATAACTATAGGTGGGGCATGCATTGCCAACTTGCATCGTTCCAAGTAGGCCAGACCCCCTCTAGTATATCCGTGTTGTTGCATACGTTGTATAATGTGCAGTTTAAGCCTTAGCTACCAAAGACTACACCACCGAACAGGTTTTTATTCTGTTAGAGCCAACGGGACCGCTAAATGAATGGAGGGAGTCCATAGGGGCAGATACACACAATGCTCTTTCTTATTGAAAGTGTTTATCACGGTGAGATTGTTGAAAGTATATCAATGGATATGTTCAGTCAGAGACTGTCTCGTCTGTATAGTACTGTGCTCTCTGTGCTTGTTAAGCTTTGAGTATCAGACCAGTGGAGTGCACAGACATTTAGAGGGGCAGGTGCTCAAGTGAAAAAAAGGGCACCTGTGGAACCGGCTGGGTTGCCTTAACCCATTTTGGGGCGGGAACCCATTTTGGTGTTAGCATTATGGTATAATTATGCTTAACTGGTTGGAATGCTTTAGCTATTGAAAAATAGCAGATCTACAAGCTCATCGCGCGCCTCCGAGTGGCATGCTACGAGCTTGTAGGTCTGCTATTTATTTATTTATTTATCTAAGAACCACTGACATAGAAACATAGCTTTAGATTGTGGGGGCCTAAATAATATAGTAGAAGCGTTTTTATCAAGAATTGATCAATGTCACCATGGTCCACACACTACAAATGAATTAAAAAAAAGAAAAGGGTTTTTTATTTTATTTTTTATTTTTTAAGAGCACATTGCCAAAAGGGCAGGGGGTGCTCTAGCACCCCCTAGTGGCTATCTGTGCACGCCACTGTATCAGACCATCCGTACAGGCCGATATGAAGTACAGGACACTAGAGAGAAAAACAGACACAAGACAAAGAAAGACACAATGTGACAGTCAGTCAAATTAAGGACAAGCAGCAGGTCATTTACGCATTTGTCATCAAATGTCATCTTATAACTTACGTTATAAGATGACATAAGCAACAGGTCCAAGTTCAAGGCAGTAGGTGTCATAGTAGTTCAGAAAAACAGAAAAGGTCTGGAACGCTTGTCACCATGTTGCTCCATGGAAGGAAAGAAACATGCGCAGTTGAGACCAGGAAGTTGTACATGCACAAATTCCTGTGCATGTGCATGTCATTAATTAATACTAATTTTTGCCTTCAAATTTCCTAAAAGTATTAAGTCAGGTGTCTTAGAGATTGACAGGTGTAATGTCAGGCTGCTACAAGACACTTCATCCCATCACATTCCCAAATGTAAACAAAAAATCACACCTTCGTCTTTAATGTTTGTGTTTACACAATGTCTGTGCATGTTTACACAATGTCTGTGTTTACACAAGGTTTGTGTTTACACAATGTTTGTGTTTACACAATGTCTGTGTTTACACAAACATTCAAAGCTGACCATCCATTGTCAATGGCATTCAATGTTTGTGTTTACACAAACCCTCAGCTGGACATAAACATTATTATTATTGAAGACAGAGAGTGTAACAACAGCTAGTTTATTTCAACTCACTTCCAAATTACAACACATTAGCAAGATAGCACCAGCACCCCATAGCACAGCAGCAGACAACAAGGATAGCACCCCATAGCATAGCAGCAGACAACATGGGCACAATCAATGAAAGTCCTGCAGCAAAAAATACAATTACTGTAAATTCTGACCTTTGATGTCTTCAAACACGTAGTAATCCATAATCAAGGGTGGACGCTGTTGTGGAGTTTCCCAGTAAAACTGAAGTCCTCAGGATATTACAACTGTTGTAGGCCTGCAGTAGGCTAGCTCCTCTAGGGACTGTTGTAGGTCTACAGTAGGCTAGCTCCTCTAGGGACTGTTGTAGGTCTACAGTAGGCTAGCTCCTCTGGGACTGTTGTAGGCCTACAGTAGGCTAGCTCCTCTAGGGACTGTTGTAGGCCTACAGTAGGCTAGCTCCTCTAGGGACTGTTGTAGGTCTACAGTAGGCTAGCTCCTCTGGGACTGTTGTAGGTCTACAGTAGGCTAGCTCCTCTAGGGACTGTTGTAGGCCTGCAGTAGGCTAGCTCCTCTAGGGACTGTTGTAGGTCTACAGTAGGCTAGCTCCTCTGGGACTGTTGTAGGCCTACAGTAGGCTAGCTCCTCTAGGGACTGTTGTAGGCCTACAGTAGGCTAGCTCCTCTAGGGACTGTTGTAGGTCTACAGTAGGCTAGCTCCTCTGGGACTGTTGTAGGCCTACAGTAGGCTAGCTCCTCTAGGGACTGTTGTAGGCCTGCAGTAGGCTAGCTCCTCTAGGGACTGTTGTAGGTCTACAGTAGGCTAGCTCCTCTGGGACTGTTGTAGGCCTACAGTAGGCTAGCTCCTCTAGGGACTGTTGTAGGCCTACAGTAGGCTAGCTCCTCTATAGGGACTGTTGTAGGTCTACAGTAGGCTAGCTCCTCTGGGACTGTTGTAGGCCTACAGTAGGCTAGCTCCTCTAGGGACTGTTGTAGGCCTACAGTAGGCTAGCTCCTCTAGGGACAGTTGTAGGCCTACAGTAGGCTAGCTCCTCTGGGGACTGTTGTAGGCCTACAGTAGGCTAGCTCCTCTATAGGGACTGTTGTAGGCCTGCAGTAGGCTAGCTCCTCTAGGGACTGTTGTAGGCCTGCAGTAGGCTAGCTCCTCTAGGGACTGTTGTAGGCCTGCAGTAGGCTAGCTCCTCTAGGGACTGCATGCTGACTTATTTTCTTTACAAAAACTTTGCAATAGACGTTTGGCATTGTGAGGCTAACATTTAGGATACTCTCAGAGAGGATTCTCATTAATATTTAATCATAAACAAAGAGTTTATGGGTGTTTCTGGGGTGAAGACAAACAAAGCTGCCACATTCTAGAAACAAGCACATGATGACAGGCCTCAGGCAGGCATGAGCAATCAATCTATGCAGGTACAGATGAACAGACATGACCAATCAATATATGCAGGTACAGATGGACAAACTAGGCAGTGCCAGTGGCTACGGATCCAAATAGGAAAAGATGAATAATGATACACCCACTGCCGTATTTTGCTAAATTGAATGCAGTGATGCATGCACATTATGTTATGTATTGACACTACTGTCATCATATATTTTGTGTGGCTGGGCCGAGTTCAGAAACACAAACAAACAAGCCCTAATACCACCACTTTTACAGAACACCATAAATGATACAAACCAACAGACAAACTACACAATAACACAACCCTTTGTTGCTCTCACAAGAATGATGCTGGCAAAAGGATCGAAGACAGAAGAGGGTTTATCTGTCACTCACTGATATACATTATACAGGTACAGTTGAATTATCATGGTGGCAGAATGGCAGCAGGCCCGGACCTTTCCTATTGGCCTGCCTGCCTGTAAAAAATAAATGAATAAATAAAAACGTCTTTTATCATATCATAAGTTGAGCGGCCCCCTACGGTCGCGGCCCACCGTGAATCCGCCCGGTACGTCCTGTGGTCAGTCCGTCCACCCCTGGGTCTCCTCCAGGTCGGGTCGGCTACCCAGGGCCACTTGGAATGGGATCGGAAAAAAATCTAATGACCCCCAGAGATTTAGTTTTATTATCTCTGGATTTATTATCTCCGGTATAGTAGTAGCAAAATGCATGCTTTGAAGAAAACGCACAGTGGTGGAAAATATAATCTGGCACAAGGGGCCGATATGGAGAGAAATGTTTTACTGTACAAGTTATAGAGTTATCATCGGGGCGCCCGCTGGCCAAGCGGTCCAGGCACATCATGCCACATATAGGCTTTCATGGCCTGACAGTGAGTCGCGTGTTCGAGTCCTGTTCATGACGACCTTTGCTGCTGCATGTCTCTCCCCTTTCCCTGCATGTCTATATCTTCTTGATTGATATTATCAATAAAGGCAGAAAAGCCAAAAACAAATCTTTAAAAAAAGATTACAAAAAAGCTATAGAAGAGTTTTTGGCCAAACTGTTGAGTGGGCTGCTGTAGTATAGTGCCACCGCGAGGCTGATAGACCGGGAAGAAGACAGGGAGGCATCATAAGAAGACAGGGAGGCATCATAAGAAGACAGGGAGGCATCATAAGAAGAAGACAGGGAGGCATCATAAGAAGACAGGGAGGCATCATAAGAAGAAGACAGGGAGGCCTCATAAGAAGACAGGGAGGCATCATAAGAAGACAGGGAGGCATCATAAGAAGAAGACAGGGAGGCATCATAAGAAGACAGGGAGGCATCATAAGAAGACAGGGAGGCATCATAAGAAGACAGGGAGGCATCATAAGAAGACAGGGAGGCATCATAAGAAGAAGACAGGGAGGCCTCATAAGGAGACAGGGAGGCATCATAAGAAGACAGGGAGGCATCATAAGAAGACAGGGAGGCATCATAAGGAGACAGGGAGGCATCATAAGAAGACAGGGAGGCATCAAAAGAAGACAGGGAGGCATCATAAGAAGACAGGGAGGCATCATAAGAAGAAGACAGGGAGGCCTCATAAGAAGACAGGGAGGCATCATAAGAAGAAGACAGGGAGGCATCATAAGAAGAAGACAGGGAGGCATCATAAGGAGACAGGGAGGCATCATAAGGAGAAGACAGGGAGGCATCATAAGAAGACAGGGAGGCATCATAAGAAGACAGGGAGGCATCATAAGAAGACAGGGAGGCATCATAAGGAGACAGGGAGGCATCATAAGAAGACAGGGAGGCATCATAAGAAGACAGGGAGGCATCATAAGAAGACAGGGAGGCATCATAAGAAGAAGACAGGGAGGCCTCATAAGAAGACAGGGAGGCATCATAAGAAGAAGACAGGGAGGCATCATAAGAAGACAGGGAGGCATCATAAGAAGACAGGGAGGCATCATATAGAAGACAGGGAGGCATCATAAGAAGAAGACAGGGAGGCATCATAAGAAGACAGGGAGGCATCATATAGAAGACAGGGAGGCATCATAAGAAGACAGGGAGGCATCATAAGAAGACAGGGAGGCATCATAAGAAGACAGGGAGGCATCATAAGAAGACAGGGAGGCATCATAAGAAGACAGGGAGGCCTCATAAGAAGACAGGGAGGCCTCATAAGAAGACAGGGAGGCTTCATAAGGAGACAGGGAGGCCTCATAAGAAGAAGACAGGGAGGCATCATAAGAAGACAGGGAGGCTTCATAAGGAGACAGGGAGGCCTCATAAGAAGACAGGGAGGCCTCATAAGAAGACAGGGAGGCATCATAAGGAGACAGGGAGGCATCAGAAGAAGACAGGGAGGCATCATAAGAAGACAGGGAGGCATCATAAGAAGACAGGGAGGCATCATAAGAAGACAGGGAGGCATCATAAGAAGACAGGGAGGCATCATAAGGAGACAGGGAGGCATCATAAGGAGACAGGGAGGCATCATAAGGAGACAGGGAGGCATCATAAGAAGACAGGGTGGCACCATAAGAAGACAGGGAGGCATCATAAGAAGACAGGGAGGCATCATAAGAAGAGAGGGAGGCATCATAAGAAGACAGGGAGGCATCATAAGGAGAAGACAGGGAGGCATCATAAGAAGAAGACAGGGAGGCATCATAAGAAGACAGGGAGGCATCATAAGAAGACAGGGAGGCATCATAAGGAGAAGACAGGGAGGCATCATAAGAAGACAGGGAGGCATCATAAGGAGACAGGGAGGCATCATAAGGAGACAGGGAGGCATCATAAGAAGACAGGGTGGCACCATAAGAAGACAGGGAGGCATCATAAGAAGACAGGGAGGCCTCATAAGAAGACAGGGAGGCATCAGAAGAAGACAGGGAGGCATCATGAGAAGACAGGGAGGCATCATAAGAAGACAGGGAGGCCTCATAAGAAGACAGGGAGGCATCATAAGAAGACAGGGAGGCATCATAAGAAGAAGACAGGGAGGCATCATAAGAAGACAGGGAGGCATCATAAGAAGAAGACAGGGAGGCATCATAAGAAGACAGGGAGGCATCATAAGGAGAAGACAGGGAGGCATCATAAGAAGACAGGGAGGCATCATAAGGAGACAGGGAGGCATCATAAGGAGAAGACAGGGAGGCCTCATAAGAAGACAGGGAGGCATCATAAGAAGACAGGGAGGCATCATAAGAAGAAGACAGGGAGGCATCATAAGAAGACAGGGAGGCATCATAAGGAGAAGACAGGGAGGCCTCATAAGAAGACAGGGAGGCATCATAAGAAGAGAGGGAGGCATCATAAGGAGAAGACAGGGAGGCCTCATAAGAAGACAGGGAGGCATCATGAGAAGAAGACAGGGAGGCATCATAAGGAGACAGGGAGGCATCATAAGGAGAAGACAGGGAGGCCTCATAAGAAGACAGGGAGGCATCATAAGAAGACAGGGAGGCATCATAAGAAGAAGACAGGGAGGCATCATAAGGAGACAGGGAGGCATCATAAGGAGAAGACAGGGAGGCCTCATAAGAAGACAGGGAGGCATCATAAGGAGAAGACAGGGAGGCCTCATAAGAAGACAGGGAGGCATCATAAGGAGACAGGGAGGCATCATAAGAAGACAGGGAGGCATCATAAGGAGACAGGGAGGCATCATAAGGAGAAGACAGGGAGGCATCATAAGAAGAAGACAGGGAGGCATCATAAGAAGAAGACAGGGAGGCCTCATAAGAAGACAGGGAGGCATCATAAGAAGACAGGGAGGCCTCATAAGAAGACAGGGAGGCATCATAAGAAGACAGGGAGATATCATAAGAAGACAGGGAGGCCTCATAAGAAGACAGGGAGGCATCATAAGGAGACAGGGAGGCATCATAAGAAGACAGGGAGGCCTCATAAGAAGACAGGGAGGCATCATAAGAAGAAGACAGGGAGGCATCATAAGAAGACAGGGAGGCATCATAAGAAGACAGGGAGGCATCATAAGAAGACAGGGAGGCATCATAAGGAGACAGGGAGGCATCATAAGAAGACAGGGAGGCATCATAAGGAGACAGGGAGGCATCATGAGAAGACAGGGAGGCATCATAAGAAGACAGGGAGGCCTCATAAGGAGACAGGGAGGCATCATAAGGAGACAGGGAGGCATCATAAGGAGACAGGGAGGCATCATAAGAAGACAGGGAGGCCTCATAAGGAGACAGGGAGGCATCATAAGGAGACAGGGAGGCATCATAAGGAGACAGGGAGGCATCATAAGGAGACAGGGAGGCATCATAAGAAGAAGACAGGGAGGCATCATGAGAAGAAGACAGGGAGGCATCATAAGGAGACAGGGAGGCATCATAAGAAGACAGGGAGGCATCATAAGAAGACAGGGAGGCATCATAAGAAGACAGGGAGGCATCATAAGAAGAAGACAGGGAGGCATCATAAGGAGACAGGGAGGCATCATAAGGAGACAGGGAGGCATCATAAGGAGACAGGGAGGCATCATAAGGAGACAGGGAGGCATCATAAGGAGACAGGGAGGCGTCATAAGAAGACAGGGAGGCATCATAAGGAGACAGGGAGGCGTCATAAGAAGACAGGGAGGCCTCATAAGAAGACAGGGAGGCATCATAAGGAGCACCATATATAGAAGACAGGGAAGAACCATACTGTAGATGACAGGGACGTCTATGGCGTTAGCAGCACATAAAGAAGATTAGACTTCAAAGCGATACATGTTTTTTGCTGAAATCACAAACACAACATATAGCCCTTAAACCAGAGAACTACACCTCCCAGCTTGCCCAGGGGTAATCATCATCTATTTGTTTAATCTGCATAATCTGCCGGGGCCAACTCCGCTGGGCGTGCCTAATTAGCTAAATTAATTTGTTAAGACATTAGCGTCATGGCCAAATGAAGTCTGCACTGTTTCATGTAAATTGGACTCATAACTCGGCTGGTTTTGTATCACCTCAATTAGACCCGCCTTTGATATCATGAGCTCTTTCCGTCCAATTGTCTTTTGATCTCATTCTGTCCCATTCTGTCTCTTTTCTTTAATCTTTAAGCCGGTCTCCTCATTATCAGATTCATTCCACTCATCATGAGATGCTGCTTATTGTATGACAGTGAAGATGATTATGGGGAATGCCGTACAGTAGGCCTAATGACACAAAAACAATTGGGAGTTTTCAAAATGAGTGTGTGTGCGTGTGCGTGTGCGTGTGTGCGTGTGCGTGTGCGTGTGTGTGTGTGTGTGTGCGTGTGTGCATGTGTGCGTGTGTTTTGGTTGGACGTTTGTCTTCAAGTACACCGGTAGGCGGTAGGCTATAATACTACTAGTGCCATAATTAGTCTCCGGTTTGGTTCACCCCTTACCAGGCCTGTTTAAGGGTTAATGAGCTCCTCTCCCAGCGTGTGTGTGTGTGTGTGTGTGTGTGTGTGTGTGTGTGTGTGTGTGTGTGTGTGTGTGTGTGTGGACCGGGGCTGCGTGGTGTACAGTCCTATAGCTTCAAGAGGAAACCCACCCATAGGACTTGGCTTTGAAGTGTCAGAGGGTCCCCCTTGTTCTGGGTGGCTCCCGTTTCATTTGTCTGAGTGGCAGCATGAAATATAGATGAGCTGCCAGACGACACCGCGCTGACGATGCCCCCCCCCCCCCCCCCCCCACCTCAAGACCCCCCCCTCCCTCCCTCCCTCCCCTCCCACCCATCACTCCACCCCCAACAACCCATGACATTATTCACAGATTAGCCGGCACCTCCCATTCACCCGATAATGACCTCCTCCTTCCCTCCTCCCCTAGATTTGGAGCCTGACAATAAAATTAGACACGCTCTCAAGCCTTATATGTGTGTGTGTAGCAGGTAGTGGATTCCACACAGGCCAAAATGAACCCATATAACGACCACAACAAGAAGAAGGGTTAAATTAGACCCTGAATGTTGAATAAAAAGAGTGCAAAGTTGAAACATTGAAAACACTTTTTTTGCAACTTAATTGCCCCGAGGTGGAGATTTTGTAATAATGACTGGTAATGTAATAATGGTGTGAGTGATATAACGCTGCCCTGAGGAGGGTCTGAGCTCCATTGTGTTCCCCACAGTGTTTCTATTCATGTCTCTCTGTGTGTCCCAGAGGGACGTCCCATGGTCCGTTTCTACTGAGGTCTATAAGCCTTAACCCATTCTGACCTGAGATCAGATTCATACGTGGTTTCCACTGGACACACACTGGTCTGATGAACCCATTCTGACCTGAGATCAGATTCTAAAAAATGTCAGTCGTTCTTCGATTTTTCAAAAATAGCAGACCTACAAGCTCGTAGCGCGCCACTCGGTGGCGCGCTATGAGCTTGTAGATCTGCTATTTTTCTATAGCTAAAGCATAACATGATGCTGACACCAAAATGGGTTCCCGTTCAGAATGGGTTAAGTTCAGCTGGGCTCAAGCAATATAAAAGCCACATATTTACATTCAAAGTCTTCGGATGTAATTTACACAGAGCCAAATAAGCACAGAAGTCAATACAATCACTACATATTATGCACATTATGAATAATTACTCTTTTTTTTTGTTGTTGTGGGGGCGGCAGTGGCTCAGGGGGTAGAGTGGCTGGATGGGAACCACAAGGTTCCCGGTTTGAACCCTGTGTGGGCTCCCCCAGAGTTAGTGTCGAAGTGTCCTTGAGCAACACTCGAAACCCCCTAACTGCTCCTGATGTGCCTTACATCAGGGGTTCTCAACCCGTGGGTCGTCGTGACCCCTCTGGGGGTCGCCAAATTATAAATTTTTTTTGGGGGGGGGGGTCGTCAAATTATGAATTGAATTTCTGGAAAATGGGAATTAAGAGTTTACATAGTCCACAATCTACACATAGTGCATGCATAAACTTTCCTTAATGATTATTTATTGAAAAGATCTCCAGCACAGGATGAAATCCTCTACGCCAGACCCACAACAGACATAAATACAAATATAAAATTCACAAGTACATACATTTCTTTATTTTTACACTCCAAAACAAATGTGGACCCGCACTCTTTGATTTATTTCTTATATCTATACATAATACACTTTCAAAGTCCCGTATTGACCAGTCCGTGACCTTACGAGCCAGCCCTATAGTTATACAAAAAAATCTTTTGTTGACCAAAATTTGTCAAGTCTATTCTTAAAAGTGTTAAAACTGAAGGAGCCTGGACCACTTCCTCCGGAAGTCTATTCCATGCTCTGACAGCTCTAAGTGTAAAGAAATTCTCTCTCTTTTCTGAATGACAGTTTAAGGGAATTCCCTCTCAACTCATACCTGCTGCATAACAGGCTCGGCTGTAAATCTGGTGAACAAGTTTATATAGACCTCGATATATATATATATATATATATATATATATATCTGCCAGTATTCATTACTTGCGCAAGCAGAGAGCGCAAGTACTAGTTTCGTCCGGGACTCGTATGCACCGTCACCCAGCCGTCCCGCCACTTTTGATGCGTATGCACCGTCCCAGCAAACTGTGCCTGATACGGCAGTGGTGCCAGATTACATGGTGTGTGTATATGTATAACTAGCTCTCAATGATGACGTGAAAAAAGATGTGGATTAAAGGACCCCAATGCCAGAGTGTAATTGGTTTTCGATGGTGACGTAATGACGATATGTTTTAGTGTTGGGAGGATTAAAGGTAATGCTCCTATGTATATGTACATGTATGTAATCTGGCACCACTGCCGTATTAGGCACAATTTGCTTGTAGCGGTCGAAAGTACTTGCGCACTCTGCTTGCACACTAGTTGGCCATTTATGGCCTACTAGTGTGCAACAAGCAAGTATGCACTCGACAGAGTGCAGTTCTCGTTTATGATATATTTTCTCTATTATTAAGGTTATTTTTGCAGTCAGTTTGTATTGGTGGTGGGGAGAGGGAGAGGGGGCGGGGAGGGGAGGGGGTCGCGAGACTCTGGCCAAATCATTTCCGGGGGTCCCCAGCCAAAAAGGTTGAGAACCCCTGCCTTACATGGTTTCCACCGCCATTGGTGTGTGAATGTGTGTGTGAATGTAATGCACATCTATATGTAAATCACCTTGGATAAAGGTGCTATATAAATGCACCATTTATTTGTGTGGCACGCATCATCACAAAGATGCCCAGCCATATGACATTTCGAAAACCTACTGTAGAAAGTTGTGATTTTATTTTGTTCGTTTTGTTTAGTTTTTAGAAAGAACTAATTTGAAATGGAATGAATACGAATCAACAAAAACTAACTTTCTAGGTTTAATATATTGAACGTATAGGAAGCGACTAATAGTCCATGTGGGATGCATAGACTTATACGACACCAATCTTGCATATAATCAGGTCCAGTGTGAAACATTATATACAGTACATTTTAATACATTGAAACATAAATCTCATCTACTGTAGATCAGAAGGACTAAATTAACCTATTTCAAACTTTCACAGCATTCACACATAAAGAGAAAGAGTGTAGTGTAACAATATGAGTGGACCCCTAGTAACATCACATTTGACTGCTTTAGGACAGCAGTCCTGATTTCTATACATTAGGATTATCCAGTTGAGAATGTTAAAGCTTAAGAGCATTCTGCTTGGTCTTTTGACAACCTGGTGACAGTTTGTATACCTCAAACGTCTTCAAAAATTCTACGCTTTAACAAAAACAATATGTGGTGATGTGGTATATAATCTTATTGGGTAGTGGTACATTAAAAAAAATGATCATTGTGTAACCTCATCTATTTCAGTTTAGAATCACATTTAATCAACTTCAAATCAAATTTCAAAATCTTTCTAGTAAGAAAACTTAATTTCCCTTTGTTCATATAATTTTTCATGTCTAGAAATATCTTAAGTGAATTGTGTTGTAAATCATATCCAGCTATAGTCTTCTTCAATGTTAATGTTTGTGCCCTGTCTTCTTCTCTGACGCCCGCATCAATCAGGAGAAAGTTAGAGCGGAACATTAATATGTACTCATGATGACAAAATGCATTAGAGTCGTATGGCTCCACGTTTCATTAAAGGCTTCAGGGACCTCTAATTTCATTCCAGGCCACTTTGTGGAAACGACACAATGTTATTACGTTCAGCGGGTGTATCAAACATTACATAGCCGCTATTTATTTTCACTTTATTTGCTTAATCCATTCTGAACGGGAACCCCTGTTGGGTGTTTTTAAGCATTATGTTATACTTTAGCTATTGAAAAACAGCAGATCTACAAGCTCATATAGCGTGGCACCGAGTGCTGCGCTACGAGCTTGTAGGTCTGCTATTTTTGAAAAATCGTGAAAATGTGGCGCAAATCATTGACTATATATATTCTTTCAGAGCAAACGTTTTTAACTCAAATCTTTGCTTCTGAGGGGTCCCTGGAACAACATATTTTCAGATGGGTGGTCGGTGGCCAATTACATATCATCTTTGGGGTCCTTGACATGAAATATTGAGCACCAACTGATAGAGAAACATGAGGTATTTCAGAAAACTGTCAGAATTTAGAAGACATTTATTAAATTTCAACGTCAGACCTAAATGGCTTAAGTAACACAGGGGGTATCTGCAGGTAATTGTTTTAGGCTTGAGAGAGTCTCTGAACATAATAAATCATCTTTTTTTTCCTCCTCTGATCTCCTGGGAACCTGCGGATGGTGGACAACTTTAACTCACTCTGGGCGAGAACCCCTTTTGGTGTTTTAAGCATCATGCTATGCTTTAGCTATTGAAAAATAGCAGATCTACAAGCTCGTAGCGCGCCACTCGGTGGCGCGCTACGAGCTTGTAGATCTGCTATTTTTGAAAAACCATGAAAATGTGCCTCAAATTTGGAACATATTTTTTCAGAACGAAGCAAATCTTTGCTTCTGGGGAGGTCCCTGGAACAACATATTTTCACATGGGGGCCAATTACAGGTCATTTTTGTGGTCCTTGACATGAAATATTGATTGATATAGGCCTATAGAAACATAGGTTATTTCAGAAAACTGTCAGGATTTAGAAGAAATTTTTTTCAGGCCTAAATGGGTTAAAAGGTTTCCTTTGGAACGACTCCACTTTTCTCCGTTCACTTTGTACAAAACTTTCTCTCATTCCAGTCATTGTTGCCGGAGTAGAGGAGGCTATATTAGAGACGCAAGGAGATTGCTTTGACCTCCATCGTACTTCACATGTTTCCTTCAAAGAGGGAAATATAACTGAGTGGCCTCGTCTGTCGATATAAAGTCGACTCTAATTACTGGATGCATTGTTCATCTAGGAATAGTAGAACTTCACCGTGTATAAGATTAAAGATGGCACACGGATATATAAGAGATTTAAATAATCACGCTTTCTAAGGAGTGCTTACTTTGTTCTATATAATTTATGAGAGCCTTTTAAGGATGGTCAGGTATAAATCAGACACAGCGTGCGTATGAAAGTGGGGGAGAAAAGGGGGGTAGGGGTGAAACCGCTCAAGAATCGTTGGGGAAATTGTGTCTTTTGATTCAGTTTGAATACTGAATAGAAAATTAATCACGGTAAGATTTGTTAGCGTGCCTTTGACAAATGATCAGGAAGTGCTTATTGGTTTAGAGAGATAGTGTGTGTTGGCCTAAAAAAAAACAACTGAACAGAAATAATTACAGGCAAGATAACAATTGTGCTTCCTGAGTTGAACTTTGGAGGGGAGGCCACACAGGAGGAGCTGACACAGAATGAGGTCGCATGAGAGGAACAGCAATGAGAAGGAGAAGGCGGGGAGGGGTGTGTGGGGCATTTTTAACACATTCTGCACGGGAACCCCTTTTGGTGTTTTAACTAAGCATGTTGTTGTACTTTAGCTATTGAAAAAATAGCAGATCTACAAGCTCATAGCGCGCCACCGAGTGGCGCGCTACGAGCTTGTATAGGTCTGCTATTTTTGAAAAAAATCGTGAAAATGTGCCTCATTTCTTTGAATATTATATTTTTTCAGAGTTTCAGTTTTTTAACTCAAATCTTTGCTTCTGGGGGAGGGGGGTCCCTGGAACAACATATTTTCAGATGGGGGTCGGCGGCCAATTACATATAATTTTTGGGGGTCCTTGACATGAAATATTGAGAACCACGGATATAGAAACATGAGGTTTTTCAGATTTTTTATTTCATTTCGACGTCAGGTCTAAACGGGTTAATCTCAAAATTATTATATCTAGACCCGGTATAGTCGTGGTTCTTCAAGTATTATCAGATTGCTTTTCCTAATCATTGCACCCTCGCGTGTGTTTGATCTCCCTGATGAACCGATGATTAGTTTTTCATGGAACCATTCAGGCAAGATGCTCCAGACCCAGGCTGTGGGCGGCGATGGAGAGATGCTGTTGATTTAGCTGTTTGAGACGGAGCGCGTTATCCGCCCGGTACACAGGGGCTCACCCTGGGACCCGGCTGGGGTCAGGAGAGGTCAAGTCTATGGGTAATGATATATCGCCCTGCCATATATTTAACCCATTCTGAGCGGGAACCCGTTTTGGTGTTAGAATTACGTTATGCTTTAGCTATTGAAAAATAGCAGATCTACAAGCTCGTAGCGCGCCACTCGGTGGCGCGCTACGAGCTTGTAGGTTCTGCTATTTTTTGAGAAATCGCGAAAATGTGCCTCAATTTGGAATATATCTTTTTCAGAACGAACGTTTTTAACTCAAATCTTTGCTTCTGGAGGGTCCCTGGAACAACATATTTTCAGATGAGGGTCGGCGGCCAATTACAGATCATTTTTGGGTTCCTTGACATGAAATATCGAGTGATATACGTAGGCCTATAGAAACATAGGTATTTCAGAAAGCTGTCAGGATGTATGGAAGACATTTTTAGAATCTGATCTCAGGTCAGAATGGGTTAAGGTTTCGCTAATTCGCCTCTCAATTATGACCACTCCTCTATAACCCTCGTGGCCCTGGAAGCAATGGGGCTACGCAATCATTTGGAGACGGAGAAGGGAAAAAAAACACTTTTACCAAATGAGACGACACCTTCCTTATGCTGCCCAGACGAGACCCCCCCCCCCCCCTCCCCCCCTCCCCCCCTCCCCCCATCTGATGTCAACTCATTTCCCACGTTTATGGTGATGACTTTCAGCCAGTCAGCAAATGGAGAAGTTATAGGAATTACACGTTTTACAGACATAATGTGTGTGTGTGTGTATAGGTGCAGTATAAATTAAATTATAGACACCACCGTATGTTTATTGTATGACATAATGAGTAGATAGATAGATAGATAGATACTGTATATGGGGCATCATAAGTGGTTAAATACACCTGATGAAATGGCCATACCATTGTATGTTTATTGTATGACATAATATTTTTTTCACCCAGGTTCCCCTGTTTTTGTTTTAGCAAAAAATAAATATACACGTTTGCGTTTATAGATAGATAGATAGATAGATAGATAGATAGATAGAGTTATATGGGGCATAAGTGGTTAAATACATCTGATGACATGGCCCCGGTGACATTTACTCCCGGACAGATGTTTCCCAAATCCAGTGTGACACTTCAATAGAAATTAGCACTCGCCTCAGACGAACCCCCCGTAACCCACATAGCACGTTTTCCTCTGAGTAACAGGATGACACATCGTGCTATGAGCAGTCAGAGCAGGCTGGGTGGGGTGGGGTGTTGGGGGGGGGGGATGAAAGGAAGGTGAAATGGCTTACTTAAGCCATTTTGTGCGGGAACCCCTTTTGGTGTTAGTATTGTGTTATGCTTTAGCTATTGAAAAATAGCAGATCTACAAGCTCATAGCGCGCCACCGAGTGGCGCGCTATGAGCTTGTAGGTCTGCTATTTTTTTTTAATTGTGAAAATGTGGTGCAAATCTTTGAATATATATTCTTTCAGAGCGAACGTTTTTAACTCAAATGTTTGCTTCTAGGGGTCGGTCCCTGGAACAACATATTTTTTTGGGGGTCCTTGACATGAAACTGTTTGAGACCCACTGACACAGAAACATGGGTTTTTCAGAAAAGTGACAGGTTTTATAGAAGGCATTTGTATAGAATCTTTTCTCAGGTCAGAATGGGTTAACCAGCAGAGAGCGAGGAACTGCAGGGGGGTTCAGAACTTTGTTCTGCTTGGATAAAGTAGAAGAGGAGACGGGAAGTGTTAGACGCTCAGACGCAGCGGTTTAACGGCAGAGAGAGAGGGGAGAGAGGGGGCCCTGTGGGGGGGCCGGAAGGGAAGCATTTGCATCTCCCATTATTGTTCAGCCTGGTTATGTTCTGAAACACCACAAAACCTGCTGATGCGGCTTCCATTTTTAGTCCTAGGACTGAAACGCCATGTGCTATAAATGCTCGTTTTTGTATGCATGGGATATACAGTAGACTTGTTAGTAAATATTACAGAGAGTCTGTTTATTATGTCTAAATTTAAATTTAAATCACCACTTTTCAACCCATAGAATAGGTCCTCGCAATTTCTTTCTACTCGGTCCGTGTCTCATAGGAGGGCTGTGGGCAGTTCAGAAACCGTCTTCCAGTGACATCATCGATGGGGAATACAAGCTAATAAAAACTGCAGGCTTTCTAGTCCTGAAAGGTTGCAATGTGAAAATGGAAGCCATCGTTCTCACGATAATGAAAATCTAAACATTTTTGTACAAAAATCTTGTTTAAAAAAAGAATCTGCCTAATGATGATGTCACTGGAAGACGGTTTCTAAACTGCCCATAGCCCCTCCTATGAGACACAGACTGAGTAGAAAGAAATCGTGCCATTTTATCGTGATTATTAGTGAGGACCTATTATATGAAGATAGGTTGAAAAGTGGTCCTTTAATACCGGATGTACTCATACTTTATACTTGTCAATGTGAATATGAAAAACATGACATGGCGTGCGACACAGTTGTAGGATGAAGAATAAATTAGGCTTTGTAACGTGAACCAGAGAGGAACCAGAGAGGAACCAGAGAGGAACCAGAGAGGAACCAGGCAGGCCGTGTACCGACCAGAGAGGAACCAGAGAGGAACCAGAGAGGAACCAGAGAGGAACCAGGCAGGCCGTGTACCGACCAGAGAGGAATTAGCCTCTCTTTGTTTGTGTAGTCAGGTGGTGGTTTAAGGAAATCGGACAAAGGACTCAATAAAAGATAATGAACCCTTAAATGTGTTGGATTGGAACAGCATTTGTATTGAAACCAGGGGTGGGTTAAGGTTACAACATTATTCATGTTTCAATGAAAATAACAAAAAGCATGAAATAACATTCAATATTCAGGACGAAAATCAACAAATAACGAAACCCCAACAAAATATATTCAATAAATGTTCAACTCAAAATCTTGGGCACGAATGGGGTTATTAATTCAATTCGCCACTCCTTTGAAATAAAGCAAAATTAGTCTTTGAGAGTTCAAAATAAAGGGACACAGATCCTCTGCTGTAGGGAGCGTTATAAGAAAGATCCTCTTGCTGTTAATTAAGTGTTTTTCATCCAAATGTTAAAGTGTTTGTGTTTCTCCTGTTGTCAGTGACAGTGGTTACCTGTGAGTGGTTTAGGGTCCCACTAGGAGGTCAACTCAGTGACAGTGTCTGGGTTACCTGTGAGTGGTTTAGGGTCCCACTAGGAGGTCTGGGTTACCTGTGAGTGGTTTAGGGTCCCACTAGGAGGTCAACTCAAACATAGAGAAACAATCCTCCTGCAGACAATCACCTCCTCAGTTTACTTCGATCTCCTCCCTGGATTTCAGCACAGTGGAGTTGGAAGAATCTCGGCAGGCCTTTCTTATGCAGTGAGTGAATTTGTTTCTCAAACATGCTCCAACTCGAGCTACTCAAATGATCAAAATAACAAACAGGTAGAGAAAACGCAGAGAGAGAGTGCTGTACACTGTCTTTGAGAGCTGCTGCCAGCATGCAAACTGTTACAGAGAGACACACCTGTGGCAACTTTATCCTGAGTATAGGGAGATTGCCAGGTGTCAATCATCGTTAAGTGGTGACGGCCTGTTAATTATCCAATTAGTCAATTAAGAGTCAATTGTGACTCTGGCCGTCACAGCTTGAAAGTTAAACACTGTGATTTCTCTGGATAGATCTGGATATATATTATATTGTGGGGTTGTTGTTGTGTCTTTTCTATCATTCTCTGTTATTTACAGCGACCAACGGGTTGCTGTTCGATGCACACAGACAGCATGATGTGAAATAGAATCCCATTTAGTTACAAACTCTATTGTGTTCGATGCACACAGACAGCATGATGTGAAATAGAATCCCATTTAGTTACAAACTCTACATGTTCGATGAACACAAACAGCAGCATAATGTAAAATAGAATCCCATTTAGTTACAAACTCTATTGTGTTCGATGCACACAGACAGCATGATGTGAAATAGAATCCCATTTAGTTACAAACTCTATCGTGTTCGATGCACACAGACAGCATGATGTGAAATAGAATCCCATTTAGTTACAAACTCTACGTGTGACTTCCGTGTCAATGCAGCGTCGTGCAGCCATCAATACCAAATGAGCACGGCCCATATCAACCATCAATACCAAATGAGCACGGGCCATATTATTCATAGAAATGTATGGCCCTCTTGTGCTTTTCAGAAAACAATTTTGTTACAACAGTCTGCAGGTTCCCCCTACAGTATAAGTGACATCTAAATCTGTTTAGTTTACATTGGAATTGGTATATCTTAAAATGCTATATTTTCTCTTAATTGTGTATCAACCAAAAGCACTATAATGTTTAGATTGTTCTGTTTAGTTTTTGTGTTTCATTTTTTGTGAGGTCAGTATAAACATGTCAAAGAAACAGCACATGGAATTGTAGCAGAATAGTTTTGTTTAATTGCAGCATATGGGTGTATTAAATCAAAGATAACTGTCAACAAAATAAATAACAACATTCAAAATGGTCTCTGGATTACGTTAAATAGATATGCAAGTATGAAGCACATGCATCAAGTCAAATAATAAAAAAACACCTGTAATACTAATCACTTACTGTATATATACTATTACTGACATTCATTTGTTTTTTAAGGAATAGATGTAGACCCATTTTGGTGTTGGCATCATGTTATGCTTTAGCTATTGAAAAATAGCAGATCTACAAGCTCATAGCGCGCCACCGAGTGGCGCGCTATGAGCTTGTAGGTCTGCTATTTTTGAAATATCGAAGAACGACTGACATTTTTAGAATCTGATCTCAGGTCAGAATGGGTTAATCAGACCAGTGTGTGTCCAGTGGAAACCTTGTATTAATCTGATCTCAGGTCAGAATGGGTTAAAAAATAAACAATAACTAAACCCTTACCACATTGATTTCTCTATATCTGCACAGACATTTCAAGAGGAGCTGCTTTCATAGACACAACAACTACTTGACTAAATATATGTAACCTCCATCCATCACACATCTCTCCTCGTCTCCTCGTCTCTCTCCAGTTCATTGTCTTCGTTGTGGAGCTCAGCTCAGGGTTGTAAAAAACTAACAAGCACTTGTCAGTTCCGAGCCGTCAGTCTCCTGACAAGCTAGTCTTCTCTGGACCTCTCCTCTTATCTTCCCTTTCCCTCACCTTGCAGTCATCTGAGAGAGCACAATTCATCACATTCTGTGAGTGGAATGTGTGTATATGGCTGTGTGTGTGTGTGTGTGTGTGTGTGTGTGTGTGTGTGTGTGTGTGTGTGTGTGTGTGTGTGTGTGTGTGTGTGTGTGTGCGCGCGCGTGCATGCTTGGATGCAAGCGTGCCTAGGTCTGTGTGTACACATTGTGCATGTTACTATTATTGTATGTATATCTGTGTGTGCGTGCGTTGCATTGCGTTCGTGCATGTGTGTGTGTGTGTGTGTGTGTGTGTGTGTGTGTGTGTGTGTGTGTGCATGTGCGTGCGTGCGTTGCATTGCGTTCGTGCGTGTGCGTGTGTGTGTGTGTGTGCTTACGCGTGTCAGAAAGTCGACATGAGCCTGTCTCCAGTCGAAGGCCTTGGATCAGCCGGCCCTGCTCGCTCCAGACCTGACAGTGCAGCTGAAACTAATCAATACCTCTCTGCTAGTCAAAGGTGGGTTCTGCCACGAGGCCGCGGGGCCGCACTAATTGATGGAGACTCACCGGCGGCTAGCAGCTCTGCCCCGCGGCGCTGGGAGAGACGGCTGCAGAGCCGGGACCCATCCACACTGTACAGAAAAACACAGGAGAGGAAAGAATATGAGCCACGATGATGATCATGATCATCATCAGTATAGGAAAGATGCTGTTTAGGGTTGGGGGGGGGGTGTATACTGCATGGACAACATGATTTTACATATTTGTGGCATAATGGTTATTATGGGTGAAATGCTGACTTGGCAGTATTTTCTCTCTTGTGTGATTCACAATGAGGTGCAAAATGTCATTCATATTTTATTTGTTTCACTTATTCATTCATTCAGAGACATTTGAATGGATGGAGAAGGCCATTTACTATGAGATGCCTGGGTTATGTGTGTAGATTTGCTGTGGTGTCACTGACGTGCTGAAGGTTGTGAACATGTATAGATCACGTGCTGAAGGTTGTGAACATGCATAGATCACGTGCTGAAGGTTGTGAACATGCATAGATCACGTGCTGAAGGTTGTGAACATGCATAGATCACGTGCTGAAGGTTGTGAACATGCATAGATCACGTGCTGAAGGTTGTGAACATGCATAGATCACGTGCTGAAGGTTGTGAACATGTGTATAGATCACGTGCTGAAGGTGGTGAACATGTATAGATCACGTGCTGAAGGTTGTGAACATGCATAGATCACGTGCTGAAGGTTGTGAACATGTATAGATCACGTGCTGAAGGTTGTGAACATGCATAGATCACGTGCTGAAGGTTGTGAACATGTATAGATCACGTGCTGAAGGTTGTGAATATGTATAGATCACGTGCTGAAGGTTGTGAACATGCATAGATCACGTGCTGAAGGTTGTGAACATGCATAGACCACGTGCTGAAGGTTGTGAACATGCATAGATCACGTGCTGAAGGTTGTGAACATGCATAGATCACGTGCTGAAGGTTGTGAACATGCATAGATCACGTGCTGAAGGTTGTGAACATGCATAGATCACGTGCTGAAGGTTGTGAACATGCATAGATCACGTGCTGAAGGTTGTGAACATGCATAGATCACGTGCTGAAGGTTGTGAACATGCATAGATCACGTGCTGAAGGTTGTGAACATGCATAGATCACGTGCTGAAGGTTGTGAACATGCATAGATCACGTGCTGAAGGTTGTGAACATGCATAGATCACGTGCTGAAGGTTGTGAACATGCATAGACCACGTGCTGAAGGTTGTGAACATGCATAGACCACGTGCTGAAGGTTGTGAACATGCATAGATCACGTGCTGAAGGCTGTGAACATGCATATAGATCACGTGCTGAAGGTTGTGAACATGCATAGATCACGTGCTGAAGGTTGTGAACATGTATATAGATCACGTGCTGAAGGTTGTGAACATGCATAGATCACGTGCTGAAGGTTGTGAACATGCATAGACCACGTGCTGAAGGCTGTGAACATGCATAGACCACGTGCTGAAGGTTGTGAACATGCATAGATCACGTGCTGAAGGTTGTGAACATGTATAGATCACGTGCTGAAGGTTGTGAACATGTATAGATCACGTGCTGAAGGTTGTGAACATGTATATAGATCACGTGCTGAAGGTTGTGAACATGCATATAGATCACGTGCTGAAGGTTGTGAACATGCATATAGATCACGTGCTGAAGGTTGTGAACATGCATAGACCACGTGCTGAAGGCTGTGAACATGCATAGACCACGTGCTGAAGGTTGTGAACATGCATAGATCACGTGCTGAAGGTTGTGAACATGTATAGATCACGTGCTGAAGGTTGTGAACATGTATAGATCACGTGCTGAAGGTTGTGAACATGTATATAGATCACGTGCTGAAGGTTGTGAACATGCATATAGATCACGTGCTGAAGGTTGTGAACATGCATATAGATCACGTGCTGAAGGTTGTGAACATGCATATAGATCACGTGCTGAAGGTTGTGAACATGCATAGATCACGTGCTGAAGGTTGTGAACATGCATAGATCACGTGCTGAAGGTCGTGAACATGCATAGATCACGTGCTGAAGGTTGTGAACATGCATATAGATCACGTGCTGAAGGTTGTGAACATGCATAGATCACGTGCTGAAGGTTGTGAACATGTATATAGATCACGTGCTGAAGGTTGTGAACATGCATAGATCACGTGCTGAAGGTTGTGAACATGCATAGATCACGTGCTGAAGGTTGTGAACATGCATAGATCACGTGCTGAAGGTTGTGAACATGCATAGATCACGTGCTGAAGGTTGTGAACATGCATATAGATCACGTGCTGAAGGTTGTGAACATGCATATAGATCACGTGCTGAAGGTTGTGAACATGCATAGATCACGTGCTGAAGGTTGTGAACATGCATAGATCACGTGCTGAAGGTTGTGAACATGCATAGATCACGTGCTGAAGGTTGTGAACATGCATAGATCACGTGCTGAAGGCTGTGAACATGTATAGATCACGTGCTGAAGGTTGTGAACATGTATAGATCACGTGCTGAAGGTTGTGAACATGCATATAGATCACGTGCTGAAGGTTGTGAACATGTAGAAGGGCTATTCTTGGCACACGACACCCACCCACATGCAACTAGCCTACTATGTGCAAAACACAGGCTATAATCACAGTACTGGTGAGACAAGGCAGGTACAGAATACAGGGGCAGACAGGAAAGCACAAAAACATACTACAAAACTCTGTCGGTCGAGTTGCACACTAGTAGGCCATAAATGGCCAACTAGTGCGCAAGCAGAGAGCGCAAGTACTTTCGACCGCTACAAACTGTCAACCAATTACATATACATATACTATGTATATGTATAATTATGTAATTTGTCCGTCCCAGCCAACCCGCCACTTTTTATGCGTATGCACCGTCCCAGCAAATTGTGTACATAAAATACATATGTAATTTGTAAAATAAAATAGCAAATTGTGCCTGATTTGCTGGGACCAGAGTACGTGGTGTGTATATATGTATAACTATAGCTCTCAATGATGACGCAAGACATAATATGGTCATGAATGTAATCTGGTCCCAGCAAATCAGGCACAATTTGCTGTTTTATTTGCATACGCATCAAAAGTGGCGGGTTGGCTGGGACGGTGCATACGGACCGGGCGAAGATATTACTTGCGCGCTCTGCTTGCGCAAGTAATAAAGGTACACAGTGCAAGATCAACTCTTAACTGGAAATAAGAAAACATGGAGAACACAAAACTACAAAATCACAGGAAAACAGTATAAGGTAAAACATGGAATAACTAAACATCAAGAAAGTACAAAACATGTGACAGTGGAAAGTAAGATTTTGAAGGCTGCAAGTTTAGATACAGATTGTAAATACAGTAAATTGAATACTACGTATTCAACTTAAATTAATGTTCTAGAATCTAGTGGATTACTTTATTGTGTGTATATGTATATATATATACACATTTAGACCTGGAACACCTATAAGTTGTTAGTTATACCTTTCAAGCTGGTATACTGTATATAACAACCATTTATTTATTTATTCATTTATTAAATATAAATTGTGTCTAAATGCGTTAAGCACAGCTTGCAGCACATTTTGGAGCAGTAAAATCAGTTATAGGTGAAACTCACAAACAAGAGGAATTATAAGATCAGAGCAATCATTCCAAACACCTTTATGCATTTATATTACATCTTATGAAACTGTTTTTCACTGTATACGAGTTTAACAATTCTGTCTTAAGCTTCCTATGCTTGTGTTGTGAAGGGGCTTCAAGTGATACCTCTCCTCTATCAGCAGTGGGAAGGTGGGTTTTTAATCACCCGTTGGGCCGTTGATAACGTGTATTATTACAAATTATGACCGTTGTCATATACTGTTCCCATGCAGGCAAAAGGAAAAAACACAGACCCTCATGTAAGAAATACAAATTAATTTCAGAGGAAGCCCACTGTCTTGATTCTTGTTAAGAATATATTGTTATGGTGCAGACTAAGCACGCCATGATAATTACCATCAATAATTCAGTGAGGGGAAATGGTACAGAGAGCTGTATTAGAAGCCCAGTAAACGTACCTAAGAGATGCTGAGATGGCCAGGCTGGCGAGCAGGGCTAATTTGGAACCGCTTTTATGTGGCACAGAAGATTATTTTTATGTTTCCACCCGCTTAAGCGTTGGGCTCTCATGAAACCTTGGAAAGTGGACGAGTGGTATTTCCTGTCCGTTGCCATCTATCAATGATTTTGTCATAATTATCGACCCCAAAAGACCATCAAAGCAACAAACGGTAGAATGCATGAAATGCAAGTGACGTCGTCCTAATGTGAAGTCATACAGCACTGACTAACGAACATTAGCTAATTCATCTCAATAACCAAAGGATCTGTACATTAGGTCTCATTGAAGTAAAACCAGGTTAGAATCACACATGATTTGTAACTTAAATATTGCCTACTGTACTACTAGTTCATTTGATTCCCTCCAGAATATTGCTTAGTTGTTAAGAGTGAGTACGGATGAGGACCCAAATGCAGGCGACAGCAGGCAGAGCAATAAACTTAGAAGGATTTATTAAATACTCTGAAGGTTCTTCCATAAACGGGGCAAAGAAGGCAGGAAACATCACAGAAACCATACAGGAACTCACACAACAGGGAACTATACGAACCAACAAGAACACAATGCAAACACAGGACTTAAAGGAGAATTCCATACTAAAAGGCTTTCTTACCTTTCTTTGTAGTTGTTACGTCCCCACTAAAGAGGTCCAGGTGTTATTTTGTGCAAAAGCTCCTTATTGGCTGTTTCCCCTACCATAAGCCCTAAATGAATTGCATTGAATTGAATGCGAATTGAATGGGGCTATGGGGTGTTGTGCTAATTCGCAGAATAAGACCTCTTTGGTGGGGACGTAACAACTACAAAGAAAGATAAGAAAGCATTCTAGCATGGAATTCTCCTTTAAAGACACACAGGATAACTGCTAGGGCACAGGTGGAACCAAAATACAATCAACACTAGGATAGGCTGGGGGACTAACAGGACACAGGTGGAAACACTGACTAATTACAAGGTAGGTTAGACAAGGTAACTAACAGTAACTAGGATAGACAGGAAACACTAGGAACAATACTACAAAATAAGATACACAAAACCATGCAGGGCAACAACAGAGTAGGCTAACAGAAAACCAAAACCAAAGAGAAACAGTCAGGAACACAAGAGCAAATACATAAACAAACCATACTGTGAAATCAGTGAAATGACAGAAATAGTCCAAAATCAAAATAAGGACAGTCAAAGTGCATTAGTCATTAGTCACTAATTAGACATTTGTCTCCGATCGATTGTTTGAGCATTCAATATTTTACCTGTATATGAATATAACTTTTAAATTATATTTCTGGGGAAAGACTTGGCACGCCTAGTGAATAACATCAATAGATTTAAATTTGATTCAATTGGGGTTTTTGTACCGTAGGCTACGGTTAGTACTGTATATGCACCATATTTTACTCAAGATTGTCGCAAATACTTGTTTGAACAATTATGCATCACAGACATTTTGAATATTATTCTAAGGTGGGCCCATATATGGTTCCGGCAACAACAATCTCAAGCATAACTGGAAAAGCATTTTTCCCCCCTTTTCTTTTTCCTTTTCCTTCTGTGTTGTGTTCTGCATATTATGCTGACGAATGCCTTTAGAGCCGGACTGTGAGATAACCTTGTTGTATAGAGAGCTAGCTGGAGGCTATGTAGGTGTTGGCAAGAGTTGTTGCCTGTGAAAGTGGACGTTTTCTTCCAAATTAGGCCACATATCACATAATGTCCCAACGTGAAGTTATTCATGGGTGGAAGAATAAAATATTTAGTTCTATCAAAGCTTCCCAAGACAATTATTGGTATTATTATTATAATAATGAATGCACAAGCAAATTGTCACACTGCATTTTAAAAATCACAATGTTCTTGATTCACAGAAACCGTCACTACTATAGCGATGAGATTGCATGCTGCGTAGAATAGATAATACATTTCTACCTATAGATTTGGCCCAGACCCAGAAGAGAAGGCAGGTTCACTGCAAAATGGACAGTTACATGTCAGATATTTACTGGAGAGTCAGTTAACCCATTCTTGGCGGGAACCCATTTTGGTGTTAGCACTATGTTATGCTTTAGCTATGGAAAAATAGCAGATCTACAAGCTCATAGCGCGCCACCGAGTGGCGCGCTACGAGCTTGTAGGTCTGCTATTTTTGAAAAATCGAAGAGCAACTGACATTTTTAGAATCTGATCTCAGGTCAGAATGGGTTATTCAGACCAGTGTGTGTCCAGTGGAAACCTCATATGAATCTGATCTCAGGTCAGAATGGGTTATAGCAGCCTCCCCCGGGCCCCCTCTCCCTCCGCCCCCCCTCCCCCCCAACAAAGAAAGTTCACAGTCGGTATTGATTGAAAGCGATCGCAGGCGAGGCCCACGGGAGCAAGGTGCACTTTCCAAAATGTAAATCAGGCGTTCCGCAAAGACACTCAGGTCTCCTAGCTTTCCTCCCCTGCTGTTAGGAAAGCTCTGGCTGTTCACCTTTAAACAGCAATACGAGAATCAATGGAGCATTATTAATGTTGAAATTATTTATGTGCACTTCTATAGACACCCTGCAGAGCTCAAGACAATTGAAGCCGAGTATATAGACCCCGTGTGTATGACCCATATGATGCGTTGCAATTGTATATCCATCCATCATGAGGTCCAGAATTCCTCAGTAAAGCACAAAGGTCTACACAGGGTCTGACATTCCATATCATCAGGAGTGGAGATGTCCCGATGCTGTATCGGTATCGGAAAAAGTATCGGATCGGGCCTTATTTGTCATATCGGGTCATATCGGTATCTGTGAATATGTCAGTCTATTAACCACAGATCCTACACACGGGTTAAGGGGTTGACACTATGGCATGTTGTCGCACTTGCCTAGTGTGGGTAGTATGAAAAATATATAGAAAATAACCTCCAGGCAGTCCTTGATGCAGAGATGCTGTTTGTCTTTATTCACACAGGCCAAAAACAAAGATATTTACAGATGTACTGGACAGGTGGCTTTAGCTCCTTCTAGCTCCTTCTAGATCCTTCCACCTCCACAGTCCTACTCTGACTGCCAGGCAGTGGGAGGCCTCCCTACCTATAAAGGCTAAGCCCCTCCCACTGGAACACACCACCCTGAATTGATTCCACAATTACAACCAGTACTTCATAATGTCCTGCAGGGACAACACATATTATTCATCACATATTATTATACATCACTTATTATTCAATCAATTAACCAT